>NC_041734.1:18416344-18727979 GCF_004115215.2 Ornithorhynchus anatinus | reverse complement strand
CTCTGGCCCAGACCCATTTTATTCTGTCAGACGAAATGAATGCTTGCATTTTCAACTTCTCTTCCCAAGACTGAAATTACCCACTTCATGGCAAGCGACCAGGATTCTCCTTTGGCTGCCTTTGTGTCTTCCCTCATCAGACTCATACCTACCGATCTAGTAAGTAAGAAATACTGTCATTCATGATGCATTTTTAACACCGTTTGGGAAAAATAGCCAGCCACTTCAAGGAAATCAATCAGTCAGTGGTGTTTATTGAGTGGTTACTGTATGCAGAGCACTGTACTAAACCCTCGGGAGAGGACAGTACAACAGAGGTGGTGCCCTGTTCGTGACAAGTTTATAGTCTAGATGGGGAGACACTTAGAAAAAGTGCAATTTAGATTCTTCTTAAGAAATTCTCAAAGCTCCAACCTGGGTCTCTACTTCCTTAATGATCCTTTCTTTAAAAAAAAAAATGATTAAAAAAAAGAGGTATTTGTCAAGTGCTATGTGCCAGGCACTATACTAAGCACTAAGGTAGATACAAGATAAACAAGTTTGACACGGTCCATGTCCCACGTAGGGCTCACCTTTTTAATCCCCATTTTACAGATGAAGTAACTGAGGCACAAAAGTGAAGCGACTTGCCCAAAGTCACTTAAAGACTTGTGGCAGAGCTGGGATTAGAACCCAGATCCTCTGACGCTCAGGCCCATGCTTCCTCCACTAGGTCATACTGGTTCTTTCTACTCTGAGATATTATTGTATTTTTTATAGTCTACTGCATCGAGGTCAAATCTCAGACTGGAGAACAGATTCACTTCTGGTGGCATAAATCCAGATTTGATTTTGGGTCTAATACTGGCTCTGCCAGTTGCCTGCTGTGTGAGGCAATTCCCTTAACTGCTCTGTGACTCAGTTTCCTCATCTGTAAAATGGGGATTAAAAGGCTGTTCTCCCTCCTGCTTAGACTGTGAGCCCCGTGTGGGACGGGAACTAGGTCAGCCCTGATTAAAAGTGTATCTACCCCAGCTCATAGAACAGGGCTTGATATACAGTAAGCACTTGAATATACCACAGTAAGAATCATAATTTGATTATCCTGATTCCCAATTTTTTATCACAAGGAGCAAATTTATTTTATTTGCTCATGTGGGCTTTTACATTTCTTGTTCTAATCATGTGTGGCGTTGCTCTGTAGCAGAAACACACATCTTTCTGGAATTTTCATGCAAGACAGGCAGCATGGTCTGGTGGAAAAACAAAACCCATATTCTAGCCCCGGTTCTGCCACTAGCCTAATGCATGACCTTGGGCACATCATTTAACCTGTCTGTGCATCTGAACCACAGCCATAAAAACCAATCATATTTATTAAGTGCTTACTGCATGCAGAACACTGCACTAAACACTTGGGAGAGTACAACAGAGTTGGGAGACATGTTCCCTGCCCACAACAAGCTTATAACTTCTCTGTGCCTCAGTTCCCTCATCTGTAAAATGGGGATTAAGACTGTGAGCCCCACGTGGGACAACCTGATTCCCCTATGTCTACCCCAGCGCTTAGAACAGTGCTCGGCACATAGTAAGCGCTTAACAAATACCAACATTATTATTATTATTACAGTCTAGGGGTGGATGAGACATCTGTTCACCCTCCTTCTTAGACTGTGAGCCTGGCCTAGGTCCAAGATTCTGCCTCATCTGTCATATACACCCCTGTCCTAATCACATAATCAGTGCTTAATAAAGGTCATTATTAATTAACTTAGTGTCTCATGTTGCCTCCAATGGAATAGGTGTGAGAGATTTGTTATTAGGGAAGCAGCCTGGCCTAGTCGAAAAAGCACCTGTCTGGGAGTCAAAGGACCCGAGTTCTAATTTCATCTCTGCCAGTTGCCTGCTGTGTGACCTTGGGCAAATCACTACACTTCTCTGTGCCTCAATTACCTCATCCGTAAACTGGGGATTAAGACTGTGAGCTCAGTGTGCGACAGGTATTGTGTTCAATCTGTTTAGTTTGTACCTACCCCAGTCCTTAGTACAGTGCCTGGAACATCAAGGATTATTTAAAGGCTTGGAGATCACTTGTCCCTTCTCAAGGAGGCAGAGCCTCTTGCCCCTCTCCCCAGCACACACACCCTGCTCCTGGAGATTTGAGATCTGCCACTCGTCAACCATTGCCGGTAGGTAGGATAAGGAGGTTATTTGTGGGGTGGAGGTGGATGGTTTTTGTTGGTTGTTGATGTTGGATTTTATTTATTTTACATTTTTCAGCCTCACTTTCATCAAGCATTTTGGCAGTGATTAAATAAGGGCAGCACTCCTTCCCCCTACTCACAGCACACCTCCTCCAAGAGGCCTTACCTGATTAAGTCCTCATTTCCCCCCTTCTCCCACTCCCTTCTGCATCATCCTTGCACTTGGATTTGCACCCTTTATCCCCCCACCCCCACCCCACTCAGCCCTACAGCATTTACATACGTAGCTGTAAGTTATTTTAATGTCCTTCTCCCCCTCAACACTCTAAGCTCTTTGCGGGCAGGGAATGCGTCTTTTTATTGTTGTATTGCACTCTCTCAAGCGCTTAATCCAGTGCTTGGCACACAGTAAGCACTTGGTAAACATGACTGAATGAATAAAATCCCCAGTCCTTTTTTCCCCCATGATATTTGTTAAGCTCTTACTATGTGTCAGGCACTGTACTAAGCACTGGGGAAGATAGAAGCTAATCAGGTTGGACACAGTCCATGCCCCTCATGGGGCTCACAGTCTAAGTAGGAGAACAGGAGAACTGAGTCATCGAGAAGTTATGTGACTTAACTGTGGCTTAAGTGAGGTAGGTGAAATTAAGTTAAGTGATAAATTACAGATAAATTACAGATATGTACAGGTTTAGTGACTTGTCAGTCTCTGGGTAGCAGTGAGGAGCTCAAAAATCTACTCTTTTAAGCCGCAATGTTCTGCCACTCTTACTCTCTTTCACGTTTCTATACCTCATCTTTGTATTTCTTTCCCAGTGCTTAGTACAGTGCTGTATACATAGAAGCTTAAAAATTGGACTATTACTGTTGTCCTTGATTTCTCATCTTGTCTTGCTGTTTTAATCATTTCAGTCTATCCTGGTATGTCCAATTCCAGTTTCTACACTCTTTTTCTTTGATTGCGTGCTTCATAGAGACCATGTCTCAAACACCATCCTTGAACTTTTCCACAGCGCTCAGTACAGCCCTCTGCACGCAGCAGGCGCTCAGTAAACACTATTGAATAAATGTATATTGCCACCAGGAGAGATCATGGAATCACAGTTTCGCATCATGGCCGTGAAGGAAGGACCATATCTACCAACTCTATTGTATTGTACTCTCCCAGGCGCTTAGTACCATGCTCTGCACACAGTAAGCACACAATGAATACCACTGATTGAGTGACTGATACACCAACACTCAACCGAAGAATGGAAGACATTTGTCTTTCTGAGTATATGAGGAAATTTGCGATGCGGATAAGCCTATTTTTCAGGTTTGCTAAAACCACCATCTTCCAGAGCAGTTTCCTGGGTTTCCCCGGCACCGTGCAAACAGATTGACCCACAGAATGTAGAATTTCTCTGGCATGTACAGATTGAACAGTTAGGTCCACTGTCTCTAAAAACAATACCACCGAAAGTGATAAACAAGGAGTCTTCCCTGAAGAAAATTTACACTGGAGAAAGACATGTAATCTTACTTTTTCCTAAGCACCTTAATAGGTAGACATCAAAAAAGGTATATTTTTCTGTACCTCAGTTAATTTGCACATTAGGTGGAATAGATATATGATCTGAAAACATTCTCCGTCGGTATTTCATTTTCAGAAACGTCATGCTCTTACAAGTTTGTAATCAAGAAATGACACCTCGTGAAGATTAAAATTCTTAATATAGGTTATTCCCACCCAGGTTCATTTGTAGCTAAAGTAAAGCAATCTGAGACGTGCAGAATAATTATGTCAGACAGGCTCATGTCATCACTTCACATTCCCAGGCTAAAATTGTTATAGAATTACACGATGGCAAACTCCAAAGGTTCTTACGACTAACAAGCTTTGCTAAGACAAGCAACTACCAATTATACTGATATCTCTGCTTTGGAAAAAAAAAATGAACATGTAATTAAATTTTGCAGGTGCAACAATCCTGCCACCACAAACCTTGGAGGAAATCTGTGAAATTACTCAGAGTAATTTTCTGTAGCATAATTTGGAAATTAGCCCACCTGGAGACACAAACCCACAATTTCCTCTGCCTTTGTGCTATCTGACTTCATCTGGCCATAGGGCGATCCTCCAATCGAAAGAAAGAAGCACGAGTTTGGACACCAAACCTAGGCGTCACACTAGAGCCTTGCCGATGTCTGAAATCAAGGGCCTGTCCCTTTCCTTACAGTTTTAAAAGCCCGTCAAAACCGACCGAAACGTTTCACAGGGCAGAAGCACTCTGCCAGAAAAAAAAAAAAAATACAACAATCACGGAGTCGGGCAACTCGGGCACACGTGCAGACTTGAAAAGGTTCCTCGTGCCAAAGGGTACGTTCCTCAGAAACCACACACGGAATCTTCTAACTGACGAGCTGGAGGACACGGGGTGAGAACACAGAGAGCAGGAAAACACAGCTTGTTAACTCCGGATGTCGCATTCCGAGCAGGGAAGATATTTTCCAGAGCCCTCCCCAATCCTAGCCGGCTTCGGAGGAAGGGGTGTAGGGCCTAGTAGGCCGCTGATCAGAAAATCTGGACTCTGCGTTGCATTTTCACGCTTCTCACAGCGAGAAGCAGCGTGGTATAGTGGACAGAGCACGGGCTTGGGAGTCAGAAGGTCATGAGTTCTAATCTTGGCTCTGCCACCTATCTGCTGTGACCTTGGGCAAGTCACTTCACTTCTCTGTGCCTCAGTTCTCTCATCTTGTAAAATGGGGATTAAGACTGAGCCCCACGTGGGATATGGACCGTATCCAACCTAATTAGCTTGTATCTACTCCAGCACTTAGAACGGTGCCTGGCACATAGTAAGCACTTAACATGTACCATAAAACAAACAGGAAGAAGGCTGTTCAGTCTTCCTCTAAGACTCACAATCCAATGCTAACTCCTCACTTAGTTAACATTGTGACGGTCTGCTTTGAATTACTTTAGCAAAGATTAAATGATACTAATGTTTAATATATCGGTGTTCTCACCCAAAACAATAATAGTAATAATAATTGTGGTGCAATTTGTTAGGCCGCTTACTATGTGCCCAGCACCGTACTAAGCATTGGGGTAGATCGAAAATCATCGGGTCAGACATAGTTCCTGTCTCTCATCAAAGTAGGAGGGAGAAAAGGAATGGAATCCCCATTTTACACATGAGAAAACTGAGGCCTGGAAAAGGGAAGAGACTTGTCTAAAGTCGCATGCAGGCAAGCAGCAGAGTTTGGATTAGAACCGAGGTCCTCTGACTTCCAGGTCTGTGATCTTTCCACCTGGTCACTCATTTTTCTAGAAGATCTGGAATGGATCTCAATTTCTAACAGTTTGATCAGAAAAAAACACCCCACGATTCAACTATTCATGAGATAGCCACATTTTCAAGCAATAGAGCCCCACTCTATTTTGGGGTAGGCCAGTACTATATTTACAAATTGAATTCAAAGCTTTTCGCTACTGGTACTTATTTAATAATAATAATGTTCGTATTTGTTAAGTGCTTACTATGTGCAGAGCACTGTTCTAAGCGCTGGGGTAGACACAGGGGAATCAGGTTGTCCCACGTGGGGCTCACAGTCTTAATCCCCATTTGGCAGATGAGGGAACTGAGGCACAGAGAAGTTAAGTGACTTGCCCACAGTCACACAGCTGACAAGTGGCAGATCTGGGTTTCAAACTCATGACCTCTGAATCCAAAGCCCATGCTCTTTCCACTGAGCCATGCTGCTTCTCATTGCCATTTGATCATGTGGCTATATTATGCTTTTAAATCCTTGAGTTTAAATACCTTTTGTTTTGATCCACTTTTTGGATCCTGAGAATGCATTAATAATAATGGTACTTGTTAAGTGCTTACTATGTGCCAAGCACTGTTCTAAATGTGAGGATGAATGCAAGTTTATCAGATTGGACACAGTTGCTGTCCTGAATGAGGCTCATAGTATAAGTAGAGGGGAGTAGGATTTAATCCCCATTTTCCAGATGAGGGAACTGAGGCCCAGAGAAGTGACTTAACCAAGGTCCCACAGCAGATAAGTGGCGGAGCCGCATCAGAACCCATGTCCTTTGACTCCCAGGCTCAGGCTCTTCCCACTAGGCCAATTATTATTATTGCTTCCCAATAATGTCCTTTGACATTACTGGGAAAAAACTATATTTCATTTAACTTTCTTTTGCTTCACATTGTATTTTCAGAGTCAATAGTCCTAACAGGGGAAGAGCTATATGTATAAATACACACACACACACATCCACCCGAGGGGCAGGATAGAGACAAATGCCGCTTGAGTAAGGATCACTGAATGTTTTGACGAGCCCTCGCCTGAGCACTGGAGAGGTGCACTAATCAAAGTCAGATATGCTCTTAGATAAGCCGGAGAATAAAGGTCACAAAATTTATTGGCTAAGTAAGGCATCCAGCCAGCTGATTACCTGCCTTTCTCTTGGAAAACGGGGTCTCTGCTCTGAGCCTAGAGAGGGGATATTTTTCAACCCTGTCAGATCTGGCCACAGAACTGCTTGACCACAGAAGCAGGGTGACCTAGCTGGTAGAGCCCGGGCCTTGGCCTCAGAAAACTCAGATTCAGCCTCTATCCCACATGGGGCCTCAAAGTCTAAGTGGGAGGGAGAACAGGTATGAATCCTTATTTCACAGATGAAGAAACTGAGGGACACAGAAGCTGTGACTTGTCCCAGGCCACACAACAGGTAAGTGGTGGAGCTGGGATTAGAACCTGGGTCTCCTGACTCCCAGGCCCGTGCCCTACCCATTAAAGTCACACTGCTTCTCAGCACCTCACTGGCTGTTGATTCAGGGAAACGTCACCCAATTCTGTCTAGGGAGACAGATTCCAAGATCTGTTGTATTGCTGTGAGATTCAGAGAGATGAATGGACCTGGGTGAAGTCTCTTCCTACATTTCTGTCTGCATTCAAGAGCCTCATCCTCGGAGTCCAGCACCCAGAAACGACAGCTTGGGGCCCTGGTATGTGAGGGACAAACCGTGCGAAGCCCTAGGAGGTTATCTTGGGGTGATCCAGATATTCGTGGGGGGTTGGCTATCCCCAGTCCTGGGGAAGGTTGGTGACCATGGAGGAGAGCGTCACACGGTAGAAAGTAAGTTGGACATGAAAGCTATTTAGGGTTTCTGTTTTCCAAAGATCTGCCAATAATAATGTCCTCTAAGTACCTTGGCTGCAGGCACGCCTGCATCCATTTTGAAGGACTTTAAGGTGGCTTCGCAAGTCGATTCAAAATATGTTCCAACCCACAAACATATTTACCAACTCTCCATATGCCTACAAGACACACAGACATTAAAATAACATTTGTCAGCGATGGAATGAGATATGCATTGCTTAAAGTAGTCGGGGCCTATATGTACACTGTACTTCCAATCGGATTCTTCCCCTACATAAGATCAAACATTCGTTTTTCTCTTTGGATGTTTGTGGCTTTGCGTGCAGTGGCTTCCCAGTGTGTGAGGTATTCACTTCTATTTTGGAGAGTTGTTCAAAAGACAATGTCAATGATGCATTTATGCAGTTCTCTCTCAAAGAGCTCAAAGCAACTTCGCATATATTAGCTTATTTTGGCTCCCAGACTTTTAGTGATCTTTCTTCCTGAGCAGAATAAAAGTGCAAAAAATATTTTAAAGCATCTTAAAATATGCAAATCTCATTCTTCTCTTCCTGCATTTCCAGACTTAATTTACATGTTCATTTTGGTCAGTTACCTTCAGCTGGCTTTTTTCCCCATTTCCCAATAGAAAGGATTTTCTTCTCTTTTTTCGGGAGTTTTTTTATTTCACATTTTTAATAGCAAATGACAAATACTTGTGTTATTTGTGAGGCTCTCGCTCTAGACTAAGTTCATTGTGGGGAGGGAATGTTCCGTTTATTTTTATATTGTACTCTCCCAAGCGCTGTAGTACAGTGCTCTGCACACAGTAACTGCTCAATAAATGTGACTGAATGAATTTATGCCAAGCACTGTACTAAAGGCTGAGGAAAATACAAAGCAATCAGTCCCTGTCCCACATGGGGCTCACAGCCTGAGTGGGAGGATTGGATCCCCAGCTTACAATTCAGGGAACTGAGGGAGAAAGAAGTTAAGTGACCTGCCCTAAAGTGGTGGAGCCGGGATTAGAACTCAGGTCCTCTGATTCCCAGGTTCAGACTTTTTCCACTAGGCCACCCTGCTTCTGTGTGCAGATGCGCTGTGGTAGAAACAAGATACGCTCTAAGAGGAAAGGAGAGTATGTATCTTATCCCCATTTTACAGGTGAGGATTCTGGAACCACTTATTCTTTAAATGTCAGTCAGTCAATTAATTCTCTTTGAGCCTTTACTGTTCATTGAGGGCTTACTGTTGAAAGCAGTGTGGCCTAGTCGATAGAGCAGGGGCCTGGGAGTCAGAAGGGTTCTAATTCCAGCTTTAACACAGGTCTGCTGGGTCACCTTAGGCAAGTCATTTCACTTTTCAGGGCACTTTTCAGTGCCTCAATTACCTCATCTGTAAAATAGGGATAAAACTGTGAGTCCCATGTGGGATAGGGACTGTGTCCAACCTAATTAACTTGTATCTACCCTAGCACTTAGAAGGGTGCTTGGCACATAGTAATCCCCATTTTACAGATGAGGAAACAGAGGCACAGAGAAGCTAAGTGACTCACCTAACCTCAGAGTCTAATCCCAGCTGTCTGCTTGTCTACTGTGGGACCTTGGGCAAGTCACTTAATTTATCTGTGCCTCGGTTTCATCTGTAAAATGGAGATTAAGACTGTGAGTCCCATGTGGGTCAGGGACTGTGTCCAATCTGATGAGTTTCTATCTACCCCAGTGCTTAGAACAATGCCTCTCACAGAGTAAGCACTTACATACCAATGGCTGGCCAGGGTGGCGAGAGAGAAAAGGTCACAGCAGGCGAGTGGCAGAGCTGGGATTAGAACTCGGGCTCCCTGACTCCCATGCCTGGGCTTTCTATCCACTAGGCTATGCTCACACTTTTATATGTCCCTCATACACTGTCTCAGATACACCCAAGTGCCCTGTCCCACACCACACTGTTTTGACGGGAATCGAGTAAGTCTTTTGTCTTTCAGGAAGGAAATTAGGTGAGCACAAGGTGGGGAAAAAAGATTTGATCTCATCACTGATTCGGGGCAGCCGCGAGCTACTGTTCTAGAGGGCAAAGTTAGTCATTTGCATAACAATTGAGACAACACTGCTGAACGTGGACTCAGCTTAAACCAGGCTGTGCACTTTAATTAGTTACCCACTGCTCTGAGGAATGAGGATGGGGAATTGATGTCCCCTGGTTTACTGGGAGGAAAAGAGAAGACATTAGTTGGTCCCAGGCCTGAGTATCCAGGGAGGAGATTGTGCCTAATCTGGACAGCCCTTTCCTCCACCAGTGCCCAAACCTAGAGGTCTCTCTGGATCCTCCAGAGAGTCAGTCAGTGGTAACTGTTCAAACCTTACTATGTGCCAGGCACTGTACTACAGAATAATTGGGCCGGGAAGCAGTGTGGCCTTTCTGGGCAGAGCATAGGCCCAAGAGTCAGAGGACCTGGGTTCTAATCCCACCTCTGCCATATTTCTGCTGCATGACCTTGGGTCAGTCGCTTAACTTCTCTGTGCCTCAGTTAGCTCATCTGTAAAGTGGGGATTAAGACAGTGTGGGGCATACATGAACAGTGTTCACTCTGATTACCTTGTATCTACTCCAGCACTTAGTACAATGGGTGGAAGTGCTTAAATTCCACAAAAAACAAACAGTTCTCATCCCACATGGGGCTCAGTTTATATTTGAGGGAGAAGGATTTAATCCCCATTTTGCAGATGATTAAAACACAAGGACAGGGAAGTTAAGGGATGTGCCCAAGGTCACAGAGCAGCCAAGTGGTGGAGTAGGGATTAGAACCCAGGTCCTCTGCCTCCCAGGTCCTCACTCTTTTTGCTAGGCAAAACTGCTTCTCAGTGAAGAGTCTTCCTGGCTTCCAATTTTGGATGAATTGAAGATGGAGCCCAATCCACCCAATGAAAACTATGCCACAATCGAAGGAAAAAGCAGTTAATAGGACAGACCATGCCAAACCCTGATCCGACAGTCTCCAACATTCAGGGAGGTAAAAAGAACATGAACTGTTCCATTCCACGTGGTGTTTCATCTCCACGCTCAGCAAATTAGACAGATGGCATGTGAGGCCGTCTGCTTCTGCCCTTCTGCTCAAACCTCATCCCTCGGGAGGCTAATGGTGTCCCGTGTTGCACCGCCATTTCTAGAAGCCATAGGGTGCAAAAGGTTCATTGAAGATTTGACCATGCTGGAGCTTCCTTTGCCCTTCAAAATTTGGGGGTCAGAATTTGCTACTTGAAATACCCATTAGCTGATTCTTTCCCCCTTCCGTCACCTCCAAGTTATAGAGGTAGTAGTAGTGAGAGTGCGAGGAGGAGGAGGACTTGTAATAATTTTGGAGCAGTAGGAGGAGGAAGAGGAGTACTACTAGTAGGAGTAGTTGTAAAAGTAGTAATGTGGTAATGTTATTACACTAAATGCAATGAAATGTATAAAGCACTTGGGAAAACACACCAGAAATTCCTGCTCACAGAAAGCTTACATTTTTATGTATTTATGTTATGAGTAGTTCAGTTGATTCTGCTGAATAAAACCCAGCCTTTGCTTTTGAAATGGATGTCCCGGACCTATCCCACCTGAATGAATCATTTCTTGATTCAGAATCACTAGGGGAGTCTTTTTATTTTTTTAAGCTTGAGCATCAGCCACCAGAACAAATTGGGAGGGATAAAATCATTGTTTGCTTTATGGGAACATTCTACATTGAGCAATACATATCATCTTTCTAAAGCCATAGTTGGAGGAAGAAGAGGTGTCATAATAGCAGTTGGAAAGGTAGTGGGGGGAGGAGGAGGAGGAGGAGGAGAAGTAAGAGCAGGAGGAGGAGCGAGAATGGGAAAAGTAGGATTAAGAGTAGTGGAGTGGTAGTAAGAGAGTAGTAGTTGTAGTAAAAGGCATAGTTACAGTAGTTGTAGAAGTAGTAGTAAGAATAGTTGTTGTAGTAGTTGCAGGAATATTAGTCGGAGTAAGTGTAGGACTAGGAATAGGTGTAGTTTTACTGAGAAGCAACATAACCTAATGGAGAGAGCATGGGCCTAGAAGTGTCAGAGAACCTGGGTTCTAATTCCCATCCCACCACTTGCTTGCTGTATGACCTCTGACAAGCCACTTTACTCCTCTGTGTCTCAGTTACTTCATAATGGAGATTTAAACCTCTCTCCCACTTTTTTAAACTGTGAGCCCCATGTGGGACCTAATTATTTTGTATCTATCCCAGAGCTGAGTACAGTGCTTGGCACGTAGTAAGCACTTAACAAATATCAATTATTATTAGTTGTTGGAATAGCAGTAGGAGTCACACTGGGAGTACGAGTGGGAGTAGCAATAGGAGCAAAGGTAGGAGTAGTAATAATAATAATGTTGGTATTTGTTAAGCGCTTACTATGTACAGAGCACTGTTCTAAGCACTGGGGTAGATACAGGGTAATCATGTTGTCCCACGTGAGGCTCCCAGTTAATCCCCATTTTACAGATGAGGTAACAGGCACAGAGAAGTTAAGTGACTTGCCCACAGTCACACAGCTGACAAGTGGCAGATCCGGGAGTCGAAACCATGACCTCTGACTCCAAAGCCCAGGTTCTTTCCACTGAGCCACGCTGCTTCAGTAGTGGGAGTAAAAGAAGTAGGTTTGTGAGCAGGAGTAGTAATAGGAGCAATGGTTGGAGAAGTAGTGGAGCACTAATAGTAGGAGGAGTAAAAGTAGTGGTTGTATGAGTTGGGGTGGGATTAATTGGGGGCTGAGAGTAGATGGGGGGCCGGGAGTATTGGGGGGTGTAGAAGGAGCAGGAGTAAGAGTAGTACTAGGAATAGTTGTAGGAATTATAAGAGTAGTAATGGTATTGCACTGAATGCAACGCAATGTATAAAACACTTGGGAAAAACACCAGAATTTCCTGCTCCCAGAAAGCTTATATCCACACAGGGAGAGGGGCATCAAAAATGTTTACTTCAAAAACACAGATAACACTAGTGACAGTGGTGGTATTTGATAAGCACTTACTATGACCAAGTATTGGAGTATATCAATAAATCAGTGGTATTTATTGAGTACTTATAAGCAGAGCACTGTACTAAGTGCTTGGGAAAGTACACCAACAGAATTAGGAGACGTATTCTCTGTCCATAACAAGTTTACAGTCCAGAGTCGAAACAAGGTCCCACATGGGTTCATAGTCTAAGGAGGAGGATGAAAAGGCATTAAATCTCCATTTTGCAGATGAGGGAACTGAGGTACAGAGAAATGAAGTGACTACAGAGAAATGAAGTGACTCGCTCAAGATCACAGAGCAGATAAGCGACAGAACCGAGATTAGAATCCAGGACTTCTGATTCCCAGGTCTATGCTCTTCCCACTAGGCCATGCTGCTTCTCTTTGCTGCATCACTCCCCTCCTCAATATTTTCTCCATTGCTTCTCATACAAAACAAAACCTCCTGGCCATTAGCTTCAGCTGGCTCCCACTTCAGTGCTCTGAACACATCGGGTGCTCAGCACAGTGCTCTGTACACAGCAGGTGCCCAGGGCCATGTTCTGCACATCGCAGGCACTCAGTACCCTGCTCTGTACAAAGCAAGCACCCAGGACTGCGCTCTGCACACAGCAGCTCTCAGTTCAGTGCTCTGAACAATAAAACATTCAAGTGAGGCAATTAAGAAGGCTCTGAGAAAAGCAGATTGCAGCGATTGAACCCCGAAAAGGCAACTCAATCATCTCTTAAAGGGAGAAAGTCTCTTTCTTTCCCATCCTTATCCTTGGGTTTCAAAAGTCTAAACAGAAACTTCTCAACTTTCCAAAATAAAATGCACGTTTAGACTAGGGGGAAACAGACATTTTATCCCAAAGAGGTTTTTTGTTGTTGTTGTTTTTTTAATGGGGGGAGAGGTATGGAAGTTATAAATGCCTGAAGTAGGGGTTTCTAATTAAATTTCCCTCTCAACCAAAACTCGAGAGCCTGAATTAAAAAATCACCTCAATTCTGCCTGAATCTGGGCAGGGATGATAATACTGTTAGTTTGGAGGGTTTAAAATGATGGTACTGCCTTCTGAATTGGCCCTGGTTACTCTCTGAATCTCTCCAAGTCTTTATGATCTTCTCCAGTCATGGCTGAGAGAAGCATCCAAGGGAGTACCAGTTACAAGAAATTTGGACACCCTTCAAGCAATCAGAGTACTGGGAACAGATGAATGAGGAACACAGTGATCTTTGCAAATCACACCTCTGGAAAGTCTTTGGAACTATATCTTCCACGTGCAAGCCGAGGGTTTCTGCTTTAAACATAGAATAACAGTAGTAATAATGGTATTGGTTAAGTATTTCCTATGTGCTAAACACTAGGGTAAATATGATGCAATATGATCGTGTCAGCCACATGGGATTGACAGAACAGGTATTTAATCCTCCGCTTTAAACATAAGAAAACTGGGACCCGGAGAAGAAGTGACTTGCCTAAGGTCAATGCGGCAGGGAAATGGTGAAGCTGGGATTAGAACCTAGGAATTCTGAGTTCCAGGCCCGTGCTCTTTCCATGAGATCACATAAGATAAGCATTATTATTAATGGTAATAACAGCAGTATTTGTCAAGCACTTACTATGTGCCAAGACTATTCTAAGCACTGTGGTAGACACAAGTTAATCAAGTTGGACCCGGTACCTATCCCACATGAGGCTCACAATCTTAATCCCCGTTTTACAGATGAAGTAACTGAGGCACAGAGAAGTGAAGCGACTTGCCCAAGGTCACACAGCAGGCAAGTGGTGGAGCCAGAATTAGAACCCAGGTCCTCCTAACTCTCAGGCCTCTGTTCTATCCACTAGGCCATGCTACTTATTATTCAGTCATTCATTCAGTCATATTTATTGGGTGCTTACTGTGTGCAAATCACTGTACTAAGCGATTGGGAGAATATAAACAGACACATTCCTTCCCACAATAAGCTCACAGTCTAGAGGAGGAGACACACATTAATCCAAATTATTATCCACCATTTCCTCCAGAGATTCTTTAACGTTTGGCCCCTGGTTTTCAAGCAGTACATTTAAAGAGCCAGGCTTTAGAGAGCTCAGTTACTGAACTGAATTTTTATTTTCAAGGTCTCCAGGGTCAGCTCAATAAGTTTTTATAAGCATGTTATGGTATAAAGTTGATGTCATTTGGGAGACATAACTCCCAGGTGGTGATTGGCTGGGAGGGTTTGGAAAAGGGAGAAGGGGCAGAAGCAGAAGAAGAGGCAAGGGAAGGGTTTGGAAGAGAGAGACAGAGAGAGAGAGACAGAGAGAGAGAGAGACAGAGAGAGAGAGAGACACAGAGACACAGAGAGAGACAGCACCTGGGAGAGGGCGAGGAGAGCAGGAACTGCATCTCATTATTAATTACTAAAAATAATGGCATTTAACAACTGCTTCCTTTATTCTATGAACTCTTTTCCTCCTCACCCTTATTTCCATATCTGTCTCCCCCCTCTAGATGTAAGCTCATTGTGGGCAGGGAATGTGACTGTTTACTGCTGATTCAAATTTTCCCAGGCACTTAATATAGTGCTCTGCACACAGTAAGAGCTCAAGAAATACAATTGACTGAATGACTAGGTTGCAAAACAGGGGCTCTACATTTAATCCCCCCAAAAATGTAATGCTTGCTTCCTGGGTGAAGAAGGGAAAGATACAAGCAGTAGAGATGGTATTTATTGGGAACCTTCTGGATAATAAGCACTTAGGAATGTACAACAGAAACATGTTCCTTGTTTCAACTTACAGTACCTATAAATATCCTGGGAACATAAGCAGGAAACAGCCTCACTTCTAATAGAGTTTAAATAAAAATAATTTTAAGGAATCTGAAACAATCAACAACTAGAAGCCCTGAACAGCACTTCTGAGGACAGGCATCATCTCTACCAATTGCATTGCATTCTCCCAAACGTTGAGTACAGTACTCAGTAAATGCCACTGATTAGTGACAACTATTTTTAATCCATCAGATTGTATTTATTGAACACTTACAGTGTGCAGAGCACTGTACTAAGAGTTTGGGAGTTGGTAGACACTAAAACACTAGAACAGAGTTGGTAGACACTTTTCCTGCCCACAGTGAGCTTATGGTCTAGAGGGGGACACGGACATTAATATAAATAAATGACAGATATAGAAATAAGTGCTGTGGGGCTGAGGCAGAGGTGAATAAGGGTGCAAATCCAAGTGCCAGGGTGATGCAGAAGGGAGTGCTTGAAAAGGAAATGAGGGCTTGGTTGGAGAAGGCCTGTTGGAGGAGATGTGCTTTTGTTTCAGACGTTTAACTTCCTCTTCAAACCCCCTGTCCTCCCCATCTCTCCCATCCCTTGCCTATTTTATTGAGAAAATTGACATTATCAGGCATGTTCTCCCTAAAATTTCCCCTACTCCTCCTTCAACTCTCCATCTTTCCCGGCAGTATCTCTAGAGGAGATCTCCTGCTTCCTCTCAACATCCACCCTCCAATCTCATTCCTTCACACCTTATCAAAACACTTGCTTCCACCCTCCCTTAATGCCATCGTCAACTGTTTCAATGGCTTCTACCCCACTACTTTCAAACATGGCCACGTATCCCCTATCCTAAAAACACTCTCCCTTAAATCCACAGCTCCCTCCAGTTATCTCCCTATCTGTTGGATGTGAAGCGGGGAGTTCCAGGCTGGAGGATGGACATGGGCCAGGGGTTGGCAGAGGGACAGATGAGACAGAGGTTCAATGAGTAGGCAGGCTTTAGAGGAACAAAGTGCGTGGGCTGGGATGTAGTAGAAAAAGTCAGGTGAGGTAGGAGGAGACAAGGTGATGAAGTGCTTTAAAGCGGATGGTAATAAATTTCTGTTTCATGCAGAGGTGGATGAGCAATCACTGGCGGTTCTCGAGGAGTGGGGAAACAAGGCCAGAACTTTTTCAGAAAAATGATCCAGGCAGCAGAGTGAAGTACGGACTGGAGAGTGGAGAGACAGGAGGCTGGGAGGTCAGCGAAGAGGCAGATACGGTAGTCAAAGGGGGATATGACAATTGCTTGGCTCAATGCAGGAGCAGTGTAGATGGAGATAAAAGGGTGGATTCTAGAGTTTTTTTTAGGATAGAAAGAAAAGGATTTCATGACAGATTGAAAATGTGGGCAGTAATCAAAGCAGGATATGACAAGTGCTTGGGTCAATGTAGTAGCAGTTTGGATGAAGATAAAAGGGTTGTTTTCTAAAGATTTTTTTAAGATGGAAAGGATTTCATGACAGGTTGAAAATGTGTTGAATCAATGGTATTTAGTGAGTACTCACTGTGTGCAGAATACTGTATGAAGTGCTTTGGGAGAATACAATCCAAGAGAGTTGGCAGTCACGTTCCCTGCCCACACTGAGATTACAGTCCAAAGGGGGAAACAGACATTAAGTAAATAATTTATAATATATAATTCATAGATATGTACACAGGTGGTGTGGAGTTGAAGATGAAGATGAATATCAAATGCCCAAAGGTCACAGAGTCAAGTGCACAAATGACACAGAAGGGAGAGGGAGGCAGGGAAAAGAAGCTTAATCAGGAAACGCCTCTTGGAAGAGATGTGACCTTAATAAGGCTTTGAAGGTATAGAGTGAGGATCTGGCATATGTGGATGGGGCAGGCCAGGGGAAGGTTGTGGGAAAAGGGGTCAACAGCAATATAGACGAGAAAGGGACACAATGAGCAAGCCAATTCTAGAGAAGCTAAGCACATGGGCTAGGCTGTAGTAGGACTTCAGTGAGGTACGGTAGGACAGGACAATGTTTCTGTAGAAAAATGATCCATGCAGCAGAGTGAAGTATGGACTGGAGTGGGGAGAGACAGGAGGCAGGGAGGTCAATGAGGAGGCTGATACAATAATCAAAGCAGGATAGGATAAGTGCTTGGATCAGCATAGTAGCAGTTTAGATAGAAAGGAAAGGGCAGATTCTAGTGGTGATGTGAAGGTAGAACATACAGGATTTGGTGACAGAACGAATATGGGGGTTGAATCAGAGATATGTTGAGGATAATAATAATAATGTTGGTATTTGTTAAGCGCTTACTATGTGCAGAGCACTGTTCTAAGCCCTGGGGTAGATACAGGGTAATCAGGTTGTCCCACATGAGGCTCACAGTTAATCCCCATTTTACAGATGATGTAACTGAGGCACAGAGAAGTGAAGTGACTTGCCCACAGTCACACAGCTAATAAGTGGCAGAGCCGTGAATCGAACCCATGACCTCTGACTCCGAAGCCCAGGCTCTTTCCACTGAGCCACGCTGCTTCCCAATCAGCTGTGTGACTGTGGGCAAGTCACTTAACTTCTCTGTGCCTCAGTTACCTCATCTGTAAAATGGGGATTAAGACTGTGAGCCTCATAGGGGACCAACTGATTACTCTCTATCCACCCCAGCGCTTAGAACAGTGTTCTGCAAATTGTAAGCGCTTAACAAATACCAACATTATTAGTATTATTATAATGCCAATGTTATGAGCTTGTGAGACAGAATGACTGTGCTTTCTACAGCAATGGGAAAGATGTAGAGGAAAGGGTTTGGGTGGGAAGATGACAGTTATGTTTTGTACATGAGTTTGAGGTGTTGGTGGGACATCCAAGTACAGATGCCCTGAAGACAGGTGGAAATATGAGACTGTAGAGAAACTAAAAGATCAGGAATGGAGAGATAGATTTGGGAATCAACTTCATAGAGATGGCAGTTGAAACTGTGGAAGCAAATGAGTTCTCCAAGGGAGTGGGTGTAGATGGCGAAAGGAAGGGGACTTAGAACTGCACTTCGAGGAACCCTCACTGTCAGAGGGTGGGAGGCAGAGGAGAAGCCTGTGAAAGAAGTTGAGTAGCCAGAGAGATAAAAGGACCAGGAGAGGACAGCGTCGGCAAAGCCAAGGTTGGGTAATATTTCTGGGAGAAGAGGGTAGTCCATAGAGTGGAAGGCAGCTGAGAGGTTGAGGAAGATTAAGATGGAGTAGAGGCTGTAGGATTTAGCAAGAAGATCACTGGTGATCTTAGTGGGGACAGTTTCTGTGGAGTGAGGGGATGGAGGCCAAATTGGAGGGGCTAAAGGAGAGACCTGGAAGAGAGGAAGTGGAGGCGGTGAGTGTAGACAACTCTCTCAAGGAGTTTGGATGGAAATGGTAGGAGAGAGATGGAAGGGAGGCGAGGGGTTACCGAAGGGTTTTTCTTTTTTTAGGAGCAGGGAAACATAAGCATATTTGAAAGCATGTTTAGTTTAAAGCTCATCTCTAGACAGTAAATCCGACTCTAGACTGTAAACTCAATGTGGGCATGGAAATGTGTCTGTTTATTGTTGTACTGTACTCTCCCAAGTGCTTAGTACAGTGCTCTGCACACAGTAAATGCTTAGTAAATGATTGAATGAATGTATTTTATCATTAATAAACATACCAGGCAAATAATAATGATCATCAACTCAGACACAGTTTCTGTCTCACCTGGGACTTACAGTCAGAGTCCTCTAGATGGTAAGCTCATCCTCTAGACTGCAAGCTCAAAGTGGGCAGGGAATGTGTAAGTTATATTGTTATATTCTCCCAAGCACTGAGTACAGTGCTCTGCACGTAGTAAGCACTCAATAAACACAGACTACTGAATCCCCATTTTACTGATGAGGAAACAGAGTCGCAGAAAAGTCGGGTACCCAGCAAGCAAGGGGCAGAGCCGGAATTAGAACCCAGGTCCTTCGGCTCCCAGGCCTGCTCTCTTGCCACTATGCCATGCTGCTTTGGTCGGGAAAAAGAGGCTACCTAGTTCTTTGAAAGACAGAAGGCCCCCCTAGGGGCTTGAGTTTGAAGGCCTCCCCCTTCTCCCTGTCCCGTGGGCCCTGTGCCCTGCATAGAGCAGCAGGCTCCAATGCGAGGGCTGGTGGGAGCGGCAGCCGTGTATCTGGCTGCCATCTACTGGGTGGAAAGGAGATCGGATCCGCTTCCCAATCTGGCTGTCCAGCCCTGGGAGAGCTGACCAGTTCCCTAGAGGGGAGGGGAGACAGAGACACACACAGAGAGAGACAGAGAGACAGAGAGACAGAAAGCCCTGCAGAGTTTCCGTCCACCATGACCCATTCTGACCCCTCCTGCCAAGTTTCTGCCTTTGGCAGTGGGCAGCGGAGAGAGCAAGCATGCAACCATGCAGATCCCTCTCCAAGAATTCTTCTGAGAAGCAGTGTGCCCTAGTGGAAAGGCACACGAGCCTGGGAGTCAGGTTCCTGGGTTCCAATTCTGGCTCTGCTTATCTGCTGTGTGACCTTTGGCAAGTCACTTACCTTCTCTAGGCCTCAGGTACCTGATCTGTAAAACGGGGATTAAGACTGTGAAGCCCATTTGGGACAGGAACTGTGTCCCACCAATCTTGTATCTACCACAGCGCTTAGTACAGTGCCTGGTACCTAATAAGCACTTAACCACCATTAAAAAAGAATCGCCACAGATCTGATTTTATGGGTCCCCCACAGATAATAATAGTCACATTTGTTAAGCACTTGTTATATGCCAAACGCGGTACTAAGCATTGTGGTAGATACAAGACCGTCAGGTCAGACATAGCCTCTGACCCACACGGGCTCTGAGATTAAGTGGGAGGGAAATCAGCATCTTATTGGCTAGCCTATTTTGAGAAGAAAGCCAAAGTTAGGCACCTATCATTCTATGCAAGCACCTAATCCACTAGGAAACTGCTGATGCAGAGGTAACAACAACAACATTCAAGTACTGTCTGTGTGCCAAGCACTGTATTAAGCACAGGGGTAGATATAAGATAATCAGGTTGGTCACCATCCTTGTCCGTCATGGGACTCACAGTCTAAGCAGGAGAGAACAGGATTTAATCCTACAGTGTTTGGCACATAATAAGTGCTTAAATACCATCATTATTTAATCCCCATTTTACAGACGAGGAAACTGAGATCACATAGCCAGTCTGTGGCACTGTCCGGACTCGAACACAGGCCCTCCGGGCCAAGTTGCATCCCCAACTACCACAAAAATACAACCAAAGTGCTTGTCTTCTCAGTATCATGCTCCTTTCATATGGAACAAATATCCATGAACCTAGACAATTTCTACAAAGACAGTAATAAGTCTGCAGGCAGAAAGTCTTGGAACGAGTATCTCTAGGTTCATCGAGGAACAAAATGATGGTATTCATTATTTTTACATATTATATGTAAATATTGGATTAGTAGGTTCCAAGCCCTGGAGTAGGTACAAAATAATCAGATCGGACCCAATCCCTGTCCTACATTGAAAGAGTGAAGGTATCCCCATTTTACAGATGAGGAAACCGAGGCCCAGAGAAGAGAAGTAATAATAATAATGTTGGTATTTGTTAAGCGCTTACTATGTGCAGAGCACTGTTCTAAGCGCTGGGGTATACAAGGTAATCAGGTTGTCCCACATGAGGCTCACAATCTTCACCCCCATTTTACAGATGAGGTAACTGAGGCCCAGAGAAGTGAAGTAACTTGCCCACAGCCACCCAGCTGACAAGTGGCAGATCTGGGATTCAAACCCATGACCTCTGGCTCCCAAGCCCATGCTCTTTCCACTGAGCCATGCTGCAAGTGGCTCATCCAAGTTCATGCAGCAGGGAAGTGGCAGAGCTGGGGCTAGAAACTAGGTCTCTTCACTCCCAGGGCCGTGCTCTTTCCACTCGGGCATAAGACCTAGTTAACTTCTTCAGTCTGAAATGCTTCTTTTCAAGGACAATCTCAGGGCAATTGCTTATTCCTGAAGGATCCACCAGTTCCCACTGGATAAAAAGCAATATCAAATGTTGATATTTTAGGGCTTTTTCACGTAGTTGATTTGCTGTCACCCAGTAAAAACTAGAATGTGGTAGTCACAACAGTCTTGCGGTAATAAACATACCTGTAAGGACATATGAACTTATTGAATAATAAAAGGCAAAAGGACAGGCTTTAATTAGGTGCTACAAAATAAACACTATGGCTCAACCATTTTGCACTGTTTTTAACAATCTAATAAAATATATTTACTTTTTCTCCGTGAAAAGTGTGCGTTAAACTAAAAAAATAGCATTGCTTTACTCTCTTCCCACACTGCATGATTGAGATTTTATTCCATATATAAAATAGATCCAGCAAGGTTATGTTTTAACATAGGGGCCAGAAGAAAAACAAGATGAGATTGGTCAATAGCCACTGGAGGTGCAGAAACATCTCCAGAATCCTGCTTCTGTGTGAAGCTGTGCGTAGGAGCCTGTTGAGCTTTCCCGAGCGCTTAGTACAGTGCTTTGCACTCAGTAGGATTGATGGATCCTGGAAATAGTGTCAACTTGGCCCTGCGACAACTGGAAACAATTTTTCAAGGCTACTGGGATTTCTAAATCTCAACAATGGGTTTCTTGAGCTCTAGGTCTCTTTTCCAAACTCACCCTCCTATGGCAGGGGAACCGAAAATCTAATTCTAGAAGCTACTTTAAGTGAAAGGCTGCTCTCTTCTCCAAATTAGCCTCTTGCCTATTTCCATCATGAATTCCCCCTCCTACCCAAGAGGAAAACTGGTCTATCATTCCAGCGCATCCGACATGCTGTGAGAGAGGGTTAAGCATTCCCCTGAATGAAAGATTCCACTTTTCACGGAATGAACTTGGGCTGAAATAATCAAAGGGGCTACACTTTTACACGTTATGCAGATGTTTCCCTGATCATTTACCACTCGGCATTTTCTCTGGGCAAGTGAGAAGGTCGCAGCGCTTGAGAAAACCCAATTGGACCTCGCTGCTGCTGGAGCAGGCTTTTACGATGAATAAATAAGTGGCGGCAAACACCACCTTACGTTCACCAGAATTCATTCAAAGGACTGTCCAAGTTGCAGAGTCATCTGCTCAGCAACTGTCCACGAACGGATCAAAGCAACCAAAAGTCCAACGTAGTCAGTCCCAAGCAATAGAAGGGTGGAGCCAGCGGTTTGTTCATCAATGAATCAAAACCTTTTAGCTGTGGAAATTCCAAAACCAGAGAGAGTAAAACCATCTCGGTCTTAGGGGTCCCAGAGGTTCACATTTCAGAGCTAGTTCAAATCTGTGACCTGTCAGGTCCAAACCGCTGCTAAATCTAGTTTGACTTGGAAAGGCTCTCCGCCACTCCAACGCGTCAATCATTGACTTTAATCTTTCTTCCTTTTAAAAACAAACCGCATAGGCTAAACGTGTTTAGGACCAAAGCGTTTGCGTTGCTCTCCTCTAAATTAAAGACCGTTTCCAGTTCGGGACAGCCTTTTAAATCATTAGCTAGGACCAGTTTTACTACAATCCCTTTCCCAATCGCATTCTCAGGAAGCTACGCCTGGTAGCTGAATATAAAGACCCTCAGATTAGAGCATTTGAGCCATTATTGGAATAAGGATGTACGAGACATTTATTTTATGGTTGGACTATTCAAACACTGTTAAAAAAAACACCCACAAATGTCATCCTGCTAATTAGAATATATTACAGCTAGGAGAGAGACCTCTAGTGTGTGTTAAAACAACTCTTGTGGGGACTTCAGGAGCAATTAATATACCAGAATCACTGCAGTCATTTTGAATACTGTGAGAACAAATTTCACAAAATATAGCTCTCTTAGCCAATTCACTTTAACATCGTTCCTCCTGTCTGGCATCACAGACACACCAAGCACACCGCATAAACTCACCAAACTTTGTAACGCAAACTTCTAAAAATTCAAGTGGCCACCTTCAACCTTCAACCTCAAATAGACAGTCATTACTTTAATTGCTAACACTTTTCCCCATTTAAGCAGCAATAGAAGTCTTCAACCAAATCTTTAAAGTCACTGTGGAGTTTCGCGAGTTTCCATCATATTAATGACAATAGGAAGAAATCACCAAAGCCGATTACCCAGCGAAACGGTCAAACCACCATAACAACCCATTATTACTTGTAAATGACAAGATAAGTCTTAGCCATTCTGGGGGCAAGGTACCTTTCAGGGCTTGGAGTCGGATTTCATGAATCGTTTCAGAGAAATAGTCTCAGTCTTTAATAGCCTTGATTTTCTTCTCTCTCACATTAAAGGCACATTTGAGATATACCCAGAAAATGTTTTTCTTAAAAAAAAAAAACACGAAACAGGAGGTCTCTTAAGGAGTCTACTGCTGAGAAGGTAAAAGCATTTTGCTTATTTTTAATTTGCTAAAACAATCCAAGCATTGCTTGATACCCAGAGGGTATTCTCCAATAAACTCGCATCTCTAGCTGCTGGCTTAGTTGATTGAAAACAGAAGGCAAGCCTTTCTTAAAGAATGAGCGTGTTCAACTATTATGTTTCTACCAGAACCTCGGAAACGCGCGCAAAACACACCCACACAGGGCAAAGATTTACTTGAAAGTAGCTTTGATTCCTGAAAGACTCATCCAACGAGCTGCCCAGTAACCCCTGGTAACGGACCACTTTTCTCATCCCTCCCCGAAAGACACCCAAACAAAGCCAGCGGGATTTTTGGACAGGTCCTGCGGGCCGCTGCTCCTTGCTGACGCACGCTCAAAACGCAGTTTATTCCCAAGAACTCGCAACTTTGGGAACTTAGTTGGCTCCTTCCCATCCTGTTTTTAAGAGAGGCTGTATTTTGCTCCCCAAAGGCCACTCTGACGGTGGGGCAACGGTTAAAAAGCACAAAGGCAAGATGCAAGGGGCAAGGGGAGGGATGGTCAAGGGGCCCATGAGTGGTGGTCGTGTAGGTGCGCATTTGGGCATGTGGTGGTCGTGTAACAAGTACCAACACTATTATTATTATATGTGCATTTGGTGCATAATGCATATGTGCATTATATGTGCATGTGTATCTGTGTATGTGGATTTGGTGGCTCTGTATGTATGTGCATTTGGACATGGGATGGCTGTGTATGTGTGTACATTTGGGCATGAGGTGGTCGTGTATGCGTGCGTGCACTTGGGCATGTGGTGGGTGTATGTGTAAGGTTTGGGCATGTGTGAGCCTGACTGTGTGTGTGAATGTGTGTATTTTGGGCATGTGTGAGCCTGTGTGTGTGACTCTGTGTGTGTGTGTATTTTGGCCTGTGTGAGCCTGTCTGGACTGCAGGGGGTGTGTGTGTTTGTGATCGTGTGTGCGTGGATCAGTGCAGGCTGGGGTGTGTGTAGGATTGTGCATGGATGCTTGCCCGGCCTGCGCGTGCGTGCATGTGTGTGCATATGTGTGTGCATGTTGGGGGCGGGGTGGAGGGGGGGGAGGGAGAAAGAATCTCTCTCTTTCTCTCCCCCCTCTCCGGCCGCTGGAGCCAACGCAGACCTCCCGCCGGGATCCATTTCGCTTTTACCGCTGCCTCCCCCCAACCCAAAAAGGGGTTTGTTTTTTGGGTGTTTTTTTTTGGGGGGGGGGGAAGAGAAGAGATTTGGGGTTTTTGTTTTCCGAGTGGGAGGCGGGCCCACGGAGGGAGGAAGGGAAGGAGCTCAGGACGGCGCGTTTTAATGGATGAAAAGAAAAACCGAAGCCCAAACTTGGGGCGGGGGCAGGGAGCGAGGGGGTCCTCCCATGCCCTCCCCGCTAGGGCGAGCGCAGGCAGGGGGGCGGCTGCAATGGGGGGCTGCAAAGGGGGAGGTGTGGGGTCCCTGGGTAGGGCGGTATAGCGGGGTGGGGTTGGGCTGGGGTTGGGGCATCGGCCGCACACAAAGGCGTCGAGAGCCGGGCGAGGGAGGCCGGTCCTGGAGGGCTCCCCGGCGGGAGCTGGGGGTCTGGGTGCCAAAGATGCCAGGGCCTCGGGGAGCCAAGGAGAGCCCGGGCCCGGAGCTGAGGCCAGGGGGCCGTGCATGGGGGCCAGGGGGCCGTGCATGGGGGCCAGGGGGCCGTGCATGGGGGCCAGGGGTGCCCAGGAGCCAAGGAGAGCCGGGGCGGCGGGGCCGCACACACAGCAGGCCGGAGGGCGGGCAGGCGAGGGGCAGCGGTGCCCAAGCAGCTCAGCTCCTCGGAACCCATCAAACCCACGCCCCGCCATCGCCTTGCACAGCTCAGGGTGCGGAGCGCGCACAGCTCGGTGAGGGGCATGCAGAGCGGAGTGCACGGTGCGGGGCGTGCGGAGCTCAGGGTGCAGGATGCGAGGCGCGCAGAGCTCAGAGAGTGTAGGGTGCGGGGCGCGCAGAGCTCAGGGGGTGCAGGGCGCGGGCCGTGCAGAGAGGAGGTGCGGAGCGCGCAGATCAGGGGTGCGGGGCGCGGAGAGCTCAGGGGGTGCGGGGCGTGCAAAGAGGGGGTGCAGAGCTCAGGGGGTGCAGGGTGCGGGGCGTGCAAAGAGGGGCTGCAGAGCTCAGGGGGTGCAGGGTGCGGGGCGTGCAAAGAGGGGGTGCAGAGCTCAGGATGTGCAGGGTGCGGGCGTGCAGAGCGGGGCTCAGGGTGCGGCGCTCTGCTTTCCCTCCGCTGCCGGCCACATGCGTCGAAGGCGAGTGGCGCCCATCGGAGCGGCCCTCCCGCCCACCCCACGCGGCGTCCAAACAAGCCCCCCCGCCGCGCTTACCTGCAACCTGGGAGCCCGCAGCGTCTCCTCCGTGGCCCCCCCGGGACGGCAGCCCCGTCCCCCCCCACCCCCCCCAAAAGATGCCCCCCGATCCGGCCGATGTCCGTCCCCGCGATCCGCTCCCCTCGCTCCGCCGGAGACGAATGCAAAGGCTTGGCCAAGGTAGACAGAACAAAATAGAGAGGAGGGAACCCGCTCCGGGCCTTGGAAACCCCTCAAGGCAAGGAGCAGGATACAATTAGCTCATGCCTCTACCTCCCTCTAAATCAATCTCCAAAATAAAACTTAAATCGAATTAACCGAGCACGGGGGCAGAAAATTGATCTCCATCAAGGGGGGAGGGGGAAGAAGGGGCACATATTTAGAGATGAAATATACATAGACTATACATATATATAGATGGGGGGGGTACTTTTATGCAAGGTTGTTGTTGTTGTTGCAAAAAAAAAAAAAAAAAAAGGCACAGGCTCATTCCAGCCCTCCAACTTGCTTTTTCACCCTGCTCTTGCACAGAAAAGCTCATTTTAATCGTCGCGATTCGTTTGGATGTAACGTTTCCGCGGGCGCTTTCTGCAAATGGATGGAGCGGTTTTCGCCGCCGAGAGAAGGGCCAGGGGCAGGTGATGGTCATTACGAGGGCCGTCGGTTGCCCCTCGCGATTTGTATCGCGATTTGTATCGCGATTCGCCCCTCCCCGGGCCGTCCCGACACGGGCTTGGGGAGGACCCTCTTCCCTTCCCACGGGAGCGAAGGAGACCGCACCGTTGGGCAAGAAATCCACGCCTTTCTCCCTCGCCAACTTCCCAGATGACGCTCGGGGTGGGGAAAAATAATAATAATCAATAATAATAAAGCACATAGAGCCCGCTTTGCCCCAAACAAGTCTGAATCAATGCCTCGGGGTGATCCGCAAACTCATTTCAAATGTTCAGCCATGCAGAATTGAAAAAAAAAAAAGATTAAAGGAGTTACACTGCATCCACCCTCCCCGTCCCCACCTCTCCAACCTTAATAAAGCGAAATTTAAAATAATAATCATGGTACTTAAGCGCTTACTATGTGCCAGGCACTGTTCTAAGCGCTGGGTAGGTACAAGGTAATCAGGTTGTCCCACGCGGGACTCACAGTCTTCTCCCCCATTTTGCAGAAGAAGTAACAGGCACAGAGAGGTGAAGTGACTTGTCCAAAGTCACCCATCTGACAAGTGGTGGTGGCTGGATTAGAACCCACAACCTCTGACTGCCAAGCCCGGGCTTTTCCCACCAAGCCATGCTGCTTCTCTAAAGCAAACTCGACCCATGTAAGACCTGCCGAGGTTGACTATTTAGGTTCAAGTGTCTTTGAATGCTAACTACAATCAATCAGTAGTTTTCGGTGGTTTGTTTTTTTTTTAACCGAGCGCTTACACTGTGCAGAGCACGCTGCTCAGCGTTTAGGAGAATAAAACACATCTCTGCCCTCAGGAGTTTTAATCTAACTGCATCCTCTTTCCTCGACTCTTCTAGACTCATTATGGGCAGGAAACGTGTCTGCCAGTTCTGGTGTCTTGTACTCTCCCAAGGGCTTAGTGCGAAATTTATGCATATATCTGTAATTTTATTTATATTGATGTCTATTTAGTTGTATTGATATCTGTCTCCCGGCTCCCCCAAGACTGTGAGCTTGTTGTGGGATGGGATTGGTTCTCTTGAATACTGTATTGTACTTTTCAAGCGCTTAGTACAATGCTCTGCTCAAAGTAAGCGCTCAAATATAATTGAACGAATGAATACAGTGCTCCCCCCACACTAAGGACTCAGTAAATACAATTGATTGTCTCCCTCCATCCACGGATTCAGAGAGTCCCATCTAACGGCAAAATCAGATTGAAAGAATCAGCGATCCCCGTCTGGAGGACTCAATCATGGAAAAACTTGGCTTCTTTTTAAGAACTTGAATTTTCCTCTAGTACTGCCTCTGTCCCACCCTTCCACCCCTTTTAAATCGGGCCTTTGTTTTCAGGTCTCTGGTCTGGACAGCCGTTAGCACTATTTCTCTTTAGTTAGGATGGGATATAAACCTAAGGGTCACCTCCCATTAATGTCACTTCTTCCCAGGAGAGTCTCTGAAATGGTATGTTTCTGAGCACTTCACAGTTCATTAATTCAAGACTTTGCTGACATTTTGTATGAAAATGACCAGGCTGGAAGGCCAAAGATCTTCCTTAAAACCCCAAATAGAGCTCGATGTGTCCAGCAGATACCTGCATTTGGCGGCTTTCCCTTTGTAATCGTTTATTTTCCTCTTTAAATCACCCCTTTGCCCTAAGGCAGGCAATTGTAATACTAGCAGAAAATGGAAGGCAATCCGACTGCTTAAAAATATAATCGGTTAGATTAGAGTGGGCCATGGCCTGGCATCATTTTCCTCAGGATAGGTGAAAAGGGTGTTTGGGAGGATTTTTGTCATGTCTATAATAGGCAAGGGATGATTATGGGCAGGGAACAGGTCTGTTAATTCTGCATTGTGCTCTCCCAAGCACTTAGTAGAGTGCTCTGCACATAGTAAGTGCTCAGTAAATACCATTGTTTGCTTTGGGCCACTTGAAGCAACTGCTGTCTATTATTATCATCACTAATAACACTACTACTAGTGGTATTTGTTAAGAGTATATTATGTGTCAAGCATTGATTCAGCACTGGGAGAGTTATAAGATAATCAGGTTGGACACAGTCCCTGTTCCTCATTGAGCTCACAACCTAAATCAATCATATTTATAGAGTGCTTACTGTGTGCAGAGCACTGTACTAAGCGCTTAGGAGAGTACAGTATAGAGCTGGTAGACCTGATCCCTGTCCAAATCAAGTTTACAGTCAGGGGGAGGAGAAAGGGGCTTGTAAATAAATGTATTTATTTTAATGTCTGTCTCCCACCTCTAGATTGTCAGCTCATTTTGGACAGGGAATGTGTCTATTGTATTATACTCTCCCAAGTGCTTAGTACAGTGCTCTGCACACAGAAAATGCTCAATAAACAGGATTGAATGAAATTGTAATTTCCCAAAAGCAGGGAGAACAGGTACTGAATCCCCATGTTTAAAATGAGGAAACTGAGGCCCAGAGAAGTTAAGTGGCTTGCCCAATGTCTTCTCATTTTTAAGAGCCCCCCATTTAAAGTGATCCTGTTTATATTTCTTTTGATAAATTCACCTTTCCCTGTTGGCCAGGCCCAAGTACAAGGACCTTTGGTAGAATAAAGCTTCATGTTAGTGAAATGGAGTAAATGGTCAATTAAGAAAATGAAACAACAGAGTTTGAAATGGTCAAGACTGGGAAGCATAAACTTTGCCCTCCACCAGTGATCCCTAAAATGAGGACTTTAAGCAGGATTCCCCCCAACCCCCATTACTGAACAAGATGAAAATCACCATTTATATACAGACTTCTTAATTTTGAATTTGCGTGACAGAAAGGGTCTCTTTTGTGGTTGTTTCAAATGTTTTTCCTGCCTTTATTTTGAGGAGTTAACAAGACTCAAGCATACTGGGCTGTTTAAAGTGTTTCAGTTCTCTTTTCCTAATAAATAAATGAAGGCATGCCAGCAGCCTGACATTCATTAGCAACCTGTGAGAGAGGCGGGGGGAAAAAAGAAACCCAGGAAGGAAACAGATAACTGTTTTAATCTTCCAAGGGGTGACTACAAAGAAAACAGAGGATAGATGATTTTTAAAGATCTAAAAAAAACAAAAAACTATCCCAAGGTAGTTTGAGCGGAAAACAACTGCATAACTGTAAGAAGTTTAAATTAGGGCTAGTTCTGGGAAATACATATCGTACTGTATGGTACATATTGTTTTTAACCTCCTTGTCTCTGTAATGTTAGCCATCATTACAAATTTGGAAATCTCCCTCCCGACCCCTCTCTTCTCAAATGTCAGTCTAATACTGAGAAGCAGCATGACCTAGTGGAAAGAACATGTCCTGGGAGTCAGTGGACCTGGGTTCTAATTTCAGCTTCACCACTTGTCTGCAGTGTGACCTTGGGTAAATCACAATCTCTCTGTGCTTCAGTTACCTCATCTGTAAAATGGGGATTAAAACAGTGAGTCCCATGTGGGACAAGGACTATGTCCAACCTGATTAACTATCTACCCCAGTGCTTAGTACAGTGCCTGATACACAGTAAGCACTTAGTAAATACCAAGAAAAAAATAAATCAATCCTGGAACTTGGTTCAGGGCTGAGCCTGCCACAGTAATGGTGGTAGGAGCTGTTGGGAGAATGTCCCATGGGGACAGAGAAATAGCTTGGCCTCATGGAAGGATCATAGATCTGAAAGTCGGAGGGCTGGGTTCTAATCCTAGCTCTGCCACATGTCTGCTGTGTGGCCCTGGGCAAGTCACTTCACTTCTCTGTGTCACAGTTCCCTCATCTGAAAAATGAGGCCACTGTACTCTCTCCTCAGACTATGAGCCCAGTGTGAAATCTGATATTCTTCTATCTACCCCAGTGCATAGTAGTGCTTGGAATATAAGCTAAGTGCTTAATAATGTTATGATTATAAGACATCCCAACACTGAAGATTCCCTTTCACTCTCCCTCTAGACTGCAAGCTCAGTGTGGGCAGGGAACATGTCTACCAACTCTAATGGACTATACCATTATGATGATCATTAACAACTGCGGCTGAAAGACCTTTTAGGTATATTGGTTTCCAAGGTCAGCTGCTACTGCTCTGCAAGATTAAGGTTCACCAGGCAGCACTCCCTGGTGAGAAGGGCAATATTCAGAGCAAACAGGGTGGCCTAGTGAGTCAAGGTGGCCTGGGAGTCCGTTGTATTTACTGAGTGCTTACTGTGTGCAGAGCACTGTACTAACGCTTGGGAGAGTGCAATACAATAAACATACACATTCCCTGCCCACAGTGAGCTTACAGACCCCCCCCCCCCCCGTGGTATTAGTTCAGCAATTACTATGTGCCAGGCACTGGACTAAGCACTGGATCCATCACGGCCCTGCCCCTTTCCTGCTTGGACAAAATGCAATTTTTCTATGCTTCAGTTTCCTCATCGATAAAATGGGGACTAAAAACCGTCTCTCCTTGCCCCTTAAACTGTCAGCTTTAGGTGGAATGGGAGTGTGATTCTTATCTGCCTGTAGTGAACCATCCCCTGTGCTTCCTACAAAGGAAGCACTTAAGTACCATGGTTGCTATTAGTCAATTAATCACTGGTATTTCTTGAGCGCTTATTCTGTGCCTGACACTGTACAATAGAGTTGGTAGGCATGATTGCTGCCCATAAGGAGCTTACCATTTATAGGGGGAAACACAATAAAATAGATTAGGGAGAGGGGAATTAGTAGGGTAAAAACATTTTTCTATCCTCTCCTCTATTGAGGCGGTACAGCACACCCTTAAATAAGGCTGCTTAAATAAGACACTCAGGGTAAGGGGGTTTAAATGGCTATTCAGTTAGGATTTAAAGGAAAACCTCAAACACTGGAGACACACACAAAATATAGAACCAAGGCACAGTGCTTTGTTTTATTTTGAGTTCATTTGTGGGGAAAAATCACCTGTTTTTTATCATCTTACCCAAGACTCTATATAATGCAAAGGAATGTGAACCATTCCCTGAACTTGAAAAACTACGTTAATGAGCTCATACTGAGGGCCGTGTTTGATTCCCGGATATTTTTTTTTTGTGTGTGTGCTCAAGTCATCACCTGTTTCTAATTAGCCTCTGGAAACCCATACTGGTTTTCTATATCACTGTCAATGTTAACAGTTTGTAACATCGTGGCTTTTAGACAAGGGAAATCTTCTAACAGTTGTTGATCATTTGTATCTACCTGCTGAAAGGCATTATTTTTGACTTATTAGTAATCCTGCCTAGAAATAACCACAATAGTCAACTTGACTTCCTTTTCAAAGTTTCCCCTAGAGTTACATAACTTCTACCTGTGATAATCTCAGATTAAAGAGCACACAGAAGCTAAAAGAAGAAATCACATCTAGCAATAACTGACATCTCTTGGAAAGGCTACAAAGGGTTTTTTGGGTTTTTTTTTTTTGTTTTGCTTTTTTTTTTTTTTAAGGAAGGAAACCAGTAGGAGAATAGGAGGAGCAGTGTGGCCTAGTGGAAATCAGAAGACCTGGATTCTAATCCCAGCTCTGCTACTGTGTGACCTTGGGTAAGTCACTTCACTTCTCCGTGCCTCAGTTACCATGTCTGTAAACTGAGGATTAAGACTGTGAGCCCCACATGGGACATAGTGTCCAACGATTATCCTTTAACTGCCCCAGCACTTACTCCAGTGCCTGGCAATAGTAAGCGCTTAAATACCATTAAAAAAAATTACGACGGTTGAGCAGGATAGTTTGGCTAGGCTTCTGTTGATAGGGAGGCAGGACATTTGCAACATGGCATAATAGCAAGAGCATGGGCATGGGAGTCAGCAGGCATGGGTTCTAATCCCTGCTCTACTACTTGTTTGCTGTGTGACCTTGGGCAAGCACTTAGCTTCTCTGTGCTTCAGTTATCTATAAAATGGGGATAAAAACTGTGAGCCCTACTTGGGACAACCAAATTACCTTGTATCTACCATAGTAAATGCTTAACAAATACTATAATCATTATTATTATTTGTGGGACTCACCAATAATACTTCACCAAAAACATCATCTATTGTTGCAATTCGGCATTTTTGAGCCATTAGCTATGACTAGATTTTGGGGTTTTAATTAGGTCACTGTGTTCCCTAAATTGTCCCCTTGGTCAATACCATAAAGATGAAGTATCATGAACTTCTTCCCAGTTGAAGTGGCAGGTACTTTTCAAATCGAACTCTATTAATGCAATTGAGAATTACACAAATGTGGACAACTTTCCAGGAACTTCCATTTTGGGCATGGGTCAAGCCTTCATAAAACAATGGATTTAAAATTTTCATTTAACTGCAGGGTTTCATGGAAAAGGGACTTGACTCTAGCCTCCCGCTTGTAAATCTTTTCACACTCCTCGACACCAGCACGAAGACGGCTTTTTGAAAACTAAATAGTAAAATAATGTGCAAGAGATTTTCTAGTATAGGAAACAGTAACTGAACCAAAGCTTCTGGAAATTCTTCAGTCCAATAGTTCATCCATCAGTCAGATCATTCGGAAGGTTACCGAACTGGAGCCCAAATACAGCCCACGAAAGCTGTAGGGCTGTATTATTTTCAGGTTTCACAATGGGGATATGGGGATGCCATTTTCAATAAAGTAAACATTTCATTACTTTTTTGTCTATTTCATATTTCAGTGCTTCAGAATACAGGAGCTGGCATTGGAGGAAACTTTTATTAGTTAGCAAAATGTGTCTCATTCACAGTTCACATGGTTTGGAGTCATTTAGCTTTGCTTCACTGTCTTATTGCCTGAAACAAGACTGTTCCCAAGAAAACCCTGTAATGCAGCAAGAGACCTTGAGGGCACAGTATAACTTTATGGAAGTTATCTGTACATGCATCTTCTGGGTGTCAGAGCCTCTCAGTCTTGCCAACCATGAAAAGTGGTGCCTTAGCGCAAGAGAACCTAAAAGAACCCCAAGAATAGAAGCCACATTTCAATTCCACAGGCTAGTCCTGTTCCCTCCCTTTGCCTAAGGTGTGCCACTGAATGGGAGGAATCATGAAAACACAAGGAGACAATTCTTTCGATTAGAGACCATGGAAGGTTAGGCACATGTGCTTGTGTGGATTTAGCCTTTAGCCCCCAACCCTTAGCCTCTCGGCACTTATACATCCAAAATTATTTATTTATATCAACATCTGTCTCCCCCTCTAGACTGTAAATTCCTTGTGGGCATGGAAAGTGTCAAACTCGTACTCTCCCAAGTGCTTAGTACAGTGCTCTGTATACAGTAAGCACTCAATAAATGCAATTGATAGACATGATTCTTGCCCTCAAAAAACAGAGGAGAAATTGGGTTCTTTCACACCTCCTTGGACATTTCTCTTAGAAAAGTAGCATGGCAAAGTGGAAAGAGCATGGGCCTGGGAATCAGAGGACTTGGGTTCTAATCCCAGATCCGCTCCTGTGTGACCTAGCCAAGTCACTTCACTTCTCTGTGCTTCAGTTCCCTCATCTGTAAAATGGGGATTAAGACTGAGCCCCATGTGGAACAGGGACTGCATCCAACCCGATCATTTTGCATCTACTCCAGCACTTAATACAGTGCTCAGTAGACATTTAGTGCATTTTACTAAGTGCTTAGAAGAGTATAATACAATAGAGTTGGTAGACACAATTCCTGCCCACAAGAAGCTTAATAACTACTGGGGAAGGCTGACATTCAAATAAATTACCAGTGGGGAAAATGGTAGAACTCTTTGCCTTAGGTGGGCAAAGCATTGTTTGCGTACTCTAAAGTGCTTAGTACAGTGGTCTGCACACAGTAAGTGCTCAATAAATACAGTTGAATAACAAACTATTATAAGGGTTGTGCGCAAACAGTCTTCATTTTCTAAGCAGGATGTACTGTGCATGGGTACAGTTGGTTATTTGTTTAAAAAAACAAAGATATCCATTTTCTACAAAGCAACCTTAGAGGGACAGACTTTGGATTTGAGCCTTTAATTTTATGTCTGACTCCAACAGCCAGATGGTCTTTCCCCAGTGAAGGTTCACTAGTTATTTGTAATCATTTTTTTTCCACTATTACTATTATCATAATTATCAACCAAAATAATAGTGTGTACAATTACATCCTCCTCTGTTTCCCATGGCTGCATCTCTTTAATATCTGCAATGTCCATTCATTCATTCAATCGTATTTACTGAGCACTTACTGTGTGCAAAGCACTGTACTAAGTGCTTGGGAGAGTACAATATAACAAAAGACACTCCCAGCCCATAGTGAGCTCGCACGGAAACCAGTCAAGCATTTGAGCTCTTACTATGTGTGGAGCACTGTTCTACCTGCTTAGGAGAGTACAATACAAGAGAATTAGCACACATGTTCCCTGCCCATAATGAGCTTGCAGTCTAGAGGGGAATCAGGCATGTTTTCATGAGAGAGCTAGAAAACTAAGAACTAAAGTTCGTTTTCTTCCCCAATGAATAGAGGTCTACATTTAAGCTCTCTGCAGTGAGTTTTGTTGTTTTAACCCTTAATGCAAAAAGTGGGGAGGAAGCAGCGATATGCCATAGGGGAGCTGAATCCTCCCCTCTTTAGGAGAGTGTGGAGACATGGCCTAGAGGAAAGTAATAATGTTGGTATTTGTTAAGCACTTACTATGTGCAGAGCACTGTACTAAGCGCTGGGGTAGATACAGGGTAATCAGGTTGTCCCATGTGAAGCTCACAGTTCATCCCCATTTTACAGATGAAGTAATTGAGGCACAGAGAAGTTAAGTGACTTGCCCACAGTCACACAGCTGACAAGTGGCAGAGCCGGGATTAGAACCCATGCCCTCTGACTCCCAAGCCCAGGCTCTTTCCACTGAGCCACCCTGAAAGTGTATGGGCCTGGAAGTCAGAGGACCTAGGTTCTAGTCTGGCTCCATTCAATTATATTTATTGAGTGCTTACTGTGGACAAAGCAGTGTACTAAGTGCTTGAGAGAGTCTGCTATGTGACCTTGGGCAGGTGACTTTACTTTTTTTGCCTCCATTTCCTCCTCTGTAAAATGGGAATTAAGCCTGAGAGCCTCAAGTGGGACGGGGATTGTGTCCAAATTATCTGGCATTCACCATAGCACTTAGTACAGAGCCTGGTAATACTTTTTTTTTTTTTTTTTTTTTTTAAAGTTGCAGTATGTGAGCGTGGGGGTTGGGGGTTTGGGGAAGGGAGGGGTGCAACACTCAAAAACCTCCCAACCACCTTGTTCACACCATTTCTGCGTCAGGGTGATGCAGAAGAGTTAGGGAGTAGGGGAAATGAGGGCTGAGTTGGGGAAGACTGCTTGTAGGAGATGAGATTTTAATTAAGACTCAATATAGAGTAAGACAACACGATAGTCTACCAACTCTGTTGTTTGGTACTCTCTCAACTGCTTAAATACAGCTCTCTGCACACAGTCAGTGGATAGAGCAAAGGCCTGGGAGTCAGAAGGTCCTGGGTTCTCATCCCAGCTCTGCCACTTGTCTGCAGTGTGACCTCGGGCAAGTCACTTAACTTCTCTGTGCCTCAGTTCCCTCATTTGTAAAATGGAGATTGAGAGTGTGAGCCCCATGAGGGACAGATTAGTTTGTATCTACTCCAGGTCTTAGTGCATTACCTGATACATAGTAAGCATTTAATACCATAAAAAAATACCATTGATGGATTGAGCGAATTTAACTGTGATCTGGAGCAAGTCTCTTCACCCCTCTATGGTTGTGCTCATTTCAGCAGCCCTTATACTAAAATTGGAATGATTCAGAGAAGATTAGCATGGCCCCTGAGCAAGGGAGCCATGCAAATTCATGAAGCTTTCCACATTTTTCAACAACCCCTCGCCCATGCCTTGACTCTGGCCTGGACCACACTCCCTCCTCAAATCTGACAATGACTCCCCTTGCCTTCAAAGTCTTTTTGAAGGCACATCTCCAAGAGGTCTTCCCCGATTAAGCCTTCCTTTCTTCTTCCACTCCCTTCTGGGTCACCCTGACTTGCTTCTTTGATTCATCCCCAGCCCCACAGCACTTAAATACATATCTGTAATTTATTTATATTCATGTCTGTCTTCCCACCCCCTTCTAGGCTTTGAGCTCACTGTGAGCAGGGAATATGTCTGTTTATTGTTATATTGTTTTCACCCAGCACTTAATACAGTGTTCCACACACAGTAAGTGCTCAATACAATTGAATGAATAGCCATGCAATTCTACATACTGGGTTAAAATGACTGTCCTCTCATCTGCTCCCTGCTTGAATTTGATTAAAAAAAAAATATGGTATTTGGTTTTCAGCTGACCAGTCCTCTGGGAAATGCTGATTTAGGATTGGACACCTTTATGTCTGGTGTTTTAATATGGAGACTTTAGTCAATCGTTTATTGAGCACTTTGTGCAGAGCACTGTGCTAAGCACTTGGGAGAGTACAACACTGTAATAGACACATTCCCTGCCCACAGTGAGCTTACAGTTTTGAGAGTTTTACAGTCTTTAGGCCTAGATGTCAATCAGTGGTATTTCATTTATTCATTCGTATTTTAGTGCTCACTTTCTGCAGAGCACTGTACACTAAAGTACTTGGAAAAATACAGTACTACGCTTGGTAGATATGATCCCTGGTTTCAAGGAGCCTCCAATCCAAGGGGTTGCCTCTTCCCTTTATGTCTGGAGTGGCTCTCACGTTCTCCAATCTGGGCATTTTAGGGTGCACTGGAGTTTGACTTTGTTGGTCCACAACAGTACTTTGTCAGAGAGCACCCCTGTTGCATCGTTCTGTTCCAAGCTCTTAGTACAATACTCCACACAGTAAGGCACTCAGTAAATACGACTGATTGATTGAGGGTGTGAGTGCTGAGCTCTGCATCCCTTTACCTTCCTCTTGGTGAAAGCAACAAGAGCCTTCACTCCTCAGCAAGATTTCCCCCATGAGACAATGGATGATATGGATGCCAGTTTCTCAGGCTTCCAGGCTCTTAGACTCCCAAGTCTCCTAAGCTCCTGAGGCTCAGAGGCCCCCTCCTCTACAAGGAAGGAGAGTCCCAGCCTCATCAATCTGCAGCCTGGGGGACAATCCCACTCAATAAGCAATTAGCAGCCTCAATTGACTTGGATCAAGGGCCTGGGGACTCAGGTGGTCTTAAGCTTCACCTCTCTTTGCCCCGACAAAGACCATTTTACCCTTGGGTTCCCTGGTCAGCCCGGGGTTCTTCCCCTCATTTGGCCGTGGGTAGAAACGGGCTTGGCTAGTGCTTGGCTCCGGGGGTGGGGGCAGCAAATCAGCCTGGGCCCTCTAGGCCTTGCACTTTTCAGCTTTTGCAGTATGAGAGGGAGTGAGCAGGGCTGGAGCCGGGAAACAGGGAGGTGCAGTTCTGCCTCCAGGGATTCTGGGGGACAATGCTGTTGGTTGTCAGTCTTTATTGAGCGCTTACTGTGTGAAGAGCACTGTCCTAAGCACTTGGGGGAGGACAATACAACAATTAACCCTACCCACTAAGAGCTTACATTCTAGGGTGAGGGGACAGAAGCAGACATTAATATAAATGACAGATATGTACATAAGTGCTGTGGGGCTGGTAGGGGGAATAAATAAGGCAATGAGGCAGAAGGAAGTGGGAGAAGAGGAAAGGAGGGCTTAATCAGGAAAGGACTCTTGGAAATGTGCCTTCAATAAGAGTTTGAAGGGGGTAAGTTTTCTCACTCCTGAGGATGGATGGGAGATGGGGTAAGGATATAGGAGACTTCTTGCTGGTGTGAGCAGCCCATCCGTTTCCACTGCAAGCCCATCCACCCAAAAGGGGCCAAACCAGGGTGGGTAGCAGCTCTCTGTCTCAATTCTTTCCTTCTCTCCTGCTCTGTCCCTCCTCCCACTCATTCGCTCTGTCTCACTCTCTATTTCTTCCTTTTATATGGTACTTAAGCACTTACTACGGCCAAGCACACAATAAGTGCTCAAAAAATGATTGATTTATTGAAGCTCTATACTAAACACTGGGGTACTCAGGTTGGACACAGTCCATCCCATATGGGACTCATGTTCTAAGTATGAGGGCGTAGGATTTAAACCCCATATTTCAGATGAAGCTGAGGCATAGAGAAGTGCTTTCTCCAAGATCACAGAGCAGGAAAGCGGTGAACTGGCATTAGAATCCAGGTCCTCTGACTGAGACCCGTGCTCTTTCCACTAGATCACACTTTTTTATCTGTCTCATTCTCATTTTCACTGTCTCTCTCTATCTCTCTGGCTGTGTCTCTCTAACTCATTCTATCTTTATTGCCCTGGCTGCTTTCTCTCTCATTCTTTGTCTCTTTCTCACTCATTCTCTTTCAACCTCATTCTCTATCTTTCTCTCTCCAACTTTACTAATGTTTTCTGCCTCCAGATACCCAAGACACACATATATTTACAAACAACCCTGAGGATGTTTTCCCAACACCATTACTTTTGCACAAATCCAGGAAGGCTTATTACTACCTTCAATCTGCTTTCTCCACGAATACAGAACAAAGCCTGCGAAAGAGATTCGGTTTAGCCACTTGTCGTCTGTGCGACCTTGGGCAAGTTACTTCATTTCTTGTGCCTCAGTTCTCTCATCTGTAAAATGGGGATTAAGACTGTGAGCCCCCTGTGAGACATGGACTGTGTCCAATCTGATTATTATCTCCCCTCTTCAGCCCATACTTCACTCTGCTGCCTGGATTACTTTTCTAAAAAAATAAAATAAAATTCAGGGACCATCTCCCCATATCCAATCGTTGCTCATCCACCTCTGCATTAAACAAACTCCTTGCCATTGCCTTTAAAATACAAAATCAGCTCTCTCCTTCCTATCTTTTCTCACTGATTTCTTACTGCAACCCAGCCTGCATGCCTCACGCATACAATGCTCCCCTCCACCCTGCACTCAAAATTTGTTGTGGGAAGAGAATATGTCTACCAACTTTGCTATATTGTACTCTCCCAAGCACTTAGTACAGTTTTCTCTACACAGTAAATACTCAAATGTGATTGATGGATTGGCACTTGATCAGCTCTGGCCTCAGCCAGTCAGAAAGGTTACCCTTGATATCCTGCTGAGGACTTGTGCAGGAAAATATGAATAGAGTATGAAGAAAACAGCATTCAAGGCCTCCTGGTGAACTGTTGCTCCACTGACACTTATTCCAGAGACATAGTCAATTTTAAAAGGATTTTTTAAAGAGGACAAATCGGAAAAGGTCACAAAAATCAGATAAAATAAAAGTTGGCTATAAAATATTTTAGTCTAATGCTGAAGGCTTGCTAAACTTTTTAAAGAGGAGCCACTCCAGTGAAAAAACATTACCATCAGCCCATTAATTTTCAGGGTTTCTGCCACCTCCAGTGGTTGCCCATTGATCTCCACATCAAAATGAAACTCCTTGTCCCCATCTACCTCACCTTGCTGTTCTCCTCCTCCAACCCAGCCTGCACACTTCGCTCCTCTAATGCCAATATACTCACTGTATGGCACTCTCAACTCACCTATCTCCCTCTTCATAATCCCACAGATTAAGCTTCCTACCTTCAAAGCCTATTGAAGGCAATCTCCTCCAAGAGACCTTCCCTAAACCCTCCTCTCCTTTTCACCCATTCTTTTCTGTCACCCTGACTTGTTCCATTTATTCATCTCTTCTCCAAGCCCCACAGCACTCAGGTACATATATGTAATTTATTTATATTCATGTCTGTCTTCCCCTCTAGACTTTAAGCTTTTTGTGGGCAGAGAATGTGTTGGTTATATTGTGTTGTACTCTCCCAAGCACTTAGTACAGTGCTCTGCACACAGTAAGGGCTCAATAAATATGATTGATTGGTTGACTGCCATTGGTGAGCATAGCACTGCTATTGGTTCAGTGGAAAGAGCACCGCTCTGGGAATCAGGCATCTACAATCTGGGCACCTTTCTGCCTGTAGCTTTTTTCTTTTATGGTATTTATTAAGCATTTATGTGCCAAGCAGAGTGTTAAGCACTGGGGTAGATACAGTAATAATAATAATAAACATGGCATTTGTTAAGCACATACTGTGTGTCAAGCACTGTTTTAAGCGCTGGGGTAGATACAAGCTAATCAGGATGGGCATAGTCCCTGCACCACATGGGATTCACAGTCTTAATCTCCATTTTACAAATGAGGTAACTGAGACACAGAGAGGTGACTTGTCTAAGGTCATACATCAGATGAGTGGTGGAGCCAGGATTAGAACCCAATCAGAAGGACTTCCAGGCCTGTCTTCTATTCACAGGCCCGTGTTCTATTCAAGATTATCCTGGACACAGTCCTTTTTCCCACATGGGGCCCACGGTGTTATACCCCCATTTTACATCATCATCAAGGGTATTTATTGGATGCTTACTATGTGTAGAGCACTGAACTAAGCACTTGGGAGAGTACACTATCCCAGAGGTGACAGACACGTTTCCTGTCCATGACAAGCTTACAGATGAGGTAACTGAGCCACAGAGAAGTTATGTGACCTACCCACGGCCACACAACAGACAAGCAGTGGAGCTGGGATTAGAACCCAGGTCTTTCTAAGGCTGGTGCTCTGTCTACCTTTAGTGCAGCTTGTACAATTATTTTGTCATTCAGGATCTTAACTCCATGATGCCAAGATACCTGGGGCACAATACTACTACTAATTGTGGTATTAAGTGTTTACTAAGCTCCAAGCACTGTACAAAGTTCTGAGGAAGATAAAAATATAATTAGGTCCCTCGTGTGGCTCACAGTTTAAGTAGGAGGGAGAGCAGGTATTGAATCCTCATTTTACTGATGGGGGAAACTGAGGCCCAGAGAAGTTAAATGACTTTTCCATGGTCATGCAGGAGGTACGTGGTGGAATTGGGATTGGAACTCAGGTCCTCTGCCTCCCAGGTCCAGGTTCTTCCCACTAGGCCATGCTGCTCCTTCAATGGATAAGCTCCTTTACTTTCCCCACTAATGCTTACAATCTCCCAAGCACTTAGGTTAGTGTACAGCTCAGAGTAAGCCCTCAATAAATACCAATTGACTGACTGATTCAGCTCAGGTTTGGCCCGTGCATGTGCCTACGTGACTATTTTCCTTTCTACTCTTTGGATCTCCTTTCTACCTCCAGACTGCTGAGTTCCTTTCCCATTTTGCCCCCCAACCCTTTCTGCACTTTCACAAGTCAAACACCAAAGTCCCCAGAGCCACAGATCCCCATGCTTGTCCCATACATGAGCTCACATTAGCGATCACTTAGCCTGCATTGACAAATCACTTCAGTCCATATTGGAGCGCTTCTGTGAGCAGAACACAGTACTAAACACTTAGAAGAATACAGCAACAAACAGTCTTGACTGTCTCCCACCCCTAAACTTGACTGCCTGGATCCTCGAGTTTCCAGTCAGGCCGAAGGCATCCCTTGCTAACCTATGGAGCTGAAACTCCACCCCATCCTTCTACAGTCCAACCTGAACACTTTGCTCATCTAGTGCTAACCTTCTCACTGTGCCTCCATCTTGCCTATCTCGCCACCAACCACAGGCCCACTTCCTGCCTCTGGCCTGGAATGCCCTCCCTCTTCAAATCTAACAGGCAATTACTCTCCCACCCTTCAAAGCCTTACTGAAGGCACATCTCCAAGAAGCTGTCCCAGACTAAGCTCCCCTTTTCCTCATCTCCTACTCTCTTCTGTTTCACCCTGACTCGCTCCATTTGCTCTTCCCTACTCCCAACCCCACACCACTTATGTCCATCTCTGTCATTTCTTTATTTGCATTGATGACTGTCTTCCGCCATCTAGACTAAGTTCGTTGGGGGCAGGAAACATATCTGTTTATTGGTGTATTGTACTCTCCCAAGCTCTTAGTACAGTGCCCTGCACACAGTAAGTGCTCAATACAACAGAGGTTATGAAGGTTGGCAGGGTATCTGATACAGAAAAAGCCTCCTATCTACCACCCCCTAGCTAATGGCCTTCTCTCCCTTCTTCGATCCCCTCTCTGTCTGTGCAGTCTATTTTGCATCCAAAACTACGTTTGAAAGGAGAAACCGCTTAGAGCTAAATGTTCTAAACTGACAGAAGAATTTCTAGTGGCACAGCCGCCTGGAGCCATGTTTTTATGAGGCCATCACTTTCTATTTCTAAGCTTGAGCTCCCACTTCCCTGTTGCTGGGAGCCAGGCCTTCTGTCCACTTCTCTACCCTTCCAGCCTTTAATGTTGTTTTAATGGTGTCCGATTTTCTGCCTGAGTTATGGCCGGTTCCTCTCAAACTGCTGGACAAGTCCAGCGTGGAAGGGCTCCAAAATGGCAACTGGTCGTGCGAGTGGCAATTAAAGAAAACCCCCTTGAAGACGATGCCTTTCAGTGTGATTTGGGAATGGGAAGGTGGAAGAGAGAAGGGGCATTGATGAGGGTTTAAAGGGGTTTACAAAACAGTCTAAAAATTAATATGCAATCTAAAGTTCTTTCTGGTAAGCCACAAGCTAAAGCCGCCATTTATGAAACTGTCAGAGTGGGGCAGCTGGAGTTGAAAGAGTGTGTTATTCGATGTTTTTCTCTCATTGGACTGCCCATGGGAAATGGGCATTCGAAGAGAAAGAAACTCAGGGGTTTGGCAGAGGTCAATGACAATACATATGAAATGTCTGAGGTAGGGAGTCTGACCTAATGGTCTTTTTTCTAGTTCAGTGCTTAGTACATAGTAAGACCTCAATTACCACAATTAGGAGTATTTTCACATCCGGACCATGTGAATCTGTCAAAGATTGCAGGAATTGAGGACTTCTGCCTGCTTACTCCATTTTCATATTAATCAAGCAATGGGATTTATTGGGCCCTTATTGTGTGCCAAGCACTGTAGATGCTAGAGATCAGTCCTTTTCACCCACTACCTTGCTGAAAAGGACTGATCTCTAGCATCTACAGTGCTTGCAGTCTTTGCTCCTACTAAGCTCACTTTTTAACTAAAAACTTTGCTTTCAATTTCCCTGTCTCTGTTCTCTCATTCACTTGGTTCCTTCTGCCCTGAAATTCTCTCCCCCTTCAAATCTGCCAGACCATAGATCTATCTTGAAAATCCTTGTGAAATCTCACATTTCAGAAGCCTTCCCTGAGTAACTCAAAGTCTGCTCTATTCCAAATAGTTCCCTAAGCATTTATCATCCTAAAATTTATGCCTATAATAATAATTGTGGTATTTATGTGCTTACTATATGTCAAGCACTGTTCTAAGCACTGGGGTAGATAGGAGTTGATCGGATCAGACACAATCCCTGTCCCACATGGATCTCACAGTCTAAGTAGAAGGGAGAACAGGGATTGAATCCCCATTTTGCAGATCAGGACATTGAGGGACTGAAGTGATTTGCCTAATGTCACACAGCAAACAAGTAGCAGACCTGGGACAAACTCAGATCCTCTGATTCCCAGGCCTATGATCTTTGCATGTCATGTTGCTTCCCTATATGTCTATATATTAATACAGATATTAATATGTAGCCCAGTGGTGTAAGCTTGTTATGGGCAGGGAGCATATCCACTAATTCTGTAATAATGTAATTTCTCAAGTGCTTAGAACAGTGCTCTGCACATAGTAAGCATTCAATAAATACAATTGACTGATTAATGTATATAGTGATTTATGTGTGTTACTTATTCATACAGTTCACTAGGTCCTCTAAACCACCTTAAACCTATCATATTTTGCTTTTGTTTCAATATCTATGCTAGTCATCTGTGTTGCTTTAATGTTTTATTGCTTCACCCTTAAGTATTGGTCTCCACTCCCCTCTCCCTGCTTACATCCTGAGATTTCCAGCCCCTTGAAGGACAGGGACTATGTCTGATTCTCAGCCATGTATTCTTTCCCAGCACTTCTTTTGGTACTTTGCAGAGAGTAAGCACTCAAAAAGTCCTATTGACTGATTTAATTTTCAGCAACAATCTTTATCAATTCAGCTCAGAAAAGCCAGGTAGGTCATGCAATTAGGTAATTAAACAATTACCTGCTATAGAACAACCTCTTCCTAGACAGTCCTCTCTCAGCTCTCAACTCCTTGTGGGCAGGGAACAGATTCATTCATTTAATCATAACAGATCTACCGACTCCATTGCAGAGTACTCTAAGCGCTTAGTACAGTGCTCTGCATGCAGTCAACACTCAAACACCATTGATTAATTGTATAAAACATCTCCACTACTGGGTGTCATGAGGAGGAGGATAAGGAAAGTCAAAGGTAAAAGTTTCAACTCTGCTTAAAGTGGGTTAATATTCTGTCCTTCAAGCACCTCTTACTACAATGACATAAATTCCTCCAATTAGTGGGAGTAAGCTTTATGCAGGCACCCTGTTTTCCACCTATCTGTAATTTATTTTAAATGTCTCCCCCTGTAGCCTGAAAGCCCCTTGTGGGTAGGGAACATATCTACCAACTCTATTGTACTTTACTTTCCCAAGCTCTAAGTACAGTGCTCTGTACTCAACACTAAATACCCCTGTCTGATTGAACAATAACACTATAGGGCATCATGAGGAGGTCAGTGAGGAAGTTCTAAAGAAAGATTTCAAGCTCACTTGAATTGTCAATATTCTACCCTGAAAGTGCCTCTTACAACCATGATATAGTAAGTTCCTCCAAATAGTTGGAGAAAGTGCTAACCAGGCAGGATGTTTTTCACCTCTCTCCCCATGTAGCCTGAAAGTTCCTAATTGGCAAGGATGGCACCTACCAGCTCTACTGTACTGAGCTTAGTGAAGCAGAGTGACCTAGTGGAAAGAGCACGGGCTTGGGACACTTGTCTGCTGGGTGACCTCGGGCAAGTCACTTCACCTCTGTGACTCAGTTTCCCAGGCTACTTAAACTGGGAACCTCATACAGGAAAGGGGCTGTGTCCAACCTGAATGTCCTCTATCTACCCCATTGCTTAGTTCAGTGCTTGGCACATAGTAAATGCTTAAATACTATAATTACTTCCCCAAGCATCTAGCACAATACATGCTCAATAAATACCACTGATTGATTTCTCTAGTAATCTACTGTGGATCTCTAATCCAAATCCCTCTTGAACCTGCTTTGACTCTCTAGACTGTAACCTCATTCAGGGCAGGGAATGTGCCTACCCACTCTGTTGTACTTTCCCAAGTGCTTAGTACAGTGCACATGCTCTGCACATAGTAAGTGCTTAACAAATACCAACATTATTACAGTGCTCAATAAATGTCACTATTAGATTGATCTGAAACACATAACTCCCAGTGAGAAGAATTCCATACACTTCTCAGCCGCTTGGGGAAGAAATGTTTCCTTCTGTTGGCTTTTAAACTGCCCCTTGATCTTGGTGCTGTGCAATCTGGTGAACAATAATTCTGTTACCTGGTCCATACCCCTTGTGATTTTATATACTTCAATTGCGTTCCCTCTCACCTTCCATCTTTGCAGACTGAAGGGTCCTAATCTTTTCAGTCTATCCTTTTAAAGAAACCACCCCCATTTGCCCTCATGTGATAGTAATTGTGGTATATGTTAAGCTTTTATTATGTGCCATGCACTATACCAAACGTTGGGGTTGAATCAATCTAAGCAAGTTGGACAGTCTCTATCCCACACGGGGCTCATAGTCTAAGAGGCAGGGAAAACAAAGTATTTTCTCCCCAACTTACAGAGGAGGAAACAGAGGCCCAGAGAAGTGAAAATGACTTGCCCAAGGTCACAATAGACAAGAGGCAGAGTCAGGATTTGAACCCAGGTCCACCCCCTCACAGGACAGTGCTCTTTCCATTTCGTTGCATTGTCATCTGTACTTTTCCCCCAGTTTTAAGGTATTTTTCCTAAGATGTCTAGGCCAGACTCTCGCCAGCCTGGTTTCAGGTGGTCATGGATGATGGTCTATATAGAGGTAAAACTTCAAAGCCTTATTAAAAAAAAAAAGTCACACCTCCTCCAAGAGGCCTTCCCTAAATCAACTCTGTTATAGGGTACTCTCCAAAACACTTAGTCCAGTGCTCTGCAAACATAGGCACACAATAAATACCACTGATTGATAAAACCCCATGTGCATTTTTTTAGATAGGATTTGTTAAGCAGTTGTATAGAAGTACACTATGTTCTATGTGTATTTTTCTATGGTATTTGTTAAGCACTTGTTATGGGCCAGGCACTCCACTAAGCTCTGGGATAAACACAAGTTAATCAGGTTGGATGCAGTCATTGTCCCAGGTGGGGCTTGCAGTCTTAATCCCCATTTTACAGATGAGGGAACTGAGGGCTAGAGAAGTGGAATGACTTGCCCAAATTCACACAAAAGACAAGTGGCAGCACTAGGATTAGAATTCAGTTCCGTGTTCTATCCATTAGATCACACTGGATGCTTTCATTTGCGACTTGCTATTTTGTTGTGAGAGCTGGATAACTGTTGCTTAATATCATGCTGAGCTCATATGGAAAGTCCCAGCCAAGAAACCAAAGGACTAAATGCAGATCGATCTATACTCAAACTTCTAAAAAAGATCTTTCCCCATTTGAGGCCTTTCATGAAGGAGGCAGGAGAGCAAGCTGCCACCCACCACATATGCCAGCTCCCTGGGTACACAGAAAATGCAACAGTTCTTTCTTGGAGCCAAAAGCAGCAGTTGACCAGCTGGTGTCCATTTTAGGGACCAGCATGGCCCAGAAGAATCCATGCTACCTAGAGGAAAAAGCCAGGGCCTGGGCGCCAGAGGCCCTGGGTTCTGATCCTGGCTAGGCCACTTGCCTGTTATATGATCTTGGGCAAGTCACTTAACTTCTCTGTGCCTCAGTTTCCTCATCTGCAAAATGGGGATTCAATACTTGTTCTTCCTAGACTATGAGATCCATCTGGGACTTTATCATCTTGTATCTATTTCAGTGCTTAGTACAGTGTTTGGCACACAGTATAAGCACTTAATACCATCATCATCATCATCATCATTATAATTAGGGACGTATCTTCCCCCAGATTCCTGAACTTTTTAGCTGCAGGATAGTTGCTAACAGCAGCGTGAACCTTCAGATCACCACTCTGTTATCAATGGAACCAATTCTTTAAGCAGGCTGGGCAACTCACTCTTCTTCCATTCCACTGAATCTATTTTTCTGGAGTAGACCCAATTCAAAGTCTCTTGGTTTTGTTTTTTTCCCTCCCTTTGCCCCTTGAGGTGGGCTGGGGTGGGGGTGGGGGGTTGTTAATCGGATACATTTTGCTTTGCAACCTCTGAAACTGCACGCCCACTTGTTTTGGGTCTGCTTGGTTGGAATAACCCCAGAAGGGGTTTATTTCCCAGTGAGATCAAACATATCTAAAAACAGAACCCTCTCCTTGTTACTTGAACTGGGCCCTTGAGAAGACGGGGGTGGTGCAAACTAGGTGCTTTTGCCCTAGGACCCTCTTTAAAAATAATTTTCTTTTGTTTAGAATCTGGGGCTAATGGCCTGCTTTTGACCTTTCAACCTCAGGTCACTCGTGTGAAACTTTTCACCTTCTTGCCTGCTGTTTTCTCCCTGTTAAAGAAAAAAAACAAAACCAAAGTGCCTTCTTGAGCTAACAGACCCTTTCAATGAGGTACCTTTTCTCAGAGGTTTGCTTATCGTGTTAACCCCAGAAGCTTGTGGGTAATGGGCACAGAAACTGTTCGAACAGAAATGGCATCTAAAGGTACACTATTTTCTCATCAGAGGCTAGTACAAAGAGATGGTGTCACACAGAGCTGTTAAAAACAAATTCACTTTTATGGCACTCATTTCTATATTCCCTCTGCTTCTCCCAGGGTTTCCTCTTCATCTCCAAAAGGTTAGCACTCATACATCTCAAAATAGAGCTTCTCAAATACCAAGATTTTTGTTGAATGGCAGTAGCATGGCCTAGGGAAAACAGCCTGGGCATCAGGGGACCTAGGTTCTAATCCTAACTCTACCACTTGCCTGCTGTGTGACCTTGGACAAGTCACTTAGTTTCTCTGTGTCCCACTTACCTCATCTGTATAATGGGGGCTCAATACCTGTTTTCCTTCGCACTTAATAATATGAGTGATTCCTAACTATAGAGTTCTAAGCTCTTGGGAGAGGACAATGCAGCAGAATTGGTTAGACATGTTCCCTGCCCACAAGGAATTTACAGTCTAGATAAGCATCAACCTAGAGTTAACTCAGAGAAGCAGCATTGCCTAGTGGATAGAGCACAGGCCTAGGAGTCAAAAGGTCCTGTATTCTAATCCCAGCTCCACCACTTTGCTGTGTGACCTTGGGGAAGTCACTTCACTTCTCTATGCGTCAGTTACCTCATCTGTAAAATGGGATTAACACTGTGAGCACCATGTGGGACAGGGACTGTGTTCAACTCTATTTCCTTGTAACCACCCTAGTGCTTAGTACAATGCCTGGCACATAGTAAATGCTTAAATACCACACACACAAAATGTCACTTCACTTCTCTGGACCTGTTACTTCATCTGTAAAATGGAGATTAAGACTGTGAGCCCCATGTGAGATAGGGATTGCCTTGTATCTACCCCAGTGCTTAGAACAGTGCCTGGCACATAGTACGAACTTATCAAATACCATTAAAAAATAGGTGAAATGGAAATGAGCAACTTTAGAGGCTCTGGAAAATTTGGCTAGCGAATTCAGGGGCCATGAAACTAGGAGCTGATCTGAGAGTCACTGGGTCTGCTCCTTGAAGTTTCCAGAGCCCTGAGGAAAAAGCCAGCCAGAGCCCAAGACCTGATGATTGAACAGTCCCTCCTCTGCTTTCTCTGACATATTTAAGTGGTGGATTTAAATGACATCTTGATTCAATAAAGAGTGTATGGAAAAAAGAGAGAGAGAGAGGGACAAAAAAAAAATTTCAAACAATTTACAGGACTTTTTTCCACCCCCTTTCCCCTTGAGGGATTTTTTTCCTCTTGCCCTCTGGAGCTCACCCCCATCCCTGCCCAACCATTTTTGGGTTATTTTCTCTTTAAAGCTCTGAGAGACTTTTCATCTTCTCAGTTACCTCAGCAAAAAATTGGGGTAGGACGGGATGGGCCTCAGAGCCCAGGCCTGTGGGGCATTTTCTCTCTTTCCTCGAGAGGAATGTCTTCCTCCCTACCAGCCTGTGAACAAAGGTTAGAACCTTGTCCTGTGTCCCAGACCACACAGGCCTCGGGCAAAGAGAGAGAGCATTTTATCTCTGGGGCCTAGTGCCCAAAGGAAGTTCCTGAGTCTTTGGCAGTTGTGGTTTATGGTGTGACTGGAAACCTTGACTAAATTACCACTTCCTGGTGGGCCTCTGCCCCTCCTCCACCAACCTAGATTTTCCTGAAGTCGTGGGAAAGTTTTCTTGCTGAGCTCTAAGTCTGGTTCTAGCTGGGATTGCCCAAGAGGTGGATCTGTAGCTTGGGGTCTCTCATGGGTCCTCAGGTGGCAGAGGAATACACTTGCTGCTCCAGACCCAGACCCAAAGGGCACTGGGCAGATTTGGTTGCCAAAAAGAGAGCATGATAGTAGTTGCCTTGAGACCGATGCCAGTGGCTATTTGTCCATGCACAGGGTGCGGGGAAAGGTAAGGGCCTAAGTGTTAAGCATTATGTGCCAGACACTATACTAAGCGCTGGGATAGATACAAAGTTGGACACAATCCATGTCCCACATGGGGACAACAGTCTTAATTTCCATTTTACAGATGAGGAACCAAGGCACAGAGAAATGAAATTACTTGCCCAAGGTCACACTGAAGGCAAGTGGTGGAGCCGGCATGAAAACATGTGTCAGCTCCTTGTGGGCAGGGAACGTGTCTACCAACTCTTGCGTTCTACTCTCCCAAATGCTTAGTACGCTGCTCAGCTCTCAATATTTACCATTGATTCTCCTCTGATGCAGACACTTTTTATGGATTGTGAGCTGAAAAACAGGGAGCTTAAACAGGGATAAGGATCTCAACTTTCTTCATGGTGGTGGGTGGACAGACCTAATGGATAGAGCACTGGCCTGGGAGTCAGAAGGACCTGGGTTTTCATCCTGACTCTGCCACATGTTTGCTGTATGACCTTAGGCAAGTCATTTCACTTCTCTGTGCCTCAGTTACCTCATCTGTAAAATGGTGATTAAAGATCCTGAGCCTTGTGTGGGACAGGGACTGTGTCCAACCTAATTAGTCTATTATCTACCCCAGCACTCAGTATAGTGCCTGGCTCATAGTAAGTGCTTAAACACCGTTAAAAAAAATAAAAGGGGGGCACATGGAACTGGCTTTTGACCCAGGGTCAGAAAAGAGGAGGGAGGGCCTGTCAAGGACCGGGTGAACTCTGATCTTCTCTCACCCCTCTTGGGGCCTTTGCAAGGGGAACTGGGGAGAGAGGGGGAAAACTGTCAAATACTTAAGTTTCCAGGAAAAAGGGGGCAGCATGATCTAATGGACAGATCTCACTGCTGGGAGTCAGGGGACCTGAGTTCTAATCCTGTCTCTTTTAACAGGGCCTCAGTTTCCTCATCTCCAAAATAGGGATTCAACACCTATTCTCCTTTCCCCTTATATTGTGAGCCATTTATACCACAAAGGCTGTCAGTCAATCATTTATTGAGTGCTTACTGTGTGTAGAGCACTGTAAGAAGCGCTTGGGAGAGGACAAAAACAGACAATCCCTGCTCACACCAAGTTTACAGCTGTGTGACCTGATTTTCTACCCCAGTGCTTAGTTCAGTGTTTGGCTCATAGTTTGGGCAGGGAAGGTGTCCGCTAATTCTGTCGTATTGTACTCGCCAAGAGCTTAGTACAGTGCTTTGCACATAGCAAGAGCTCAATAAATGCCATCAATTGATTGATAGTAATCCCTTAGGTACCACCCATTATAAGCATCATCATCATCATGTTTATTAGCTTCCATGCTTTTTCATAATTTTGCAGAGACCAGTGATGGCCTTCTTGAAAAGGTGTTAGAGAGTCCATCCTTAACTTAAATTGCAAAACTGCTTTCCGTTTCCAGTTTTATCTCCCGGGCAAAAAGGGGGAAAACGAAAGATAAAGATGAAACGTGGGACAAGCCCTTCCTTTCGAAAACCAGTGTTTATCAGTTTAAGCATCGTACCCTGCCTGTCTTTTCGCTGCTGAAAGCAAAGTGAGAGAACTCAGATTTCCTCGCCTCGGGGTGGGGAAAAAAAAAAAAAAAAGGAATAAAACCACCACAACATTTGCATCTGTTTAACGGTCTGAGTTCTAAGGGTCCTCACTCAGCAGAGAAACCATCCCCCCGCATCACCCCCCACCCACCATCTTCAGGTTAAATGGAGCCGTTCTCAGACATTTGCAGAAAACATAATTCCGGAGAAGGCGATGATTGTCGTAAACGACCTAGGAATTCACAGCTGTTCGATCGCAAACACAGAGCCCGGAATAAGGTTACATTCTCTTGCTTCTCTGCCTGCCCCTTTTTATCGAGGAACATCAGCTAAAGGTGGCTAAAGAACCAATTTCATGCATCTACTGTAGGAGGAAATGAACTGAGCCAAAGGCAAAAATAAAATTATACAAATGTTATTATAGACTAGCCTGCTTCTGTCCTAGTTTAATTCAAATTTCAGGCCTGCGGGCTTCCCTGCTGGCGGTAGCCTTCCTGAATAAATCAACATTTGCTTACATCTAAATTATTACGGGAGCACGTGACTTTGTTTATTGCATAAATTATACGCAAGGTTAAAGCATTAACGGTTCCACTGGCTTTTGTTCAGGCACCCGGCTCCTTCTCCACCTCCAAACCTCCCCCTTGGAAAAAATAAAAAGCCCAAAAGCCAAACAAAACGCCAATGGCAGCTGGCCCCCAGGTCCCAGCGTGGTGACTGTAGCCAGAGACAGAGAAATGAGTTCAGTGGGAGGAGATGGTTAGAGTCAGTCAATCGTATTTGAGCACTTAGTGCGGGCAGAGCACTGTACTAAGGGCTTGGGAGAGTATAACTGACATTCCCTTCCCACCACGAGTTTACAGTTTAAATTCTGCCATTTGCCTGCTGTGTGATTTTGGGCAGATCATCTCTCTTTTCTGTGCCTCAGTTTCCTCATCTGTAAAATGGGGATTTAATGTCTGTTCTCCTTCCCCATTTTACTGTGAGCCCCACGTGGGACAGAGATTGTGTCCAAACATTACCAATTAATGGAATTCACTGCAAACCCATTATGGGCAGGGGATGTGCCTGCTGATTCTTTGGTACTCTCCCATATGCTTAGTACAGTGCTCTTCATATACTAAGATCTCGATACAGTTGATTCATTCATTGAGCACTTACTAAGGTTAGAACACCCCTCTCCCCTCCCCCCAGCACCTCCTGTATTGCTCATCAACCTCCATATCCAACACTTCTCAGCATCAGCTTTAAAGTACTTCATTACATAGCTCCCATCTATCACACCACTTTCCTACTAAATCTAGTTCACACTCTTGGTTCCTCTAATGCTAGCCTTCTCACTATGCCTCAATCTTCTCTATCTCACCACTGACCTCTCTCCCACATCCTGCCTTTGGCCTGGAATGCTCGCCTTCATATTCGACAATGACTCTCCCCCCCTTCAAAGCCTTAATAATAATAATAATAGATGATAGTATATTTTAAGCACTTACTATGTGCCAAGCACCGTCTTAAGTACTGGGGGGGGGGGGAAATACAAAGTAATCAGGTTAGCCCACATGGGGCTCACAGTCTTAATCCCCATTTTACAGATGAGGTAACTGAGGCACAGAGTCACACAGCTGACAAGTGGCAGAGCTGGGATTAGAACTCATGACCACTGACTCCCAAGCCATGCTCTTTCCACTGAGCCACACTGGTTCTTATTGAAGGCAAATTTTCTTCAAGAGACCTTCCCTGATTAAGCCTTCCTCATCTCTCCTATTCCATTCTGCATCACCCTGACTTGCCCCCTTTATTCATCTCCCCTCCCAACCCCACACTTACCTACATATCTATAATTTTATTTAATGCCAGTCCCCACCTCTAGACTGTAAGCACAATAGTATGCATTCAAATATAACTGACTGATTCACAATTCCTTCTGGTCAACTAGCTGACCTGGATCCAATTCAATCCATCATTTTCAAGGCAGAAATGAATGGGGCATTAATGGAGTGTTTGGGCTGAGTGAGTCCTTCATAATGGTATTCTGTTAGCACTATAAAGACAAAGATAGGGAATCCACTGAACAAGGGTTCTGGATGAGATCTACTAAAATTCATTTTGAAACAGAAGCTAAGAGTTCATGATAACAAATTTAAATCTGGGAACGAGTTGTGGAATTATTTTTATGAGATTATCTTGGTTTCTACTTCACAGATAAAGAAATCAAGGCCCAGAGAAGAGGACAACTTGCTCATTGTTCTACAAAGCAAGGCAGGGATTGAGCCAGGAAGAATATACCCTTCCCTGGAATGCCAAGTCTGTGCTTGATTCACTATTCCGTGGACCTCTGCCCACTTAGCACAGCGAAAATGGGGAACACACCATAGTTGGGGAGAATTTTGTTGTCTAAAGAGTCCCACTGGGTTATTTCTGATCCCAAGTAAGACTCTCTCATGTCCCTACTAGGCTGTGCAATTGTACCTTTCTAAAGTGAAATTTTGAATAGAAAGCCTTCTTTCTCCCTCAGAATACTCCCCACTCTGGATATATTCACTATGGACAGGGAATGTAGCCACTTGTTATATTGTACTCTCCCAGTGCTCTGCACAGAGTAAACCCTCAATAAATACAATTGAATGAATAGTATAGCATCTCAAAGGACTCACTGGAGCAGTGCTCTGGGAGGATGGATTGTGGATTTGAAAACAAAAGTGAGCCACTAAAGTCACTAATATTTACTTCCTTTAACTACTCCTCACTCCAGGAGTCAACCTCAGCCTGATGACTTTCTTTTTAATGTTACTTGCTAAACACTTACTATATGTTGAGTATATAAATGAGGTAAATGAGGCTCGATACAGTCTATGTCCTACAGGGGCTCACAGTTTAAGTAGAAGGAAAAACAGATATTGAGCTCTCCTTTTATAGTTGAATTGAGACTGAAGCTCAATACAGCAGAATACTTCTCCTGCCCATAATGAATTTATAGTCCAGAGGAATAGGATTCTCTCCCCCTCCCCCAAAGAAGGAAGAATTAGGCTCATGTTTGATCCACAAGAAACAAAGTCAAGACTCCCCTCCTCCTCACCTCATGGCAGAGTCTTGATTGTGTCAATCTCTCTGTCAAACCAAGTTTAGTTGAGATGACCCTCTGGAAGCCACAGCAGCAAAACACCAAACCAGCCACAAAACCCCTCTGCATCTCCTCACAACCTCTTTTGTACTTCAGCCCCACCTGATCGATCCTGAAACTCAGCTGATTGAATCCTTCTCACCTGTGAGGGAGTGAGAGAAGCCATCTTAAAGGGCTCATTTGTGTAAACCCCAGCCACCTGTGCTTCAAAATCAAGGTGTACTGGGGAACAGCTGGGAGCCAGCTGGGCAAGGAGGAAGACTTAGCAGCTTTTAGAGCCTTCCCAAGGCTGCTCAGCTACTCATTGCATGGAGGAAAACTTGTGAATCCAAAGATATGCCCCATTCTTTTAAATTTATGGTATTTGTTAAGCACTTAGTAGGTGCCAGTCACTATTCTAAGTGTGGGGCAGATAATAATAATGATAGTGGTATTTAAGCACTTACTGGATGCCAGGCACTGTACTAAGCCCTGGGGTATATTCATTCAATTCATTCATTCAGTTATATTTATTGAGCACTTACTGTGTGCAAAGCACTGTATTAAGCGCTTGGGCGAGCACTATATAACAATAAACAGACATATTCCCTGCCCACCATGAGCTTACAGTCTAGAGGGCCTGTAATGTCAATAACACCAATAACAATGGTATTTGCCAAGCACTTACTGTGTGTCAAACACCGAACAAAGTGCTGGGATAAATACAAGACAATCAGGTCTCCCATGGGGCTCACAGTCTAAGTAGAAGGAAGCACAGTTTTGGATTCCTATTTTGCAGATGAGGGAACTGAGGCACAGAGAAGTTAAGTGACTTGTCCAAGGTCCCATAACAGGTATATGGAAGAGCTGGGATTAGAACCCACATCCTCTGACTCTCAAGCCTGTGCTCTTTCCACTATAAATAAATCAATCAGTGGGAGATTTTGCATATTTACTGTGGGCATAGCCTGAAAGATTACAATATAACAGAAATGGCAGACATATTCCCTGCCCATATTGAACTTACCCTACCCTCCCTGATTCCCTTCAGAGCCCTCCTAAAATCCCATGTCCTCCTCCCCAATAAATCCAACATACCCCAGTCACCTCAGTCCCAAACTACCAACACTTAGCTCTTTCCTCTTCCCAGCACTTGTGAAGGCTTGCATGGAGATTTTTATTTAGCTACGTTATCATGTTTTCAGTTATCTGTGAATTCAAGTACTTGTTCAGCTGTTTCCTCCTGATACATTTGATCTGATTCCTGCATTGTACTTGTTCTTCCCCAAACTTTCACTGTCTTTAAATCCCTTAAAGAGACATTATGGCCCTGGGAGTTAGGAAACCTGCATTCTAATTCTAACCCCACCACTTGCCTGCTCTGTGACCTTGGACAGGTTGGTTTACTTCTCTGTGCCTCCATTTCTTCACCTGTGAAATGGGGTTTAAATACCTGTTCTCCTCCCCTTTTAGACTGGGAGCCCCATATGGGACATGGCCTGAGTCCAATCTGACTATCTTGTATCGAAACCAGTGTTTACTACAGTGCTTGTCCCCTAATAAGTGGTTGACAATGCACTGGACAATGCTTTGTTGCATTGGACTTTCCCAAGTGCTTAGTATAGTGCTCTGCACACAATAAGTGCTTAATAAATACCATTGATGATGATGATGTTGTTAATAAGAGCTTGTATTGTTTTGTAATCTCCCAAGGGCTTAGTACAGTGTTCCACAGTGCTGTACACACAGTAAGCACTCAATACATGCCATTGATAGATTTATTAATAAATACAAAAATTATTATTAAATCCTTTTTTTCTCCACAATTAGCAGGTAAAATCCTTGAGGATTTACCTGTGTCTCAACTCTCTTACTCTCTCCCAAGCGCTCAGTAATTGCTTAGTGTTCAATAGACACTCAGTAAATACCACTAATTGACTGATGGATTGATCGGAGGGCAATCAGCAAATTTAGACGGCCTGAAATATCAGAAAAATGGAAACCATGGTTGCCCAGGGTTCTTGCTGTGAAGAAAAAAAGTGCTGACATAATAGGTCATTTTTGTTTATTGGGATAGGGCTGGGGTGTGGAGCAGTGAGGGAAAGATAAGTCCTGTTTCTCTCCTACTCCCACCTCTCTCATTCATTCAATCATATTTATTGAGCGCTTACTGTGGGCAGAGCACTAAGCACTTGGGAAGTACGTTAGCAATAAATAGAGACAATCCCTGTCCAAAACAGGCTCACAGTCTAGAAGCGGGGAGACAGACATCAAAACAAGTAAACAGGCATCAGTAGCATCATCATAAATAGAATTCTAGATATATACACATCATTAATAAAAATAAATAGAATTATAATTATAAATATGTACTTCTATACACAAGTGCTGTGGGGTGGGAAGGGATGGTAGAGTAGAGGGAGTGGGTCAGGGCAGTGGGAGGGAAGGGGGAGCAGACAAGAAAGGGGGGCTTAGTCTGGGAAGGCCTCCTGGAGGAGGTGAGCTCTCAGTAGGGGTTTGAAGAGGTGAAGTGTGCTAGTTTGGCAGATGTGAGGAGGGAGGACATTCCAGGCCAGAGGTAGGATGTAGGCCAGGGGTGGAAGGTGGGCCAGGTGAGAATGAGGCACAGTGAGAAGATTAGTGCCAGAGAAGTGGAGTGTGCGGACTGGGATGTAGAGGGAGAAAAAGAGAGGTGGGGTGAGGAGGGGCAAGGTGATGGAGAGCTTTGAAGACAATAGTGAGGAGTCTTTGCTTGATACGGAGATTGATAGGCAACCACTTCTCATAAAGTGAGTTTCCATGGCTTTGACGAAGAAGTCACAGATGGTGTTTCCAGTGAGAAGAAGGTGCAGTTTAATCACTCACGGAGGCACTGGAGGAGGCTGGAATACAGATAGGAAAAGAAGCAGTGATGCCTAGTGGATAGAGCCCAGGCCTGGGAGTGAGAAGGACCTGGTTTCTAATCCCAGAGCTACTGCTTGTCTGCTGTGTGACCTTGGGCAAGTCGCCTCTCTTCTCTAGGCCTCAGTTCCCTCATCTCTAAAATGGGAATTAGGACTGTGAACACCATGTGGGACATGGACTGTGTCCAAACTAATTAGCTTGTATCTACCCCAGTGCTTAGTACAGTGACTGATACATAGTGAGTGCTTAACAGATATATAAAAAAGGGAGGAAGGTGGTCTGCACTGGAGTTAGTATAAGAAGAATAGAGAACTGTGAGCCTCATGTAGGACATGCGCTGGGTCCATCCTGATTACCAGTACTTAGAACAATGCCTGGCACATAGTAAGCACTTAACAAATACCATAAATAAAAAGTAATAAGTAAATAAGTACCATAAGTAATAAGTAAAAACAAACAAAACAGTGGCATTTGTTAAGCATTTATTATGAGCCAAGTACTGTGCCTATTGAGTGTAAGCTCCTCGTGGGCAGGGATCATATCTGATAATAATCATAATCATAATAGTTGTGTTATTTAAGTGCTTACTATATGTCAAGCACTAGTCTAAACATTGGAGAAGATATAAGATAATCAGGTTAGACAGACTTCCTGTCTCACACAGGGCTCACAATCTAAATAGGAAAAAGAATAAGACAGCTCACTGTGGGCAAGGAATGTGTCTGTTATATGGCTATATCGTACTTTCCCAAGTACTTAATACAGGCCTCTGCACACAGTAGTGCTCAGTAAATATCACTGATTGATTGAATATGCTAAGCATTGGGGTAGTTACAATATGATCAGATGAGACACAGTCCCTGTCCCACATGGAGATTGTATATATATATATGGGAGAGGGAGAACAGGGATTTAATCCTCATTTTACCGATTCTCCCCCACAAGACTGCCAAGTTCATTTAGGGCAGGGATCGTGTCTACCATCTCTGTTACATTGTACTCTCTCCTAGTGCTTGGAACAGTGCTCTGCACACAGTGAGCACTCAATAAATGCCTCTGCTTGCTTGATTGGGATGAGGGAAATGAGGCATAGAGAAATGCCTGAGAAGCAGTGTGGCTTAGTAGATACAGTATGGGCCCGAGAGTCAGGAGGACCTGGATTCTAAGCCCACTTCTGCCACATGTTTGCTGTGTGAACTGGGGCAAGTCATTTAACTTCTCTGGGCCTTGGTTACCTCATCTATAAAAGGGGGATTAAGAGTGTGAGCCCCTTGGGGGACAGGGACTGTGTCCAACCTGCTTAACATGTATCTACCCCTGAGCTAAGAAGAGTGCTTGGCACATAGTAAGCACTTAATAAGTACCATGATAATAATTATTATTATTATTAAATCAGAGGGGACAGGTTGGAAAGAATATCTTTAAGCTTGGAGCAGAGAGCCAAGTGGAACCAGGAGTGAAGGAATCCAGGGAGAAGGCAAATATTATGACTACGGGCTCTGAGATTTCACAGTCCAAAGTACCATGCTTATGAATCTGGGCTTCTGATTAGTGATGGTAGAAATCTTAGAACCAGCTAAATTTCAGGGTATCCATTCTAAGCAGTACAATGGCATTTTCAGATTAAAACCTACGCCTCTTCTTTCCATGCTTTAATATGCCACTGCACGGAGATGTAGGGTTTTATATGCAGTAACAGGATGTAATTTTCCTCTTCAATAAAATTGTTGTTTGTTTTCTGTGTTCTACATTATTACAGGAATTTCCACTTATGGGCTACATTGAAGTCTGTTGAAACAAGCAGACCACTAAGGAGAGGCTTTTTTCCAACTCCCTGATTCTTGGGCTATTTATTTTTAGGCTAATAACATACTATATTTTATTCTGATACCAGCACAACCTACTTCACATAAGGAAAGCCCTCTGCTGAATTCTCTAAACACCAAGAAGTGATGTTGGAGAAAAACTGCAAGCTTGTTGTGGGAAGGGAATGTGTCTGCCAGTTCTGTTGGTTTGTACTTTCCCAAACATTTGGTACAGTGCTTTGCACATAGTAAGTGCTCAATAAATTCTACTGATGATGAAAGCCATCCATCTTGACATCTCTCCTACCCCAGATGACCCTTTCACCCCTTCCTGCTTCTATTTTTATTCGGATCTTGCTTTCTCCTGAAGACTGAAACTCCTTGTGGGCAGGTCTACCAACTCCATCATATTGTACCTTCCCAAGCACTTAGTACTGTGCTCTGGACACCAAGAGCACTCAATAAGTACTACTGTTTGGTTGGAGAAATGGAAGAACACAGGCCTGAGAGTCAGAGGACCTGGATTCTAATAAAGCTCAGTCACATCTGCTGTGTGACCTTGGGCAAGTAACTTAATTGCTCGGTGTTTCAGCTTCCCCATCTGCCTAATGGGGGTTCAAGGCCTGTGCTCCCTCCTACTTAGACTGTGAGCCCCATGTGGGACCTGATTATCTTGTAACTACCCCAGTGCTTAGTACAGAGTTTAGCACACAATAAGCACTCAGCAAATACCACAATTACTTTTAGAGAAGCAGCGTGGCTCAGTGGAAAGAGCACGGGCTTTGGAGTCAGAGGTCATGGGTTCAAATCCCGGCTTGGCCATTTGTCAGCTGTGTGACTGTGGGCAAGTCACTTAACTTCTCGGTGCCTCAGTTACCTCATCTGTAAAATGGGGATGAAGACTGTGAGCCCCACGTGGGACAACCTGATTCCCCTGTGTCTACCCCAGCGCTTAGAACAGTGCTCGGCACATAGTAAGCGCTTAACAAATACCAACATTATTATTATTATTATTACTATTGGCACATAGTAAGCACGTAACAAATCCTCACTGGTATTTATTGAGAACTTAGTGGGTGCAGAGCACTGTACCAAGTGCTTGGGAGAGTATAATACAACAGCAACATTCCCTGCCTTCAAGGAGTCTAGGTGATCCACAATTATTATTATTAATGCTTTTCCAAAATTAATTAATTATGGTATGTTCGAGCCCCATTCTAAGTGCTGGGGTAGATACAAGGTAATCAGGTTGTCCCACGTGGGGCTCACACTCTTAATCAGCGTGGCTCAGTGGAAAGAGCACGGGCTTGGGAGTCAGAGGTCATGAGTTTGAACCCCAGCTCTGCCACTTAGCTGTGTGACTGTGGGCAAGTCACTTAACTTCTCTGTGCCTCAGTTACCTCACCTGTAAAATGGGGATTAAGACTGTGAGCCTCACATGGGACAACCTGATTACCCTGTATCTACCCCTGCGCTTAGAACAGTGCTCTGCACATAGTAAGTGCTTAACAAATACCAACATTATTATTAATCCCCATTTTACAAATGAGGTAAGTGAGGTCCGGAGAAGTTAAGTGACTTGCCCAAAGCCACATAGCTGATGAGTGGTGGAGCCAGGGTTAGAATCCTCAACCTCTGACTCCCAAGCCCGTGTTCTTTCCACTAAGTCACACTACTAGTGGCAAAATCCTATTTGTGTGTGCGTGTAGAGCTAAAAAGACTACTATATAACCACCCCAGGCTTCTCTGTACATTAAAGATGTATCCTTTACTGCACTGATGGGTTTGGTCTTACACAGGCCCTGTCTGTTGGCAAGCCATACACTTGGCACTCTGATCTTTTTTTATGATATTTGTTAAGTGCTTTCTATGTGCTAGGCACATGTAAGCTAATCAGGTTGGATAGAGACCATGCCACCCATGGGGCTCACGGTCTTAATCCTCATTTTATAGATGAGTAATTGAGACACAGAGAAGCTAAGATGTTTTTTTAAAAAAATAAATATAATGATATTTGTGAAGTGCTTACTATGTGCCAGGCACTGCACTAAGAGATGGGGTAGATCCAAGTTAATCAGGTTGGACACGGTCCATGTCCCACATGGGGCTCACAGTCTTAACCCCCATTTTTTACAGATGAGGGAACTGAGTCATAAAGAAGTTAAGTGACTTGTCCAAGGTCACGCAGCAGACAAGTAGCAGAGCTGGGATTAGAACCCAGGTCTTCTGTCTCCTGGAAGCCTAGAGTGGTTAAGTCCCTCTCTCAGGGTCACTCAGGGAGTCAGAGACGAGGTGGGTAAAGTCCAGCTACTGATCTCTGGATACCAAAGGAAGCGAGGTCCTTCAGCTCTTTGAGATTTGGGCACAATTAATGCCCTTCCACTGGCATCAAAACATTTGAGTAGTGCTTGAGGAGGAGCTTGTCTTTTTAGAGAGCAAATAAAACCACATTCAATCAATTTAACTTCCCTTTGTGAGCCACTGGTAGCTTGCCCTTTCCGAGTGATAGCGACAAATCAAAAATAAAAAACATGAGACTTTTCTCCACCTGCAAATAATCCCTGTGGGATTCAAGAGTAATAATTATGGTATTTGTTAAGCACTTACTATGTGCAGAGCACTGTTCTAAGCACTGGGGTAGATACAGGGTAATCAGATTGTCCCACATGGGGCTCACATTTTTTAATCCTCATTTTTACAGATGAGGTAACTGAGGCATAGAGAAGTTAAGTGACTTGCCCACAGTCACACAGCTGACAAGTGGTGGAGCCGGGATTAGAACCCACGACCTCTGACTCCCAAACCCGTGCTCTTTCCAGGCGGTAGGTGGTGGAAATGGGATTAGACCCAGGTCACCCACCCTTTTCAAGAGATCGTGGATTGTAATGGACACCAAATCTGAGGTAGCAAGCCTAACTTCACTGGAGAATTTTCAGTGTGGTCTGAGAAGCGAAATGATGAGAATTATCTATAATGCATTTCTCTTTTCTTTGTGCCTCTCCTATGAATCGACACCTTATCATGGCAGGAGAATTTGTCTACTCTCATGAAGCTTAGAGCTGTGCCATATAATAATAATAATGATAATTGTGGTATTTGTTAAGTCCTTAACTATGTGCCAGACACTCTACCAAGTGCTGGGGTGGATACAAACAAATCGGGTTGGACATAGTCCCTGTCACAGTCTCAATCCCCATTTTAGAGATGAGGTAACTGAGGCCCAGAAAAGTGAAGTGACTATGCTATCCACGATGGAAAGGTCTAAGCCGAAGCGTCATTCAAAGTTGATTCACCTGTGCTGGGCAGCAGCGGCATGGGAAAGAGTCAAAAGTGGATGATCAAGTGATCAAAACATTGATCAGAGACAGTGGAAATAGATTTAAGTTTTTTATTTCACAGGAGAATGCAATGGTATACCACTTCCATATCTTTACCAAGAAAACTTTATGGATACACATACCAGAATGACTTTATGACAGAAGATGGGACATTCTGAAGAGGTGGTGTCCATGGACTCACTATGGTTCAAAAACGACCCAAAGTCCTTTGAAGAAGAAAAAATTGTGCCTCACCTAGATTCTGAGGTCCCAGTAGTGGGGGAACTATATCTGAACTTGCTGACTTTGTAGTCACCTCAGGATTAGTGCAATCTTCAGCACATCAATCAATTAATCCGTAGTATTTAGGAAGCACTTATTGTGTGCAGAACACTGTACTAAGCACTTGGGGGAGTACAATACAATAAAGCTGGCAGAAAGCATCCCTGCCCACAAGAAGCTTATAGGCTGAAGGGGGAGACAGACAATAAATAAAATCACAGATATATATATATATATATATATATATATATATATATATATATAAAAGTGCTTTGAGGGTGGGGTTAAAATCAAAGTTCATAAGGGTTACAGATCCAAGTGAAACCCAGTCAACTGTATTTATTGAGCGCTTGTATGCAGAGCATTGTACTAAGCGCTTGGGAGACTACAGTACAACAATAAACAGACACATTCCCTGGTCACAGTGAGTTTATAGACTGGGGAGGAGAGGGGAGGGGGCGGAGACAGTTTCTCACCCAGTGCTCAGGCGAGATACAACCTAATCGCAGAAATGAAATGTTGCTACTGTCCAGGGAAGGAGGAAGAAGCATGGTTTAATGGATAGAGCACGGGCCTGGGGATCAGAGGACTTGGGTTCTAATCCCAAATCTGCCACTTGTGTCACTGTGTGACCTTTGGCAAGTCACTTCACTTTTCTGAGCCTCAGTTACCTCATCTGTGGAAGGGGGATTAAGACTGTGAGCCCCATGCGGGACATGAACTGTGTCCGACCTAATTAACTTGTACCTACTCCACTGCTTAGAACAGTGCCTGACACATAATAAGAACTTAACAAATTCCCTTAAGAAAAAAACAGAATTGCATTTCCTCAGATCTGGAGGACCTGGTTCTAATCCTGGCTCTGCCACTTGTCTGTTGCATGACCTTGGGCAGGTCACTTCAGTTCTCTATGCCTCATTCCCTCCTCCATAAAATGGGAATTAAAACTGTGAGCCCCATGTGGGACAGGGACTGTGTCCAACCTGATTAGCTTGTATCTACTCCAGAGCTTAGTACAGTGCCTGGCACCTAGTAAGAGCTTAACAAATGCCATAACAAAGGAGAACAAGGCTTGAAAGGGAGAAAAGAGATCTGCAAAAGGCAAGTGGTTTTAGATCCTAGCAAGGTCTGAAGGGATCCTTGGAGCGGCATAAAAAACAACTCATTAAAATATAAAAAGACCCAAACAAACAAAAACGTTATGCGCAATCTGAAATGTTTTCCTGACACAAGAAAGGTTCTGCCTCAGATCATTCATGTGCAACATATGTTCAGCACTTTTGGCTCCTTTGAAATTAATGAATCCATGCTTGCGCTGCTGAACAAAAAGAATTGAACAAAAAGAATAATCCTGTTGTTTTTTTTCCCTTCAGATTTAAAAGGCGGGAAATATTTTCCACCTAATCCAAGATATTTCCGGCAGGCAGGGAGAGGAGAGAGGAGGAGATGAGAGTGCTACACACCCCCTTTCTTCCCACGTGTCCTTGTTTGTTGTTGGTTGTGGTATTTGCTAAGCACTTACTATGTGTCAAGCACTGTTCTAAGCACTGGGGTAGTTACAACATAATCAGGATGGACACAGTCCCTGTCCCACACAGGGCTCAAAGTCTAAGATTTTTATTATATAATAATATATTCATTATTATAATATTAGGTAAGTGCTTACTATGTGTCGAGCACAGTTCTAAGTGCTGGGATAGACACAAGTTAATTAGGTCAGACACAGATCTGTGTCCCACACAGGGTTCAAAGTCTAAGATTATTATTATAATTATTATATTTGTTAAATGCTTATTATGTGTCAAGCACTATTCTAAGCACTGGGGTAGATGCAAGTTAATCAGGTCAAGGACAGTCCCTGTCTCATACAAGGGTTCACAATCTAAGTAGGAAGTAGAACAGGTATTGAAATCCCCATTTACAGATGAGGAACCTGAGGCCCAGAGAAGTTATGGGACTTGTCCAAGGTCACAAAGCAAGCATGTGATTTGTGTATTGCTTTCAGACATCAGCATCCTGGACCTTGTTATGTGGCTGCTTGTGGACATGCCAGCGGGAACGTGGCTTTCAAGGGGATAGGATAGTTTCATTTAACACAAACTGAATGATTCCAGGCCCAAGTCTCAATCAAAGAGATTTACAGCTGGTTTAAAAAGACACTAATGTTGACTTAATTGGGGAAGGGAGACATGAAAGATGCTCTGAGGGAAAGACACTGGGCGAATAAGTAAGTAAAGGTCCTATAGAAGGCTGTGGGAAAGAAAAAGAAAAATTCATGCACCCCGTCCTTTTCTTTTTTATATATTTAAGTGCTCACTAGGTGCTAGGCAGTGTGCTAAGTGCTGGGGTAAATAAAAGCTGATCAGGTTGCACACAGTCCAACCGTGTCCCCTGCTTCCAGGGGAAGCAGTGTGGCTCAGTGGAAAGAGCCTGGGCTTCGGAGTCAGAGGTCATGGGTTCGACTCCTGGCTCTGCCACTGTGTGACTGTGTGGCTGTGTGACTGTGGGCAAGTCACTTAACTTCTCTGTGCCTCAGTTACCTCATCTGTAAAATGGGGATTAACTGTGAGCCTTACGTGGGACAACCTGATTACCCTATATCTACCCCAGCGCTTAGAACAGTGCTTTGCACATAGTAAGCGCTTAACAAATACCAACATTATTATTTCTCACATGGGGCTCACAGTTGTTATCCCCATTTTTCAGAGGGGTTAATGGAGGCACTGAGAAGTTAAGTGACTTGCCCAAGGTTACATAGCAGACAAGTGTCAGAGCTGGGACTACAACCCAGGCCCTCTGACTTCCAGGCCCATGATATTTATAGTATTTGTTAAACACATACTAATGTGCCAGGCACTATACTAAATGCTCAGGTAGTTACAAGCAAATCGGGTTGGACACAGTCCCTGGCCCATGTGAGGCTCACAGCCTCATTCCCCATTTACAAATGAGGTAACTGAGGCACAGAAAAGTAAAGTGATTTGCCCAAGAACTGAATTAGAGTACAGTCCCTCTGACTTCTAGGCCCATGCTCTAGGCCCATGCCATGCTGCTTTTCTCAACCCTTTGACACTGAGACATCTGTGCTTTTGAAAAAAATATTTACTGCTCTTTGAGGTAAATCCTGTTTGCTGAAATGAATGAAGCTGCATGGTACCTGAAAGTTTGACACTGGACAATAATATAATAATAACAATAATTACTATAATGACATTATTAAGTGCTTTATATGCCAAACTCTGGTGAGGATAGAATTACAGCTGTCTCTGTACAACACAAGGCTCTCAGCCTCAGGCAGGGAAGACTAGGCTTTTATTCCTCATTTTACAGATAAGGAAACAAAGGCACAGAGAACTCAAGTGACTTGTCCAAGGTCACACAACAGGCATGTGACAGAATCAGGAATAGAATCCAGGTCTTCTTACTCCCAGTCCTGTGCTCTTTCCAGTAAGCCATGCTATTTCTCAGTTAAAACACTAGGAAAGGGGAGAAATTAATTTAAACTATGCCTAAACAGACAAGGAACAGTGGAAAGGAGATGAGATTATCTGGATTATTAATAAGGCAAAAAATTCCACTGGGAAAATAAATGGTCTTTATGAATTTTCCAGATTGTGGTTTAAATTGATTGAATTCATTAGATAACTCCTCAACTTTCTACACCTCTTTTCACGGGAACTCTGATCACCCCTCATAGGATGATGTGGACTGAGTCCCACTCTGGACACTACTTTAGGGCTAGCATGATGAGTTTGTGTGGGATTAAAGATGGACCTGGTCCCTTGGCAGAAAAGCCACCATCTCATCATTAGGTCCTCTAGACTGTAAGTTCGTTGTGGGCAGGGAATGTTTCTGTTTATTGTTCTATTGTTCTCTCCCAAGTGCTTAATACAGTGCTCTGCACATAGTAAGCCTCAGTCAATATCATCAAATGAATTGAATGAATGAAAAGATCCATGCAGAGTTGACCACAGCTCCGGGTCCTGCTTTGACCCCCATATTTTAAGGGTGGAAAGATTTGCCTGGGAAGCAGCATGGCCTAGTGGAAAGAGCATGGGCCTGGGAGTCAGAGGACTTGAATTCTAATCCCTGCACAACCACATGTCTGCTGTGTGACCTCGGGTGAGTCACTTCACTTCTCTGGGCCTTAGTTTCCTCATCTGTAAAATGGAGACTTAATACCTCTTTTCCCTCCTATTTAGACAGCAAGCCCCAGGGGGGCCAGAACTATGTCTGACCAGGTGATCTTGTTTCTAACCCTGTGCTTAGTATAGTGCTTGGCACATGGTAAGCACTTAATAAAAACCATCAATATGAATTTATATTTCTGGGACTTTGGAATCAATAGGGCCGATTTATGATTTCATTCCTGCCCCTGGATGCCTCAGGATCAGCCAAGGGACTGTAATAGTAATATTTGTTAAGAATTTATTTTGTGCCAAGGTCTGTACTCAGCACTGGGGTAGATACAAGATAATCAGGTTCCGGGTTGCAAGCAAAAATCACAGTCCCTGTTCCTCACAGGCCTTTCAGTCTAAGTAGGAGGGAGAACAGGTGTGGAATCCCCACTTTACAGATGAGGAAACTGAGACATAGAGAAGTGAAGTGACTTGCCCCAAGTTTCGCAACAATTAAGAGCCAGGATTGGTTTATTACATACCCTGTAATTCCCTTTAAAAGATGCTCAGGGGCCAGTTACATTGCTAATCAATCAGCTTTCCACTGCATTCTCTAGCTATTATAAGCTATTTGTCCTTCCATTTCATTATGCTTCCAAATATATCCCCAGCGTGTTAGTCTACAATGTAAGCTTCTTATGGGCAGGGATTGTGTCTACCTACTCTGTTGTATTGTATTCTCCCAAACGCTTAGTACAGTGTTCTGCACACAGGCAGCTCTCAATAAATACCATCGGCTAGTTGATTTGACCACGGCTCTCTGAAATGTGTTTGCAACTTCCCTTGAGGTCATGTGGAAATTTACAAGACAGATGTAGTTCAGTTAAATCATTCATTCACTCGTTCATATTTATTGAGTGCTTACTGTGTGCAAAGCACTCTACTAAGCATTTGAGAAAGTACAATATAACAATAAATAGACACATTCCCTGCCCAATTGTTCTTAAATTCTTCTCCATTTCTACACCTTTCTTTTTAAGACTGGAGAGGTAGCAGGGTCAATCAATCAATCAATCCATCACTAGCATTTATTGAGCACTTACTATGTGCAGAGCACTGTACTAAGCATCTGGGAGAGTACAATACAAACAGAATAAGCAGAAACATCCCCAGCCCATAAGGAACTTACGATCGAGAGGAACGAGCTTAGGATCAAGTGGAAAGAAGAACTGGGTTCTTCTCCCAGCCTTACTCTTGGATTGTTGGGTGACAGTTAAGCAAGTCAACTAACCTTTGTAAAATGGGATAAGGTAGATTCCCTCACCTCTCTGCCTCTTAAAATATGAGCTCTGTGTGGGACAAAGGACGAGTCCTAGCTGATTACTTTGTATCCATCCCAACACTTTGCACAGTGCTTGGCTTAATAAATATGACAAAAATCATAATAATAATTTTTAATGGCATTTGTTAAGTGCTTACTCTGTGCCAGGCACTGTACTACGTTCTGGGATAGATACAAGCTAATCGAGTTGGATACAGTCCAGTTCACAGTCTTAATCCCCATTTTACAGATGAGGTAACTGAGGCCCAGAGAAGTGACATGACTTGTCCAAGGTCACACAGCAGACAAGCAGCAGAGCTGGCATTAGAAGCTAGGTCCCTCTGACTCCTAGGCCCATGCTCTATCCACTAGGCTATGTTGCTTTTCCTACCTCATCTCTCTCTTGAAACTGACTCCCTTTTCCATTTCTATTTCTTGGCCTGGTTTGCCAACCAAAATTTTTTATTCTCTCGGAACTCTCTCCGAAGCTGCTTTCTTTCATGAAAGGCTTTGACAACTGGAGTTTTTCTAGGAAGAATGAAGAGATGAAATAAAAAGTAACCTTCTTTAAAGAGTGAGAATTGGACATACAAAGGAGTTTCGATTTTCCATGGGAAAAAACGGTGCCTCTTATCCCAATAGAACTTTATGGGTTGGATAATTGAGACTTTATGGTTTATAAAATATAGAATGGAATGTAGCAAGTACAATCAGGGTGCTTTACCCACTGAGAAGCAAAATGCTCTGTATGTCTCTTAGGCAGCTGCATTTTAACTGGTTCGCTGATCAGCTTAGTCCTGTATCTAGACAATAGGGAATCAACTTATTTATAGGCAGAAAGAGCCATTTAGATCATGGGCACTTTTGAATGGGCTAATTTTACTTCTAGCTTATGTGCTATAAAATAATCTGATTGCTACTGTGTGTTTACATTGTGACCTGCAGTACTGTTCTGAAAGCCACAAATGAAGAAAAATAAAGAAACTTAAAAAAAAGAGGCATTTTGGTGTACAATCTGCCTTTGGATCTTAACTGATTCTATTACTCCCATCGATAGTGATAAATCATACTTGAGTTTTTATTGGCTCCTGCTGATCCACTCAACAGCCTATCAGGAGTGTGATTTCCATCTACAAAGATTCAGAAATTCAGAAATTGAAGAGGAGAGGAAGGATGTAAACCTTTAGAGGAATATCAGGAAATCTTTCCAAAGATTTGAGAAGCAACATGCGCTAATGGATAAAGCATGGGCCTGAGAGTCAGAAGGACCTGGTTTCTAATCCTGACTCTGCCACTTGCCTCCTGGGTGACATTGGGCAAGCCACTTAATTTCTCTATGCCTCAGTGATCTCATCTGTAAAATGGGGTTTAAAACCATGAGTTCCATGTGGGACATGGACTGTGTCCAACTTGATTAGCTTGTATCTACCCCAGTGTTAAGTACAGTGCCTGGCACATAGTAAACACTTAGCAAATGCCATTAGAAAAAAAAGAGAGCAGAAGGATATATCCCGCGGGGATTGTGTCCAACTCAATTATTTTGTAACTTCCTCAGTGCTTGATACAGTGCCTGGCATGGTAAGAGCTTAGCAAATACCAAAATTATCATTATTAGTAAAAATTACGGTATTTGTTAAGCACTTATTATATGTTAGAGGACTTGTACAGAGCTTTTTGTGCATCAGGAAGAGTTGAGTGTGTGGAGGCAAAGGATTTTCTGGGAAAAGAGGGTTCTTTTGCTTCGGTCACAGCACATTCCCAGCATCTTCTAACCTCCCTCTTCTTCCAATCCCTGGTGCCTCATCTGCTTCTGGCCCATCTTCTGTGGGGACAGAGAGGGGCAGGTGAGGAGGAGAAGGGTCAGCATCATCTAGTTCAGATGGTCCACTCTTGGAAGTTTTGGGTCCAGGGGTTAGGGCCGTCAGTCTGGTTTGGCTGGGGAGAAGGATACGATTTGTCTCCTGATATTTGTAGAGAAGCAGCATGACAAAGTGGATAAGCACAGGCCAGGGAGTCAGAATCCTGGCTCCACCACGAGTCTGCTGTGTTACCTTGGGAGAGTCGGGAGAGTGAGCTCCATGTGGGACAGGAATGTGTTCAACCTGTATCAATCCCAACTCTTAGTAAAGTGTCTGTTACCCAGTAAGTGCTTAACAGATACGACAATTAGTATTATCACAGTGATGGACACTGATCATCCTTTTCCCCAGTAATCAATCAGTGGTATTTTTTGAGCACTTACTGCAGACAGATTACCGTACTAAGGGCTTGGGAGATTCCAATACAACAGAATTGGTAGACATGTTCCCTGCTCACATCAAGTTTACATCTTCTATTACCCCTTCCTTTTTGCCTTTCCCCTTCTACCCCTCCCCCATCCTCCTGCTAAGCGTTCCCTAACAGAAGAACTAGTATTCCCTCATTTCTCCAGTGTACTTTTTTAGGGACTGGAGGAAACTGCAGTTTGAATGTAGGAAATAATTTATTTGTTTGATTTATTAAAAATACACCCTTACCCGAGGGGGTCTGAGTGTGCATACAAACTACCTCAATTAAATTCAATCCAGAAGCTAAAATTTCCTGACAAGGAAATAAAAAAAAATTACAAAAAACTTGGAGAATTACCCAATATAGCATGCCATAAAGCCTGGAAGCTAGGTCAACAATTTCAAGGTCAACAACTTCAAGGTCAACAATTAGGAGCATGTGGGATGGGGTGAAGGTCTCTGTGGGGCAAATTTGGGGACAGTGGAGGGATTGCTTAGATTGACATTCGTTGTTGTAATAATAACAGTAATGATAATAATAATTGTGCTATATTTTGAGTGCTTTCTATGTGCCAGGCACTGTGCTAAGAGCTGGGGTAGATACAAGGTAACTAGTTTGGACACAGTCCCTGTCCCACACAGGGCTCACAGTCTTAATCCCCATTTTACAGATGAGGGAAATGAGGCACAGAGAAGTGAAGTGACTTTCCCAAGGCCACACAGCAGACAAGTGGCAGAGCTGGAATTAGAATCCAAGTCCTTCTGACTTCCAGGCCCATGCTCTATCCATTAGGCCACGCTGCATTCCAAAATCATGCAGAGGGAGGGAAAGGGCCATGAGGTATCCAGGTGCTCATCAGTAAAAGACTTTATAATCATAGAGTTTGGCAGGAAATCTACCCATAAATCGATGGTATTTATTGAATGCTCGCTGTGAACAAAGCACTGAATTGAAGGCTTGTCTAGGCTGTAAGCTCATTCTGGGCAGGGAATGTAGCTATTACATTGTTATACCGTACTCTCCTAAGCGCTTAATACAGGGCTGTGCACAAAGTAAGTGCTCAGTATATACCGTGGATTGACCGACTGATTAAGAACAATATTACAGAGATATTGCTGGTCCACAAGGAACTTACAGTCTAGCGAGGATGGAGGCGGGCCCACAGGAAGTGAGTTGGTGTTCCAGGGAAGTACCAAACTCCTCCAGCATTCAGAGAGGCCAATATGTTCCTCTTCGAGGAAAGAGGGCCTCCAGGAGAAACCCTAGCAAAGCCTCCCGAGAGCTTAAAGAAACACAGCTCGCTGGCTAAAGGCTCCATGAGGGAGAAAGAGGTGAAACCTTCTCTGACAGGCAGCCACTTCAGCTGTATCCTCACCATCATCATCATCTTCACCACCACCACTGTCATGACCATCAACATCATGGTCGTTGTTAGCTCCCTCACCGCGAATATCATCATCATCATAGCCATTCATTCATTCATTCAATTTTATATATATTGAGTGCTTACTGTGTGCAAAGCACTGAACTAAGCACTTAAGCATCATCATCATCATCTGTATTATCTGTGTCTCTGTGATTATCATCACTATCACCACGTTCATCACCATCCCCACCATCATCATCATCCTCATTCTCACCCTCACCCTTGCCATTAGAATGGGGCGGGTCTAGTGAAATGTGGGCCTTGGGAGTTGTGGATTTAGTTAGGATTACTTATTTATTATTATTAATGTCCGTCCCTCCAGACTGTGAGCTCGTTATGGGCAGGGAACATGTCTGCTAATTCTGCTGCATTGTAATAATAATGATAATAATAACAATGGTATCTGTAAGGCAGCGTTTTTAAAGGGAAGCAGCGTGGCTCAGTGAAAGAGCCTGGGCTTGGGAGTCAGAGGTCATGGGTTCGAATCCTGACTCAGCCACTTGTCAGCTGTGTGACTGTGGGCAAGTCACTTAACTTCTCTATGCCTCAGTGACCTCGTCTGTAAAATGGGGATTAAGACTGTGAGCCTCACGTGGGACAACCTGATTACCCTGTATCTACCCCAGCGCTTAGAACAGAGCTCTGCACATAGTAAGCACTTAACAAATACCAACATTATTATTATTATTAAAGCTCTTACTGTGGGTCCAGCACTGTTTTAAGCACTGAGGTAGATACAAACTAATCACATTGGACACAGTTCCTGTCCCGCATGGGCTCACAGTTTTAATCCCCATTTTACAGATGAGGGAACTGAGGCCCAGAGAAGTGAAGTTACTCACCCAAGGTCACACAGCAGACAAGTGGAAGAGCCGGATTCTTCCAAGGTTTGCACATAGTACATGCTCAATAAATACCATTGATTAATTGACTGATTGATTAGTTTTTTATTATTCATTATGGTATTTGTTATAATGGGGATGAAGACTGTGAGCCTCAAGTGGGACAACCTGATTACCCTGTATGTACCCCAGCGCTTAGAACAGTGCTCTGCACATAGTAAGCGCTTAACAAATACCAATATTATTATTATTTAACACTTACTATGTGTCAAGCACTGTTCTAAATGAATCAGGCCAGACAGAATCCCTGTCCCACATGGGACTCATAGTCAAGAAGTGGGGAGAACAGGGATGGAATCCTCCTTATTCAGTTGAAGAAACCGAGGGAAAGAGATTTTAAGTGACTTGCCCAAGATCGTACAGCAGACAAGTGGCAGAGTTGGGATTAGAAAGAACCCAGGTCCATCTGAATCCCAGGCAGACAGAGAAGCAAGGGAATCTGGAAATGGGTGGGAAAACTACTTGAATGGGGAAAGAGGGGCCTTTGAGGATTGGTCAAAACACACTGTAAGGTGAAAGATTTTGGGGCCTTCTTGGTGAGAGAACCCTAAAGATTCATCTCTATATTTTTTTAATGGTATTTGTTAAGCACTTTCTATGTGCCAGTCACTATACTAACCGGTGGGGTAAATACAAGATAATCAGCTTAGTTTTCCTGGCACTCTCCTCTCAATCACACCTTCTCCTTTGATGTGTGTGAGGTGTTTGTTTTCAATTTCAGCCTCCAGCAGGGCCTCTGCCCACTTAGAGGGCCTGGATGTTTGGAAAAAAAAATAATCCAACAATCTTTGACCCAATCAACTCTCCCCCAAATGCCCAAGACTCTCGGTCGGGCAAAAGAGCAGAAATGTCCCTTTGCCCAAGACCCTGTGCCCAAGACCCTCAGTCAGGCAAAAAAGCAGAAATATCCCTTCTCCCCAAATGGAAGCTTTTCTAAAGTGTCCTTCTCACCTGGATGCAGACATCACCAGGGATTGGAAAAGCACCGTGAGGTGATTTCAGTGCCGGTCCTAAGTGTTTCTTCACTGCTAGAGGGGACGTGTGCAGTGTAGTAAATAAAAACATATCCCAGTCCTTGGCCCCAGGACCTGTCGGGTGGAATGATGCAAGTCAGAGGCAAGCAGACAGGCAATCTTAAAAGGGGGGGATTTTCTGATGGGGCTGTGAAATATCAATCTCTCCTCATTACTGGCATTGAAATTCCCTGAAAAGCACTCACCTAGTTTATGCCAAACATCCCACCAAGGGTGTGAGGGGCATGGGGAATCAGAACAGCTGTCTCACTGACTGACCTAATTTTCATTGGAAAGGTGCAAGGAGGAGTCAATCCCTTGCCTGAAAAGTTTACTTAAGCACGTTTGCTTCGGGTGTTTTCTTCTCTGGAAGGCCAATCTCTCCACCTCTTGCCCCATCAGTCCCACAGTAATAATAATAATAATAATGATGATAATTGTGGTATTTGTTAGGCACTTAATATGTGCCAAGCATTGTACTAATCGCTGGGGTGAATACAAGCAAATCGGGTTGGACACAGTCCCCGTCCCTCTTGGGATGCACAGTCGTAATCCCTGTTTTACAGATGAGGAAATTGAGACACAGAGAAGCCAAGTGACTTACCCAAGGCCACACAACAGACAAGTGGTGGAGCCAGGATTAGAACTCATGACCTTGTGACTCCTAAACCCATACTGACTTCTCAGCATGATAATGAGGAAGATATGGCACATTCCAGCAAGGCCTAGTGGGTAGAGCACGGGCCTGGGAATCAGAAGAACCAGGGTTCTAATCCTGACTCCACCCACCACTTGTCTGCTGTGTGACCTTGGGCAAGTCACACCACTTCTCTGTGCCTCATTTACCTCATCTGCAATATGAGGATTAAGACCGTGAGCCCCATGGGGGACATGGACTGTGTCCAAACCTGATTAACTGGTATCTACCCCAGCACTTAGTACAGTGCCTGGCACATAGTAAGAGCTTAACAAATACCAAAAACAAAAAAGAAAAAGCAGAGGGCTGGGAGTCAGAAGGACCTGGGTTCTAATTCTGGCTCCACGATTTGTCTGCTGTGTGACCAAGGGGAAGTCACTTAACTTCTTTGGGCCTCAGTTTCTCCTCTGTAAAATGGGGATTCGATGCCTCTACTCCATCCCACCTAGGCTGCGAGCCCCATGTGGGACAAGGGACTGTGTCTGTCTGATTGTACCGTAACTTCCCCAGTACTTGGCTCATATTAAGTGCTCTACAAATACCACAATTGTTATTGCTGCTGATGCTCCTCAGAAAGCTTTTTGACCTCTGCTGATGTAATATATCTACCTGATTACTGAGTTATTTCTGCCAAACACCTTCAACCTTGATCTTTCAGCAATGTGTTCTCCCTCTTACTGAGACAGTGAGTCCCAGGTGGGACAAGGACTGTGTTCGACCTGATAAATCTGTATCTACCCCAGTGCTTAGGACAGTGCTTGACACACAGTAAAGGCTTAACATATAGAATTATTAATTCATTCATTCAATCATATTTAATGAGCACTTACTGTGGGCAGAGCACCGGCCTAAGCACTTGGGAAAGTATAATGCAGTAATACATTAATTATAATTATTAATTAATACTTATTACCATTCTGCTCACCATCCCCCCTCAAACCTCAGGCCAAATGTCTTTGTTTTGTTTTTTTGGTTTTTTTTTTTGCTTCTGGTTTCACTTTCTTTGACCCTTAAAAAACCACCATGGCATGTTTAGATTAGTGCCTTTGCTATTTAAGTTAAGAAATTTCTTAGGTAGAGCTAAAAGTCAGGAAAAACAGAACTTGCTTTTACAAATGTGAAGATGGGATTCAGATTGTTCAAAAACAAGGTGAAGGAGGAAAAATTCTCTTCAACAGGAACATGGGTTGGTGAGTGAGAATTTCAATCAGTGGTTTTTATTGAGACCTTATTGTGTGCTGAGCACTGTACTAAGTACATGGGAGAGTAGAGAAGCAGCGTGGCTCGATGGAAAGAGCCTGGCCTTGGGAGTCAGAGGTCATGGGTTCTAATCCCGGCTCTGCTGCACGCCAGCTGTGTGACTTTGGGCAAGTCAACTGCTCTGTGCCTCAGTTACCTCATCTGTAAAATGGGGATTTAAACTGTGAGCCCCACATGGGACAATCTGATCACCCCGTATCCCCCAGCACTTAGAACAGTGGTTTGCACATAGTAAGTGCTTAACAAATATCACCATTATAATTATTACAATACAACAAAGTTAGTAGACACATTCCCTGCCCGTAATGAGAAGCAGGCTTATTATGGGATAAGAAACGTACAAATCATTGGGGTAGTGGACAGAGCACAGGCTTGGGAGTCAGAAGGACCTGGATTCTTATCCCAGCTTCACCACTTGTGACCTTGGGCAACTCAACTTATCTGTGCCTCAGTTACTTCATCTTATAAAATGGAGACTAAGAATGTGAGCTCTATGTGGGACAGAGACTGTGTCCAATCTGATGAGTTTGTATCTACCCCAGTGCTTAGTACAATGCCTGGCACATAGTAAGAGCTAAACAAATACCATTAAAAACAGAAACAAAAATGAGTTTACAGTTTAGAAGAAAGTCCAGACTGAATCCTCTCTCTGTCCATCTCTTCCTTATCATTTCTCTTTCAAAACACCAAGATGTGTCCACTGATAGTACTTCCTGAGCACCTATCTTGTAAGAAGATCACTATATTAAGTGCTTGGGAGACTGCAATAGATATAGGACACAATATCTCCCAAAAACTTTTATGTGAAAACCTTTTCCCCTTTTTAAGTGATTCCTTAATCCTTTCCTGCTCCTAAAATTGATCACCAGTTCTCAAGGGTCTGAAATCACTGCTTGGATAATTGACCTCACAAACTAACTGGCCATTATTAAGGGTGCAAAGCAGGGCATACTCAAATCCTGGGGGAAGTCTGGATCTCAATTTATCACAGGCCTCAGGCAGTGTTTCCTTTACCTCTAAACAAATTGGAATTTCTTTTCTTTGGATCTGTGAACCCTCCTTTTTCTCACCCTTTCCTTTCCCTCTCCAGCCTCTCTGTGTAGTGGAAAGAACCCAGGCCTGGAAGTTAGCAGAGGACCTGGATCCTCTGATGCAGGCTCCTCTATGGGTCTGCTGTGTGACCTTGGGCAAGTCACTTAACTTCTTCATGCCTCAGTTTCCTCATCTGTATAATGTGGTTCATTACTGGCTCTCCCTCCCACTTCTACTCTGAGCCCCATATGGAACAGGGACTGTGTCTCATCTAGTTTTTTTTAATGGTATTTGTTAATCTTTTCTATACACCAGGCACTGTACTAAACTAATTAAATACAAACTAATCAGGTTGGACACAGTTCCTGTCCCACATGGGGTTTACAATCCTAGCCCCCATTTTACAGATGAGGAAACTGTTACGTGACTTGCCCAAGGTCTCTCAGCAGGCAAGAGGAGGAACTGGGATTAGAACCCAGGTCCTTCTGACTCCCAGTCCTGTGCTCTATCCACTACCCCAATGCTTTATATGATTCTTATCTCATAGTAAACACCAAATGTCACAGTTATTTTCAATATTCCCTCTTGCTTTCTTTCTCACTCCCATTTTGGTATGAAAACTTCATTTTTAACACACTAATTGTCTGTCTCCTTTTGGAGCTGAAGGATCTTGGTGCCAATAGAGTGGAGGAGGTGGAAGCACTAGATTTTCCCTGCAAAAACCTGCCCCATCCTGGCAGACGGAACTAATTTCTCATGCAGCCTTAAGGCATCTCCTCATTCGTTCATTCTTTCATTTGTATTTATTGAGTGCTACTGCATGCACTCTACTAAGTGCTTGGGAGAGTACGACGTAACAGAGTTGGTAGACACATTCCCTGCCCACAAGGAGCTTACAGACTAGAGAGGGAGACAGACATTAATATAAATAAATCAATTATGGATTTGTCCATTACTGCTGTGGCTCTATGGGAGAGGTAAATAAAGGGGGTAAATCCAAGTTCAAGGATGACGCAGAAAGGAATGGGAGAAGAGGAAATGAGGGCTTTGTAGGGGAAGTCTCCCTCTAGTCTTCTTTCTCCATTGCCCATCTGGCCTATATGGATGGATATGTACTGAAGTGCAGTGGTGATGAGGGTGGGGTGAAGAAAGGTTGCAAATCCTAGTGCAGGGGTGATGCATTTGCCCTGGTATTTAATTCCTTTGGGTAACAGGGCAAGTGCCCCTCCGTAAGCATTTTGGTTCTTTCCCACTCTCCGTTCTCTTTCAAGATTATTTCATCATTTTTTCCATTCTGGGCAAACTGGGACTATTATGGTACAGGGATTTTCTCACATCCTCGCGTTCTCCATACAAAGCACAAATATTTGCTGTTCAATCAAGTTTTCCTCCTCAGTGAGTACAGTAAGAGAACATGTTTGGTTATCACTTTAAGATCTCTGTGGTTCAGGAGAACTAGTGAGAGACCGAGGCCTAGTTTTGAAGAGGTGATGGAGAGGTGACCAGCCTCTGTGAGGGGATTTCTAAGGATTGTTCTACAGCTCCAGCCGGTGAGCAACTGTGAGCTTGTTTTGGGCAGGGAATGTGTCTGTTTTTGTTACAATTTTTTGTAACAAATATGCTCTCCCAAGCGCTTAGTACAGTGCTCTGCACAAAGTAAGCTCTCAATACGTACAATCGAGTGAACCAAACAAAACTGCTGAAAACACGAAAAAGGAGCACGGATGAAATCAAACTCTCCAAGTCCCTCTTCCACTGAGCAGGGAGTCCTCCTCACATTGGTAGCAGAATAATCAGCATCACAGACCTCGTACCCTGTAGGTCAGTGGATTAGACCAGGAAGAGGAAGGACTTTTTTATAGTATTTGTTAAGCACTTACTATGTTCCAGGCACTGTACTAAGCACTAGGGTAGATACAAGCTAATCAGGTTGGACACAGTCCATGTCCCATTTGGGGCTCATTGTCTTAATTCCCAGTTTACAGATGAGGTCACTGAGGCACAGAGAAGTGATTTGACTTGCCCAAGGTCACACAGAAGTCAAGTGGAGGAGCTTGAATTAGAACCCAGGGTCTTTTCACTCCCAGGCTGGTTCTCTATCCACTAGGCCATACTGCTTCTCCAATCTAGGGCTTGCGGGCTATACTAGGGAAATAACACTGATGGCCAGACCTATGCCAGCTCAAAACTCACTTTGGAGCCTTTGGAATCATAGGCTCTAAACTGTGTCTAAACTGTAAGTTCGCTGTGGCAGGGAACGTATTTCTCAACTCTGTTACTCTGTACTCTCTTAAATGTGCAGAGAAGCAACCTGGTCAGACCTGGGAGTCAGAGGACTCTAATCTTAGTTTCTAATCCCAGTTTCAAACCCTTGTTTTGCCACATATTATTGTTATTATGGTTATTATTATCTGCATCGCCTTCCAACTGCTTTATGCTTCAGTTCTGTCACCTGTAAAATAGGGATTAAGACCGTGATCTCCATGTGGGACAGGGACTGTGTCCAACCGATTAACTTGGATCTTCCCCAGAGTTTAGTACAGTGCCTGGCACAACGTAAGCACTTAACAAAAATACCATTAAAAAAAGAGCATTTTCCCTACCCCACTCCGAACTGTGTCTTTGTTACCTCCCAGGCCAAAGGGGCAAAGCCCATGAGGACCTAACAAAATGAACCACAGTTCTGTCTGGCCACTCTCATAGAGCTACAGCACAGCCCTCTCTTCTGTCAATCAATCATTCGTATTTATTGAGTGTTTACTGTTTGGGAGAGAATAATAATAATAATAGTAATAATAATAATGGTATTTGTTAAGCGCTTACTATGTGCCAGGTATTGTATTCCCCTGTGTCTACCCCAGCGCTTAGAACAGTGCTCGGCACATAGTAAGTGCTTAACAAATACCAACATTATTATTATTATTATTATTACTAAGCACTGGAGTAGATTCAAGCTAATCAGTTCGAAAGCAGATCATGTCCCACATGGGGCTCACAGTCTTAATCCCCATTTTACAGATGAGGTAACTGAGGCACAGAGAAGTGAAGTGACTTGCCCAAGGCCACACAGCAGACAAGTGGCAGAGCTGGGATTAGAATCCATGACCTTCTGACTCCCAGGTCCAGAGTGTGTCCAACTTGATTAGCTTGTATCTACCCCAGAGGTTAGAACAGTGCCTGACACAAAATAAGTGCTTATCAAATACCATTTAAAAAAAAAAAGATCATGGGCCTGGAATTCAGAGGGCCCAAGTTCTAATCCTGACTCTGCCACTTATCTGCTGGGGGCCCTTGGGCATGTCACTTAACTTCTCTGGGCCGCAGTTCCCTCATTTGAAAATTGAGGATTCAGTACCTGTTCTCCCTCCTCTTTAAACTTATAGCCCTTTATGGAAACTCATCATCATATATTTACCCCAGCACTAATTACAGTGCTTGACATATAGTAAGCACTTAACATTTGCCACAATTTTTCTTTCTTATTTTGATCAGCTCACTGAGTGACACATTCAGGCCCTCCAGCTCCCAAAACAAAACAGTCCGGATGGACCGGAACCTCCAAAAACAGAAACCTCGAAAGAATAGGCAGCAAACTTCAAACGAGCCACATGGGGACTTGTTTCGGATCCATCCCGGAAACCCAACTTCCTCTGTGACAGGGCCAAGATTCCGCATCATCCGACGGGTAGAAAACTCCCTGTCAGTGCCAGGGAGGAACCCTGGCAGGATTTAGCTGTGACTCATGTCTCCTCACCCACTTCCCTCCCGGCCTGGTGTCTGTTGGTGATGAGAGCAGGAGAGAAACATTCAAGGTATGCTCCAAAATTCCCAGAAAGTTCTTGCTACAACGAGCTTGTCCTCCTCCTGCTGGCAGGACCAGAGAACTGTTCAGACCTGTTGGCCAGAAGTTCCGAGGTAGCCTGATGGCTAACCATCTGCTTTCCTTTTGTTTAGCCAGTCCTCGGTCCTGCTGAGCCTCAGAAATAATAATAGTAATGAAAATAATGATTGTGGTATTTGTAGGTCTGAGTAATTTGCCACACATTGTATTAAGTGCTGGGGTAGACAGAAGAGGCCCCTAAGTATCAATCAATCAATCAGTGGTATTTATTGAGCCCTTACTATGCGCAGAACACTGTATGAAGCCCTTGGGAGAATACAACCGAGTTAGCAGACACATTCGCTGCGCACACCTAGAGGCAGCCTGGCCTAATGGATAGAGCACCGGCCTGGGAATCAGAAGGACCTGCATTCTAATCCTGGCTCCACCACTTGTCTGGTGTGTGACCTTGGGCAAGTCACTTCACTTCTTTGGGCCTCAGTTCCCTCATCTGTAAAATGGGAATTAAGACTATGAGCCCCATGTGGGACTGTATCCAACCTGATTAGCTAGGATCTACCCCAGAGCTTAGAACATTGCCTGGAACATTGTAAGCACTTAAGAAATACCATGAATAAAACAAATGCCATTAATAATAAATAATTAAATTATAGATATGTATGTAAGTGCTATGGGGGCTGAGGGACGGGTGAATAAAATGTGCAAATACAAGTCCAAGGGCGATGCAGAAGACATGGAAATAAATATAATGATGGCATTTGTTAAATGCTTATTTTGTGCGAGGCACTGAGGTCGACGAGATGTTCTTCCCCTTGACTCTATTTACTGCCATTGTTCTTGTCTGTCTGTCTCCCCCGATTAGACTGTAAGCCCGTCAAACAGCAGGGACTGTCTCTATCTGTTGCCGACTTGTTCATTCCAAGCGCTTAGTACAGTGCTCTGCACATAGTAAGCACTCAATAAATAGTATTGAATGAATGAACAAAAGCAAATCGAGTTGGACGCAGTCCCTGTCCCTTGTGGGGTTCACAGTCTCAATCCCTATTTTAGGGATGAGGTAACTGAGGCTCAGAGAAGTGAAGTGTCTTGCCCAGACAAGTGGCGGAGCCAGAATTAGAACCTATGACCTTCTGACTCTCAGGCCCGTGCGCTATCCACTATGCCATGCTGCTTCTCTACTCACCATACTGCTTCTCCGTTCTCATCTCTTACCATGCTCTGTGTCTCCCCAGTCCATAGATAGGGGGGTTCCCACAGATTTTCTCCCCTCTTTCTCCTGTCCACATGGGGGTTTTGGGGGGGCCCTGTCTCAGGGGTGCCCATGTAAGTCAGACCCCGCCAAAGGCAACTACGAAGTCATTATTGTTCCCATTCTACAAGAATGAGGTAAAATTATGTAACTATCAATGTCTGTCTTCCCTACTAGACTGTAACCTCATTTTGGGGAGGGAATGTGTCCTCCATCTCTGTTGATTCGTATCCTCCCAAGAGCTTAGTCCAGTGCTTTGCACATAGAAAGCATTCAATAAATGCCATTGATGATGATGATTCATTCAGTAGTATTTATTGAGCACTTACTATGTGCAGAACACTGTACTAAGCACTTGGAATGTACAAATCGGCAACAGATAGAGATAATCCCTGCCCACTGACTGGCTGAAGATAAGGAGGAGGAGGAAGAGGAGGGGACACAGCTGGGATAGCGAGATGTGAGTTGGGAGGCCCAGTTGAGCAGACTCTAAGTCTCTGGGCCTTTTCTAGAAACTCCGGGCCCCATTGGAGATTGGTTTAAAAATTATTATTATTATATAGTGTTAAGCACTTCTTAAGTGACAAGCATTGTTCTAAGGACTGGAGTAGATACAAGAAAATGAGGTTGGATGCAGCTCCTGTCCCACATGGGACTCACAGTCCAAGTAGAAGAGAAAAGGATTCAATCCTTTTTTACTGTTGAGGCACAGAGAAGTGAAGTGACTTACTCAAGGTCACACAGAGCAGACAAGGGCAGAGCGGGATTAGAATCCAGGTCCTCTGACTTTAGGTCGGGGCTTTTCCCACTAGGCCATGCCACAAAAAGACACAAGAAGGGGGGTGGTGTGGGCAGTTTCTTCTTGAGAGCCTAGAATGGAGTGGCCCAAATCAGGCCGGCAAAGCAGCTGCTGGGATGCTCACCAGGAGATGGACAAGGCCCAAGGGGCCTAGATTTTATGCTGAGGAAGACACAGTTTTCCCTATGAGGTGGATCTGGTAAGATGGGAGGCAGGAAAGGTCAACTGGAGCAGCTACTGTGGCTCTGTTCTTTCCTGGCATTGACCAAGCAGAGATAGCCAGAGAGCTGTTTTGTTTTGCCAAAATGGGCTTCCCTCAAGCCATGTGCTCATTTAGGGGTCCAGCTGTTGTGGAGACCAAATCGAAACTGCAAACCCTCTGTATTCTGAGCTGCCAGAAAGACAGAAAAGAGCAGCATCAGCTCTGAAAGAGCTGTCAATCAGGCAGACTCTCTGGTCAATCAAGAGCCTCTTTCTTTTTAGGGCACAGTCCTACAAGAAAAAAAAATTGATCTTGTCCACAGGATTCAAACGTGCTGATGCACAGCAAAAAAGTGAAGCAGAAACCCCTTTTGTTAGGCTGAAAATGAGGCTGCTAACAATGGCGTCATTAAGAAATCATCATCATCAATTGTATTTATTGAGCGTTTACTGCATGCAGAGCACTGTACTAAGGAGATAGGAGGGTTCCATACAACAGAGTTGGCAGACACATTTCCTGCCTACATTGAGCTTACAGTCTACAGTGGGAGGCAGATATTAATATCAATAAGTGATTCATATGTATGTACACCTCTCCATGAATTGATGCCTTATCGTGGCAGGAGAGTTTGTTTATGCTGAAAGTCTTCCTACTTAGACTATCTCCCTCCTACTTAGACTGTGAGCCCCATGTGGGACAGGGACTGTGTCCAACCTAATTAAATTGTACCTTCCCCAGTGCTCAGAACAGTGTTCGACATAAATAAGCGCTTAACAAATATTAAAAAAAAAAAAAAAAGGAGAACCGACAAAGATGACTCTGGCTTGCCCAGGTAGTGTACATCCTTTGGGCAGACCAAGAATGAGGCTGGATAGCCCATTACAATCTTGAGGGGAGCTAGTTCTGTTTGGTGCCTGTGTAATATATTCCACCCTGACAATGCCTACAGAAAAGTAGTGTGACCTAGTGGAAAGAGCACGGGTCTGAGAGGCAGAAGACCTGAGTTCTAATCCTGGCTCCTCCACTTGCCTGCTGTGTGACCTCGGGCATGTCACTTCACTTGTCTGTGCTTCAGTTCCCTCACTGGCAGAATGGGGATTTAAATACACATTCTTCTTCCTACTTAGATTGCAAGCCCCACGTAGGACTTGATTATCTTGTATCTACCACATGCCTAGTACAGAGCTGGCACACAGTGAGTGCTTAACAAATAGCGCAATTATTATTACATTTTTCCCAATGTAATTTTTCCCAATAGCTACTTCACTAGCTATGGTGATTCTATTTCAGAGACAACCAACCATTTGTGTGTTACCACTTTCCGAGCGATGCCTCACCATGATCAGGGTTTATTCAATGATTCATTCCTTCATATATTCCTCAGCATTTACTAAGTGCACGTATGGAAAAAGAGACAAGAAGGCAAAAGAGAAAACAGCACCAGGTGCTGTAAACAGATCATCATCATTGGTATTTACTGAGTGCTTACTGCATGCAGAGTGCTGTACTGAGTGCTTGGGAGAGTACAATCCAACAGAGGTGGGAGACACATTCCCTGGCCCCTATAGAGAAGCAGTGTGGCTTAGTGGAAATAGCACAGGTGTTGGAGTCAGAGGTTCTGAGTTCTAATCCCAACTCTGCCAAGTGCTTGCTGAGTGACCTTTTGCAAGTCACAACTTCTCTGTGCCTCAGTTTTATTGTTCTCCCTTCTACTTAGACTCTGAGCCCCATGAGGGACAGGGACTGTGTCCAATGTAATTAGATTGAATCTACCCCAGTGCTTAGAACAGTGTTTGACACACAATAAGCACTTAACAAATACCACACACACACACACACACACACACACACACACAACTAAACACAGTCTCGAGTGGGATCCAGGCATTAATATGAATAAATAACTTATAATATAAAATTTATAGATGTATCAAATGCCTCTAAACTGTAAGCTCGTTGTAGACTGAGAATGTGTTTGCTTGTTCTCCCAACCACTTAGTACAGTGCTCTGCACACAGTAAGCACTAAATAAATACAATTGACTGACTGACTCATTCTCAAAACATAATAATGTTGGTATTTGTTAAGCGCTTACTATGTGCAGAGCACTGTTCTAAGCGCTGGGGTAAACACAGGGGAATCAGGTTGTCCCACGTGGGGCTCACAGTCTTAATCCCCATTTTACAGATGAGGGAACTGAAGCACAGAGAAGTTAAGTGACTTGCCCACAGTCACACAGCCGACAAGTGGCAGAGCCGGGATTCGAACTCATGAGCCCTGACTCCAAAGCCCGTGCTCTTTCCACTGCGCCACGCTGCTTCTCCATCAGTTTGGTCACTGGGGCTTGATTCCTGAGTTAAGCCTGCTGTCTAATATTAAGTTTGTCTCTTTCAAAATTCACTCGACCAGTGAAAAACATGGTTATCCTCTTGATTCTATTTATATCCCCTTGATTCTATTTATTGCTATTGTCCTTGTCTGTCCGTCTCCCCCGATTAGACTGTAAGCCCGTCAAAGGGCAGGGACTGTCTCTATCTGTTACCGATTTGTACATTCCAAGCACTTAGTACAGTGCTCTGCACATAGTAAGCGCTCAATAAATACTATTGAATGAATGAATGAATTGTTGCTAAAATGACCCAAACCAGCCGTCTCCCAACACTTTGGACTCACCTTGTCTGGGTGGGCAGGAGGAGCAAACTTACTTGGTTTAAACATATTTGTAGCATTCATTTCAAGCAGTGCTTCTTGATGACTTGCTGGAGCCTATTCTAGTCACACTTATTAGGTTCTGGAGTGTCCTCCCCACTTCCCTCCCACCTCCTTGACCGATCGATTTTGAAGGAATAGGTATGCAGAAGTGTCAACCCCTGACATAAGACTCTCATCTGTGTCCATAATAGCAGTTTTATGTGCTTCCCAAACATGATTTAGCCCCTAGATGAATGTCTGGGGAAATCTGTACCCTGCTTCCTGTCTCAGGCAGATGAACCGCATTCTGAGAAGAACCCCATTGGGGTATGGAACAAATCCTTTGATGGTGGGAGTCTCTGACTATGCTGCTGCCTTTGAACAAATTTCCCTGCTGTTCTTACCAAATCGAGGAGGGCCCTCTCAGAATTGGAACAGGCTCGAGTAACTTCAAATATTTCCAGAGGGTAGTATTCCCAGGAAGCTTTGTGGTAGGTTGCTCCTTTTTTTTAAAATAGTATTCGTAAAGTGCTTTCTATATGCCAGGCACTACTGAGCTCTGGGATAGGTACAAACTAATCAGGTTAGACACAGTCTATTTCCCTTTTGGGGCTCACAAACAATCTCCATTTTACAGATTAGGTAACTGAGGCACAGAAAAGGTTAATAATGATAAATAATAATAATTGTAGTATTTGTTAAACACTTACTCTGTGCTAAGCACTATACTGAGCACTGGGGTGGATACTAGCAAATTCAGGTGGACGCAGTCCCTGTCCCAACTGGTGCTCACAGTCTCAATCCTCATTTTATGGATGAGGTCACTGAGACACAGAGAATTGAAGTGAATTTCCCCAAGTCACATAGCAGAGAAGTGGGGGAGTTGGAATTAGAACCCAGGTCCTTCTAACTCTCAGCCCCAAGCTTTATCCACTAGGCCACACTACTTCTCCTTGCCTTCGTTTCCTCCAGCTGAAGAGAGTGAGTCACTTACTGGACAGCTAAAAGGAAAGGAGGGGGCCAAGAGACAAACTAAGTGGAAAGTAGTAGGGATGAATGGAAAATGCCCTCTGTGTGACTTTGGACAACTCATTTAGCCTCTCTGTTCCACCTTGTAAAATGGTGTGGATAATCCCTGGCCCACCTTACCTGAGGGCTGCTGGAAGAAGGAAATGAAATTGCCGGGGTGAAAACACCTTGGAAAATGAGATTTGGACAAATTTCTAATTGTTAGCCACTAGTTGAAAAGGTTTTGGGCAGAATTCACCTGCTTCCTAATGCTCTACTAAAATCAGCTCCATTGTGAACTCCGAGGGACATATTAAGGTACTACTCTGTGCTCAACATTGTTCTAAGTGTGGAGAAATTAGAGGAATCATCATCAACATCATCATCGTCAACATCATTGTTGACATCATCGTCAACATCATCAACATCACTGTCAACATCACAAAAACATTGTGGTTTTTAAGTGCTATGTGTCAAGCACTGTGCTAAGCACTAGGGTAGATACAGGCTCACTAGATAAGACACAGTCCCTGTTTCACAACCATCAGTCAACCGTATTTATTGAGCATTTGCTATGTACAGAGCACTGCACTAGGTGTTCGGAAGAGTACAATATAACAGAGTTGGTAGACACAGTCTCTGCCCACAGGACTCAAATTCTAAAAGGGAGGGAGAGCAATGGTCTTCTCCCCATTTTACAGATGGGGAAACGAAGTGTACAAAGGCAAAGGCCCACACCCTCAAAGAGCTCACAGTCAAAGAAAGGGTAGCCCACAGCCAGACTCATGAAACGCTGGGAAGCAGCGTGGCTCAGTGGAATGAGCCTGGGCTTGGGAGTCAGAGGTCACGGGTTCAAATCTCAGATCTTCTGCTTCTCAGCTGTGTGACTGTGGGCAAGTCACTTAACTTCTCTGGGCCTCAGTTACCTCATCTGTAAAATGGGGATTAAGACTGTGAGCCTAATGGGGATTAAGACTGTGAGCACATAGTAAGCGCTTAACAAATACCAACATTATTACCTCCAGGGCCTCTGATGCTTGGAAGTGAGGTCAAGGCCCTTCCTTCTCCTGGCTTCCACTAGGACTTCCGTCATCTCCTTCTCTGACAGAGAGGACGAGGACGCAGCGACCACGTGAGACTGCCACAACTCTAAAAATGTTGGAAAGGCCTTGGCTGGATTCTGAGTCACTGGGGACCCGGAACTCTGCTCTTTTTTTTAATGGTATTCATTAAGCTCTTATTTTATGCCAAGCACTGCTCTAAGCCCTGGGGTAGATACAAGCTACTCAGGTTGGACACGATCCGTGTCCCACATGGGGCTTAAAACTGTGTTTTACACAGTTTACAGATGAGACCACTGAGGCATAGAGAAGTGAAGCACAGCACAACACACAGCAGAGAAGTGGCGGAGTCGGGATTAGAAGCCAGGTCCTTTTGACTTCCAGGCGTGTGCTCTATCCACTAGATCACTCTGCTTCTCCTGTCACAATGCCCCATTGTACTTACGGTCTCTTGTCGTCCCTTTTTTAAGCTGTTTATGTAGCTTTATCGTTTCATCCTTCCTTATGTTTCTGTTTCCCAACCCGTCTCCCCACCCTTACTCTTAGAATGTGAGCCCCCTAGGGTCAGGGACCATGTTTAAGTACTCTTTTCCCAGCACTGAATACGGTGCTTTGCACAAAGTAAGTGTTCAATAAATATCATTTCTACTCCGAGAACTACTGCACTGGACTGGGATATGCATCCTTTACTCACCCCTCCCTCTGCCCCAGAGCACTTAGGTACGTATCTGCACTTTAATATGCTTATTTATTTGTAGTAATGCCTGTCTCCTCCTCTAGACTGTAAGCTCGCTGTGGGCAGGGAACGTGTTTACCAACTCTGTTTGGTTGGAATCTACCAAGTGCTTTGTAAAGTGCCCTGCACATAGTAAGCAGAGTGCCCTGCACATAGTAAGCACTCAATAAATACGATTGATTGATTGTTTGATTACTAAGAGAGGAAGACAAATTCAAGTTCCCAAAGCCCATAGTCCAGAACTCCAAAATGTGAGCAAGATCAAGTAGGTAAGAGTAAAATGCATAGGCTGTTGTGTAGACTGTAAGCTTGTTATAGGCAGGGACCATGTCTGTTATACTGTTATATTGTGCTCTCCCAAGAGTTTAGTACAGTGCTGTGCTCACAGTAAGTGCTCAATTAATATGATTGACTGACTGACTGACTTTGAAGCAGCTGCTCAGGTTGATTCCCGATCTCCCCTTATCTTATCTTCCCCTTATCGAGAAGCAGCGTGGCTCAGTGGAAAGAGCATGGGCTTTGGAGTCAGGGCTCATGAGTTCGAATCCCAGCTCTGCCACTTGTCAGCTGTGTGACTGTGGGCAAGTCACTTAACTTCTCTGTGCCTCAGTTCCCTCATCTGTAAAATGGGGATTAAGACTGTGAGCCCCATGTGGGACAACCTGATTCCCCTCTGTCTACCCCAGCGCTTAGAACAGTGCTCGGCACATAGTAAGCGCTTAACAAATACCAACATTATTATTATTATTATCTTCTGCTCTGGGCAGCCCTGTTGGTTCTCTGGGGACTCTAAGTGGCTGTTAGCCATGTTCCCAGGCTTTTTGCTTTAAGGATTCGCTGAGCAGGGGTAGGGTGGAGAGTGGGCATACCACTGGGCACAAAAAGTTTGTCCTGAGGGGCATCCCACTGACTTGTAGTTTCAGTTCATCCAAAGCTCTCAAACTTCACATTCCCCGTTGCTTTGGAAAAGCCAGAGCTGAGGTCTACAGACCAACTCCCACTCTCTCACCCACCCTGTGCAATTCTCCTTGAAGGCTGATTCCAAAGCAATTTAAATGTCAGCAGCTCTTGAGTTGGGTATTTCATTGACAGGACCTCAGGCCCAGGTTCAGCCTATGGTTAAAGGCATCAATATATAATATATTTCTTCCAGTCCAAATGCTAGTTCCTCATCTCATTTCCTCCATCAGTTCAGCAGAGCCCCATGCAAAACTCCAGGCCTTGGATTAAATGGAGGAGGTTCATTTTTCTCTTCAGAAAGAGCTTGTGACCTCTCATCGTGTCAAAAGCAGCCTGAGTTTGATGGGGTGGCTTGGGGGTGGTGTGAATGGGGAGGGGGTTCTGTTGAAGTGAGAAGGGCTTATGGTTAAGTGCGTGGATCTAATGGTATTTGAATGTTTGATTAATCTTAATGACTGTGGCATCTTGTTGTGGTCAGGGAATGTGTGATATTGCACTCTCCCAAGTGCTTAGTTCAGTACTTTGCACACAGTAAGCGCTCAATATATACAATTGAATGAATTTGTTAAGCGCTTACTATGTGCCAAGCACTGTATTAAGTATTGGGGTAGATACAAGATAGGTGAGATTCATTCAATCATATTTATTGAGCGGTTACTGTATGCAGAGCACTGTACTAAGCACTTAGTCTCTGTCCCACCTATGACTCGCAGTCTATGTAAGAGGGAGAACAGATATTGAATCCTTATTTTAGAGACGACAAATTTGAGACTCAGAGAAGTGAAGTGATTTGCCCAAGATCACACAACAGGCAAGCAGAGGAGCTGGGATTAGAAACCAGGGCCCCTGACTCCCAGTCCTGTGCTTCTCACACTAGGTCATGCTACTTCTCTTGCCTTAGGCGACAATCACTGTGATGAACTAAAAGTCCATGGAAACGGCCAAAACTTGATAGACCCAAAGTCAATCAGTCATTGGCATTTATTGAGCACTTATTGTGTGCAGAACACTGTATTAAGGGTTTGGAAGACTTTAATACAACAGAATTGGTTGACATGTTTCCTGCTATCAAGAACTTACAGCCTAGAGGGGGAGAATGAAAGAAAGAAAAATCACTTTTCTTTCAACATCATCATCAACATCATCAGTGGTATTTACTGAACATTTACTACATGCAAAGAACTGTACTAAGCACGTGGGAGAGTACAGTGCAACATAGTTGGTAGATATGCTCCCTGCCCACAATGAGCTTACAGCCTAGAGGGGGTGAATGAAAAAAAAGTCACTTTTCTTTCTTTCCTGTGGAGTGGCTTGTAACATACCTGGTCATCTCTTTCCACATATCTTCTCTTGTCGATGTGAGTAGGATATGAAGAAGGAGAGCATTCTAGGCCAGAGACAGGACGTAGGCGAGCAGTCGGTGGCGAGATAGACGAGATCGAGGTACAGTGAGTATGTTGGCATTAGAGGAGCGAAGTGTGCAGGCTGAGTTGTAATGGGAGACCAGCGAGGTGAGGAAGGAGGGAGCAAGGTGACTGAGTGCTTTAAAGCTGATGGTTAGGAGTTTCTGTTTGATGTGGAGGTGGATGGGCAACCACTGGAGCTTCTGGAGGAATTCCCAACTGTTAAGTGAATGAGGGAGTGGGGGAGAACCAGGGCTTTGCAGGTGGCTCAATTCAGAGAAAGATCATCAATCCAAAACCAAGCTCTCCTTCAGAGCCAACTCACCCATCAGAAGCCAAGGTGAAACTTGAATTAAGGAGACAAAGAGGATTGGTGGAACACAGAAAAATGATAGCTGCAGAGACAGCAGAAAAGCATTCTGGGAATGAGCGAAACATCACCTGAGTGGAAAGAGGGTTTCTTTTTAAAAATATCTTCCAGCAGGTGAAAAATAGCACTAGGGTCATATATTGTGAGAATCAGCATGGCATGGCAGAGAAGCAGCGTGGCTCAGTGGAAAGAGCCCGGGCTTTGGAGTCAGAGGTCATGAGTTTGAATCCCGGCTTGGCCACTTGTCAGCTGTGTGACTGTGGGTAAGTCACTTAACTTCTCTGGGCCTCAGTTACCTCATCTGTAAAATGGGGATTAAGACTGTGAGCCCCATGTGGGACAACCTGATTCCCCTATGTCTACCCCAGCGCTTAGAACAGTGCTCGGCACATAGTAAGCACTTAACAAATACCAACATTATTATTATTATTATTATTATATTGGATAGAGCATGGGCCTGAGAGTCAGAGGACATTGGTTCTAATCCCACTCCACCACCTGTCTGCTGTGTGACCTTGGGCAAGTCACTTCTCTTCTCTGTGGCTCAATTACTTCATCTGTAAAATGGGGATTAAAACTGCGAGCCCTATGTGGGACAGGGACTGTGTCCAACCTGATTTGCTTGTGTGGAGTGCCTGGCACATAGAAAGCACTTAACAAATACCAGAGTTATAGCTATTATTATTATGTTGTACTGGCTGGCTCAGGTGGGCAGTAACTGAGCTGAAATTTCTCCTAGTTCATTAATACCTTTTCTCCCTCCTACTTGGACTGTGAGTCCCATCTGGGACAGGGACTGCATTCTGCTTGATTGACATGTATCTACACCAGCATTTCAAACAGGATTGAAACACACTAAGTGCTTTGCAAATTCCATAAAAAAGGTATATTTGGAATTTGGCATTCACTTTAAAAGGTAGCTAGATTTCCTCCCTCACCAACCCCATCCTCAAAGATCCAGAAATCAAAACAAAATCATCTGTGTCAAACAGGTTGCAGCTAAGAATCTCTGAAAAGAAGCAACCCATTTTCTGATCTCCCATTAGCAACACATTAGCTCTCCCTTCATTCAACTGATATTACCACTTTGGATGGATTTCATGGACTGGGGACACTCCGCCCACGAGAATCACTCTTTGAGGGTAAATTTACCTTTGTTGCTGTCTATTCAGAATGGATTCAAACCCAAAATACACTTTATCCTCAAATAACTATTTTTTTAGGGCAGAAGACCCTCTTTTATTTCAAATAGATGGATTATAAATTCCTTGTAGGCAGGGAATGTGTCTACCAACTCTGTTGTATTGTACTCCCTCAAACACTTGGGACAGTGCTCTGTACACAGTAAGCACTCAATCAATGCCATTGATTGATTGAGATTAAGGTGTATTTTTCAACTTGATTTATCTGAAGAATTTGTTGGTGTAAACCCGGGGGAAGAAAGGAAAGAGAGAGAGGGAGAGAGGAAGAGGGAAGAAGAGAGGGAAGGAAAGTTTGTGTAACAGGGAGGAAGGGGGGGGGCAAGGGAGAGCATTTGTGCAATAGATTAAAGGGGAAGAGAAAGAGAGAAGGTGGGAGAAAGTTTGCATAATGGGAGTGGCAAGAGAGACAGAAGAGGAGATAGAAAGGGAAGGAGAGATTTTGTGAATGAGTGAGGGAGGAGAAGGGAGAAAGAAAGGGAGAGTTTGTATAATGAGTGAAGGGGAAGAGAGCGAAAAAGGGGAGGGAGGTATTTGTGTAATGAAAGGGACAAGAGAGAGAAAGAAGAGAAGATAGTGAGGGAGGGAGACATTTTGTGTAATGAGTAATGGAGAACAGAGGAAGAAGAGAGAGTTTATGTAATGAGTGAGAGGGAAGAAAGAGGGAGAGCTTGTGTAATAAATGGGAGAAGAGAAGAGAGAGTTTGTATGAGTAAGGGTGAAGGGAGGGAGAGTTTGTGTAATGAGTGAGGGGGGACAGAGAGAGAAAGGGAGGAACTTTGTGTAATAAGTGAGGGAGAAGAGAGGAATACAGTGGGAATTTATGTGACGGAGAGTGAACAGAGAAGAGAAAAGGAGGGAGAGATTTTGTGTAATGTATGAGAGGGAAGAGAGAGAGAAAAGAAAGGGAGGGAGTTTGTGTAATGAGTGAGGGAGAAGAGAGAGAGGGAGAGTGTGTAATGAGTGAAGGGGAAGAGAAAGAGAAAGAGAAAGGGAGGGAGAGAGCTTGTAAAATCAGAGAGGAAGAAGGGCCATTAGTCTGTCTCTCTGGTCCCACAGGGCGGCATGTTTCAAACTTCTTAGTAGCTCTATCAGGGAGAGACTTCCCAGTGCCACCATATGCCCCCAGCATTTCCTGTGGCAACCCAGAATGAGACTTAATGAACAGGGACAGACACTCTTAACAAAAGAAAGAATACTTTATTTATTATTCACTAACCCCCAGAGTTCCGTGCTACTCAGAATTAACCTTGGCATTGTCCTCAATTCATCTCTCTCATTCCACCCACATATTCGATCTGACACCAAATACTGTCAGTTCTGCCTTCATAACATTGCTAAATCCACCCTTTCCTTTTTATCCAAACTACCATGTTGATCCAAGCACTTATCCTCTCCTTCCTTGACTACTTCACCTACCTTCTAGCTGACCTCCTGGCCTTCTGTAACTCCCCGCTCCTATCCATACTTCACTCTGCTGTACAAATCATTTATCAACAAAAACATTCAGTTCATATCTTCCCACTCCTCAAAAACCTCCAGGAGTTGCTCATCCACCTCTGTATCAAACTGAAATTCCTTATCATTGGCTCTAAAGCATTTGATCAACTTGCCCCATCCAACCTCACCTCACTGATGTCTGCCTACAGCCCTACCCACATACACTACGCTCTTCTAGTGCCAACTTGCTCACTGTGCCCCGATCTCATCCATCTTGCTGCCAACCCCTTTCCCATGCCCCCCCACCCCACCTCCACATATACTAGACTAAAACTCTCTCCACCTTCCAAGCATTACTAAAGTCACATCTCCTCCAAGAGGTCTTCCCTGATTAAGTCCTCTTTTCCCTGGCTCCCTCTCCCTTTTACACAATTTATGCACCTAAATCTGTGGCCTTTGGACACTTGATATTCTCTCCACCCGCCCCGCCCCCCCACGGCACTTAGGTACATATTTTAAAACTATATGTTATAAATTATTCATCTTAATATCTGTCTCCCCCTCTAGACTGTAAGATCATTGTGGGAAGGGAACATGTCTGCTAAATCTGCTGTATCGTACTCTCCAAATTGCAGCATGGCTCAGGGGAAAGAGCATGGGCTTGGGAGTCAGAGGTCATGGGTTCGAATTCCGGCTCTGCCACTTGTCAGCTGTGTGACTGTGGGCAAGTCACCTAACTTCTCTGTGCCTTAGTTACCTCATCTGTAAAATGGGGATTACCTGTGAGCCTTACGAGGGACAACCTGATTACCCTGTATCTACCCCAGCGCTTAGAACAGTGCTCGGCACATAGTAAGTGCTTAACAAATACCAACATTATTATTTAGCACCCAAGTGCATATGCCCCCCAGCATTTCCTGTCAGAAATAGTGAGTGCTCAATAAATATGAGTGATTAATTAATTGATACAAAATAATCACTTTGGATGAGGTCCCTTTCCCAGACGGGGCTCACAGACTAAGAGGGAGAGAGAACAGATATTTTCTCCCCATTTATAAAGATGAGGAAACTGAAGCACAAAGTGGATAAGTGACTTGCCCAAGGTCATCCAGCCAGCAAGTGGCAGAGCCAGGACTGGAACCTGTGTCTCCTGACTCTTGGTCCTACCCTTCTCATTAGGTCTCTCTACCTCCTTCCAGTGTTTCCAAAATGGCTTTAAAAATACCAAGAAAATATGCAGAATCAAAAGAAGTAGACAGGGTTTTCAGGAGTTTAGACACTCTCTCTCTCTCTTCCCCTACTCCCAGTTTTGGATTTGGACTTGGATTTGCTCCCTTTAGTCACCCCTCCCTCAGCCTCATGGCACTTAAGTACATAATCATAATTTATTTTCTTATAATAATGTCAGTGTCCCCTCTGGACTGTTGGCTTGCTGTGGGCAGGGAACTTGTCTACCGACTCTGATATATTGTTATATTGTACTCTCTCAAGCACTTAGTACAGTGGTCAGCACACAGCAAGAGCTCAATAAATACAATTGATTGATCTATTATCTAAGTATCCATCCATGCATCTATCTATCTTTCTATTTATCTTTCCAGACTGGAAATTCCTTGTGGTCTGAGTTTGTGTCTACCTGTTCTATTGCACTGTACCCTCCCAAGTGCTTAGTACAGTGCTTTGCACACAGGAAACACTCAGTAAATATGATTGAATGAATGAATGAATGCTCTACATACAGTAAGTGCTCAATAAGTAGCACCGACTGATTGATTGGGTGATTGATTATGCCAGTGTATGGTTTCAACTTCCATTACCCACAGCTAACGGACGTGTTTACCCAAGACTGTGAGCCCGTTTTTGGGCAGGGATTGTCTCTATCTGTTGCCGAATTGTACATTCCAAGTGCTTAGTACAGTGCTCTGCACATAGTAAGTGCTTAATAAATACTATTGAATGAATGAAAGAAAGCACTTTCCCAGTCCTACAGACAATCTCAGGAGGAGCTCTTAGAGATGCTGTCCAACTAAGTGAGAGACAGGCTTCAGATCTGACCTTCCCTCTGCTAATATACATCCTCCTGTGCAGAGAAGGTGAGGAGACAGAACACCCAGGGCTTCTATTGGACTAGATTTCTGCCCTCTCAGTGGCTTCTAGGCAGGCTTAGCTGAAACTTGGGGTTTTGGAGCTGCTGTCCCCCCTGCAGTTTGCACCCCCTTTGTCTCTGTGTTCCTCCCTTCTTTCCCCTCCTCTAATCATCTGCCTGGGAAACCCACCCCTTTCTCTTAGCTGGCAAAACCCTGTTGCCAGTCATTGCATAACCTATTAATACAGGAGGAGGGAAAAAAAAGAAAGATACAAAAGGGAATAAATACTGTACACAGCCTAGGGGCTTTTCCTTCCCACACATATGATTCACCATTGTTCCCTGCCTCATTTGGGAAAATGTCCTCCTGCCAAAAATACACCTTAAGGGCAGCAGTGCCTCAGAGACATCCCGTATGCATATTGATCAAGCACACTTTGTAGTGCCTCCAGGGAATTTTAACAAGGCACACTGCAGTGTTCCAACATCTTTGTCCTGCCTCCTTCCGGAAGCTACAGAGGACGTGGAAGGACATTTCTGGGTTGACCGGCCTTGGGTGGAAGATGCAGGATGTTCCAGCTGAGGCTAGGGAATGTCTTTTATATTGCTGCATTGTATTCTCCCAAATGCTTAGTTCAGTGTTCTGCAAACAGTAAGCCCTCAATAACTATGATTGATTGAATGAAAGAGGAAGCTTTTCAAGCAGGATAAGCAGCCTGGCCTAATGGCTTAATGGCCTGGGTTTCAGAAGGACCTGGTTTTTAATCCTGGCTCCGCCTCTTACCTGTTATGTGACCTTAGGCAAGTCACTTCACTTCTCTGGGCCTCAGTTCCCTCCATTGTAAAATGGGGATTAAGACTGTGAGCCCCATGTGAGACATGGACTGTGTCCAACCTGATTAGCTTTTATCTACCCTAGTGCTAAGTACAATTCCTGGCACTACATTTTAAATGCCTAACAAACACCATTTTAAAAAAACAAAAAACCAGACCTGGGCTGGAATGTTTCCTGCTTCCTGAGTAATGAAACCTCTGAAAGCTTCAGCCCAGGTTGCAGTGAAAAAAGCAGGAAGAGAAGCAACAACACCCTTTGCAATTTCCAGGGAGTTGAGAGAAGGGATGGGGCTGAGGGAGCATAAATAATAGTATTTATTGAGCATTTACTGCATGCGGAGCTTTGAACTAAGTGCTTGGGAGAATACTCTACAAATGAGTTGGTAGTACAGTCTTTAGTAAGCGCTCAAAAAATATGACTGAACTGAATGAATGAATGCTCTCAAAGAGTCTACAGTTCAGTGGGTAGTTATCTACAATAACTAGATCGTTCAGCTGTTTAGCCTAATAGATAGAGCATGGGCCCCAGAGTCAGAAGAACTTGGGTTCTAATCCCGGCTTCTCCACTTGTCTGTTTTGTAGCCTTGGGCAAGTCACATCACTTCTCTGGGCTTCAGTTCCCTCATTTGTAAAGTGGGGATTAAGACTGTGAGTCCCAAGCGGGTCATGGACTGTGTCCAACCCACTTTTCTTGTATCTACTGCAGCTCTTAGTTCAGTACCTGCCACATAGTAAGTGCTTAACAAATACGATTATTATTATTATAAATAATAATAAATCAGGCTAGTTAAGTTTCCACCTTTGCTAAGGGGAACCTCAGACAGCTCGGTGGTGTTCTTTTTCAAAATCATCAGTAGTCATCTTGTTAATTCACTAATTCACCTGTTCCTTCCTCTTCCCGCCGCATCTCCACCCTCCCCTTCCCCCCCAGTTGCCTTCTTGGAACCTTCCTCAGGGATCCTGCCTGCTTACGACGGAAAGGAGGGTCCCACTCACCCATCCCAAGGTGGGAGGCCAAGGGCTTAAGGGATGCACCAGGTGGAGCATGCAAAAAATACTTGTGAGAGCTCTGTGTGTGTGTGTGTATGATATATATGTGTATATGTGCATGTACTTGTGTATAAGCATGTATGTGTGTGAGCGTGTATAAAGTGCAGAAGAAGAGCTGTCTGCTCCACCACTTGCCTGTTGCGTGATTTTGGGCAAGTCACTTAAAAATAATAATACTAATTATAATGGTAATTGTTAAGCTCTCACTATGTGCCAGGCCCTGAACTAAGGACTGGGGTGGATACAGGCAAATCAAGTTGGACACAGTCCCTGTTCCCCATGGAGCTCACAGTCTCAATCCCCATTTTACAGATGAGGTAACTGAGGCACAGAGAAGTGAAGAAACTTGCATAGGGAAACACAGCAGACAAGTGGCGGAGCTGGGATTAGAACCCATGACCTTCTGACTCCCAGATCCGTGCTTTATCCACTATGCCATGATGCTTCTTCGGACTTAACTTCCAATCAATTCCTTCAGCTGTGAAAATACGGATTAAATCACTGGTCTCCCTCCCGCTTAGACTGTATGCCCCATGTGGGACAGGGAATGTGACTTATCTGGACACAGTCCTGTATTTACGACAGTGCTCAGCACAGTGCTTGGCACTGAGCACATACCACAGAGAATCAGGTTGAAACTACATTTCCCAGAAAGCAAAGGGGGACTGGCTGACTTGCTCCTTTTTCACACCATGATAAGAAGTGATCCTGGGTGGAGCCAAGCCTGAGGAATTCATTTGGTCCTGGCAGAGAAATTGCACTTTCTCCAAAATGCTGGTGGAGCAAGGAGGTCTTAGATTTAGCTGAGAGGAGCAGGCTTCTGGTAGGTACAAAGTCCCTCTGTCCTGTTTAAGCGGGTGGGAAGGTAGACCAGTGAATTGGGGTTGATGATGGATTTTTTAGTTGTAAATCTTACCTGATGGTTTTCAATCACTTTTTGAATTTTCTTTTTTGCGTTATTTTCAACTTTGGCTCTAGTGAGGAGACATGTTTTATAGTTCTTCAGAGGACCAAGTGGAAGCAGCATGGCCTAGTAGAAAGAGAACAAGCCTAGGAGTCAGAGGACTTGGGTTCTAGTCCTGCCTTCTTTGCTTTCCTCCTATATGACCTTGGGCAAGTGATTTAACTCCTCATGTCTCAGCTGTAAAATGGAGATGAAATACCTGTTCTCTCTCCTATTTTGACTGTGAGCCCATCTGGGACAGGAACTGTGTCTGATCTGATTAGCTTGTACCTATCCCAGTGCTTGGCAGATAGAAAGTGCTTAGCCAAAACTATTTAAAAAAAACATACACACAAAACTCAGTCAGAGTTTCCTTCTGCATTCTGGTCAGTTTTCACATCTCCTTGATTCCTTTTGAATGCCTGGATCAGTGAGCTCTATTGGCTTCCTATTCTGGGTTTTTTTTAGCAAGGTGGCACCTACTCCATAAAACATGACAGTCTAATAAGAGGGAGAAAAGCAAAGGAATAATTTAACATTAAACACTGAATTAAGTGCTGATAGACCAAGAATGCTCAGAAAAGTAGGTAATTCCTTCCTTTCACCTCTCCTACTTCCCTCTTCAACATGCAATCAATAAATCAACCAAGAGTATTTATTGTGTGCAGAGCATTCTTTTGAGGGAGTACACTACAACTGAGTTGGTAGACAATATTGCCTGCCCCCAAGGAGTTTATAGTCCCCCGGGGGGGAGACAGATATGAAATTAAATTATGGATATGAACATTAAATGCTGAGTACGGTGCTCTGCACACAGTAAGCACTCAATAAATATGATTGAATGAATGAATGCTGAGTGTGGACTGAATATCAAGTGCTTAAAGGGTACAGATCCAAGTAGAAAGTTGATGCAGAAGGGAGAGGGAGAAGGGGAAATGAGAGCTTGGTTGGGGAAGGTCTCTTGGAGGAGATGTAATTTTAATAAGTCTTTGAAGGTGGGAAAGTGGTAATCTATCTTATGTGAAAGGGGAAGGAGTTCCAGGCCAGAGGGAGGATGTGGGCAAGGAGTTGGCATCTGGATAGATGAGATTGAGGTACAGTGAGTAGGTTGGCATTAGAGGAGCGAAATGTGCAGACTGGGTTGTGGTGGGAAATCACCGAGGTAAGGTAGGAGGGGGAGAGCTAATTGAGTTCTTTACAGAAGATGGCAGCAAGTTTTAGTTTGATGAGGAGGTGGATAAATTCCCAGTGTTCTAACCTGTGGAAATATTCTGGTTCTCCTTCTTCTGTTCTCTCTTCCCCTGCCAATTCATCAGTTTTCTACCCATTAGCAGGCACTAATTCCTGTTGTCAGAAGAACACTTTCAAATACCCAAAACAGCACCCTACCCAAAAATTGGAGTGAAAAGCAGTGTTTTTGGAAGAATTGTCTTGTCTTATGCTGTCGAGTTGTCTTTGTCCCATAGCGAATTCATGGACACATCTCTCTCAGAATGCCCCACTCTTCATCTGCAATTGTTCTGGTAGTATATCCGTAGAGTTTTCTTGGTAAAAATCCAGAAGTGGTTTACCATAGCCTCCTTCTGCACAGTAAACTCAAGTCTCTGCTCTTGACTCTCTCCTGTGTCTCTGCTGCCCAGCTGGGGTGAGTTTTGAGTTTATAGCAGAATGACCACCACTCAGTAGCCACTGGCTAATCTAGGAATGAAATGGGTGTGCCTCTGCTTGACTCTCCCTCCCATAGTGCTTCCCATCCCTCCCATAAAGAGCACAGGATTGGGAGTCAGAAGACCTGGGTTCTAATCTCAACTCTACCACTTATCTGTTGTTAAGTGATTTTGTTGAGAATGTGTCTGATCTGATTCTCCTGTAACTCCCCCAGGGCTTAGTGTGGTGGTTAGCACATAGTAATAATAATAATAATGTTGGTATTTATTAAGCGCTTACTATGTGCAGAGCACTGTTCTAAGCGCTGGGATATACAGGGTAATCAGGTTGTCCCACATGAGACTCACAGTCTTAATCCCCATTTTACAGATGAGGTAACTGAGGCACAGAGAAGTTAAGTGACTTGCCCACAGTCACACAGCTGACAAGTGGCAGAGCCAGGATTCGAACTCATGACCTCTGACTCCCAAGCCCATGCTCTTTCCACCGAGCCACGCTGCTTCTCTGCTTAAGTGCTTAGTAAGCACTTAACATCTCTATGCCTTAGTTTCCCCATCTGTAAAATGGGATTCAGTACCTGTTCTCCTTTCTCCTTAGATGGGAGTACCTCGTGGGACAGGAACTGTGTCCAATCTGATTCTCCTGTATCTAAACCAGTGCTTAGCATTTAGTACTTGGCATACAGCAAGCACATAATAGGTACCACATTTACTATTAACTCACAACACCAATCCTCTATCAGGGCCCAACCCATTATCCCTAAAATCAGCCTAACTGCCTAGAGACAGGAACATTTCAGGCTAATTTTGTCCCCAGATCTGCCCCTCCTTGGCTGTCACCCTGGCTGTCTCGGAACAGTCCCTGAGCCCTGGCATATTAACGGAGAAGAAAGAGAGATTGGGGAGAAGCATCCTCAGGCACCAGTTGTCAGTCATCTTGATGGAAGCCTGCAAAGAGATATTCTGTTATGATAGAACTACCCAACCTGGTTTTGTTGAAGCCGTTCCATGCTGACTTGTTGCAAGTCAAGAAGTAACCAATAAGCATTATGGTCAATGACCCCAGAGGGCCATATTATATTAGGCCTCTAAGTCCCCTCTGTAACCTAATATTTTCCACCTCATGTTTGGCTTTATCGTATTTATCATATTGAGTTTGTTGGAGCCCGCCATAAGTTTTGCCACCTTCTCAATTAGCGGCATCTCATCTGTGAGCAGTTTATAACCCGGAGATTTAAAGATGCTTCCGCTTTTATTTTTTATGATATCTTTGGGGGTAAAAACATAAGCAAGACTAACTCCTAGCAGGAAAAGGAATGATATGTGGAGTATCTCATCATACTTCAAAAACAAATATCAGTGTCAACCAAGTGGAAATACATATTTGCACATCTATATGGGATCGATGTTTGAAGTATCTCCATTTATCTCTGAGGGTGCCCCGGCTGGAAACTAAATGAACCCAAAGAAATATATCCAAGATGGCATTTTTAGGCTCAGTGATCAGAGTCGTTGCATTAAAGAGTAATTGGCACATCAATCTACACATCTACATATCAAGAAATCCAACCCCTAAGATTCTTTTCTCTTGCCTTTAACAAAGGCAATTTAGAGAATTTTCCCGGCTGGTCTTAAGTTAGGAGGAACTGATAAGAAGCAGTGTGACCTATTGGATTGGGCAAGGGCCTGGGAATCAAAAGGACCTGGGTTCTAATCTCGGCTTCACCACTTGTCTGCTGTGTGACCTTGGGCAAGTCACTTCACTTCTTTGTGCCTTGGTTAAATTATCTGTAAAATAGGGATTAAGACTGTGTGCCCCATGTGGGACAGAGACTTTGTTCACCCTGATTATTTGTATCTCCTTAGCACTTAGCACAGTGCCTGGCAAAGAGTAAGTGCTTAACAAATACCATTAAAAAACAAACAGAAAAATAGAACATAAAAAACAGATAGGTTATAGAACTGTATAATCAGGTCATGCTTGTTTTAGGATTGCTTTTTGGGTAGAGTTGGTAAAGTCAGCCGAGTACAACTCAGGAAAATGATTCTCTAATCTTTTTTCTAGAAGAAAGACATGTAGGCATTACAAGTAATGAGAACTATCTGCCGCCAATAATAAAAAACTTCAGTGTAATTTAATGTGGGAAATCAATACTGTATGCCCCTGATTGAATCCAGTTTGGACTCTGAAAGCTTTCACTGCCCTGGGTGGTCTGGAAAATGTCTGTCCCCTAAAGGCCATAGTCAGTCATACAATATACAATCCCTACACATTTTCATCGCTCCCAATATTTCACTGCTGGAGGCAACTGCCTGTTTGGCCTAAATGACTGAGCCAGCCCTGCCTGGGCCTGAACGTCCCCCAGAGCCACCTTTAACATTCATTCACCTCTTGACACTAGCCTCTGGAGTCTAAGAAATGGAAATCTTAATGAAAGGGAAAGGCACAGGGGCCTATTTGATCTTCCAGACGTTTCCAAACCGATCCTGCCATTCCGCTTCCTTTCGTCTCCTTTTGGCCTATGCTAACCTCTGCGGGAAGCCCAGTTTCAAGGGAATGTTTCTCAAATTGCAAATCAGTCCCTCCTCTTGAGCGGGGTTGGTCTGAGATGTCCACATAACGGCCTCTGAATTTTCACTTCCTCGGGGGAATCGAAGCGGCCTTCAGTCAGGCATGGCTAAGGTTGGATGACTGCATTTTTGGGTGTGCTTTTTCAATAACATTTATTCATTCATTTAATTATGGAAGGCTTATTTATTTATTTATTTATTGAAGGTCCTCTGGCCCTTTTGGCCCACTGGAAAGGAGGCCAATGAAAATGATCAATGATGGCGTTGGTTTGAGGTGTCCTCCACAGCTTGCAGTATGTGAAGTGTCCCTCTTACCACCTGAGAGATAGAATTGCCAAGCCCCCATTGCCTGGACCCTGGGAATTTCCTTTTGTACTGGTGCCAAACAGCCCTGAGATGTAGCTAATGAAGAGGCCCTCTGTCTCCCCTACATTGGATCATAAGCCCCTGGAGGACAGGAAGAACATTTTATTTCCGTGTGTTCTCCAGGAGTGCCCAGTTTCTGACTCTAATCCTTGCCTTTTTAACTGCTGCTCCTGAGGATTTTCATTTGGGCTCTTGTGTTATCTCCGGGGTGGAGGCTGGGGGGTGTCCTGTGAAAACCCCAAAGCTGGTCACTTATTGAGGGGTGTCCACAAGCACAGCTGTGGGGCTGGGATGAATCCTGCTTGATGGTCATTGCCTCGGGACAAACTGGTCTCTTGAGGGGAATTGCTATGGAGTAATGATTGCTGTCCGTGATTTCTCTCCATTCGTTCAATCGTATTTATTGAGTGCTTACTATATGCAAGGCACTGCACTAAGCACTTGGGAGAGTACAGTACAAATAGACACATTCCCCTCCCACAACGATCTCACAGCCATCATCTGAACCAACTTTATGCATTTATAGTGGAGACAGCTGAGTTGAACCATCCATATTCTCCCACTCCTTGGCCCCAGTGGGGTAGATAACATGGAAGTAGTTGGCCTAGAGAAACATTATGGGCTAGTGGACAGAGCACGGGCTTAGGGGTCAGAAGGACCTGGACTCTAATCCCTGCTCTGTCACTTGTCTGCTGAGTGACCTTGGGCAAGTCACTTTACTTCTCTGGGCCTCATTTTCCCCTTCTGTAAAATGGGGATTAAGAGCGTGAGCCTCACGTAGGACATGGACTGTGTCCAACTTGATTTGCTTGTATCCACCCAAGCATGTAGTATAGTTCCTGCTACAGAATAAGTACTTAACAAATGCCATTATTATTATTATTATTATTATTATTAAATGGTAGGGGATTAAAACTCCATGTGTGCCCTTGTGTCCTGTCAAGATGATTGACTACTCAGCATAGATTCAGCTTTAAGTTCAAGGCTCACCAACATCCCCCCCAGGTAAGCATAATTTTCTCCCTAGTTATTGGAGAGAGTACTTAATTGTGGAATGAATTAGTCGGGATTGCAGTGGTAGTAGTAAGCGGTATGGATTGGTGGAGGAACTGGTATGGGGATTATAAATGGCTAACACTGACAGTTGGGCTTTTTCTGTCCTCCTTCTAGATCGCTGTTCTTTGAGGATTTTGTTTGGAAAGGGTTGTAGAGGAGTTTATATCCACAATTCAGCCCCAGGGTGCCAACAGTTCCTGTGTTATGCCTTAAAGAGCAAAGTGTGTGCTTATTAAATTTGAACTGCTCTGGACAGCTGTGAAGGAGGGAAAAGGTGGCCTTTGGAACTGTCTTGCTTGGCTGTATAAATTCTTTACAGTGCAGCTGGTCTGAATCGTCACTTGCAGCTGTTCTTGGGAGCAGCACCTGAAGGCAAACGGCAGATTCTCCTGATCTTGGCTAGCCATTTTGTCCTTAGCTCCCTCATGTATAATCATTAGAGATTAGTGTTTATCTGACTCTCTTCTGATGATACAATGCATGTGCTTTCCCTCAGAAGTTTCAGGCACAACATTCCATTGTGATAGACATTTGGCTGCTTGATTTTTCATTGTCCCAGGGTTTCCATGGCAACGCTTTCTCTGACGGCTGCCCGATAATTATTACTACTATGAGAAAATTGTTATTACAGTTACAGTTTTTGCTCCTGATTACTCTGGGGGGAATGTTGCTATCACATCATCTTCCTGGGTTGCTATTTTTCTTGTGCCCACTGACTGGATGGGAGGTTGGCGGTGCAGAGGGGTGTATGGGGGGAAGGGAAGGAGGGAGGGAGCTCAATGTTGAAAAAGTCAAGAAAGGGCTAAAGTGGAAGTCCCAGGAGATTACTGCCGAATAATCTCTGGGATTAGGGTCCTCCTCTCTTTATTCAGAACCAACCAAAAGAATTCTGATGCCTTAATCTAGAGGGATGAGATTCAATAAATCTAATTATTACATAAAAACAGAATATGATTTAGGGGGACATGAACATTTACTTGAAGAGTGGGGATAAAAAGCATATGAAGGATATTTAGGTCAACATGGGGTCAAAAAACCTATTAATAAAGTAAAATTTTATTAATGAGATTTTGTTTGGAAGCTGGGTATAGTGCTTTTCACACAGTAAGAGCTCAGTAAATACAACTGAGTGAATGAATGAATGAATCCTAGCCCATAAAGAAAACTGTCCACTGAGTGTGTGTTTTTTTAAATAATTCTTTTGTGGTATTTGTTAAGCATTATTATATGCTAGGTACTGTACTAAGCACTGGGGTAAATACAAGGTTATCAGATTGGACATAGTCCCTGACCCACATGGGGCTTACAGTCTAAATTTGAGGGGGGAGGTTTGAATCCCAGAGCTTCAGTCCCCACATCTGTAAAATGGGGAGTAAGATTGTGAGCCCCATGTGGGGCATGGACTTTTTCCAACCTGATGATCTTATATCGACCCCAGCGCTTAGTACACTACCTGGCACATAGTAAACGTTTAACAAATACCAAAAAAAATTCCCACTTTTTCTAAGGTCACCCATGACCTCCTTCTTGCCAAATCCAATGGCTCCTACTCCATTCTAATCCTCCTTGACCTCTCTACTGCCTTTGACACTGTCGACCATCCCCTCCTCCTCCATACCTTATCTTACCTTGGCTTCACGGACTCCGTCCTCTCCTGGTTCTCCTCTTATCTCTCTGGCTGGTCATTCTTGGTCTCCTTCACTGGTGCCTCTTCCCCCTCCCATCCTTTAACTGTTGCAGTTCCTCAAGGGTCAGTTCTTGGCCCTCTTCTTTTCTCCATTTACACTCACTCCCTTGGTGAACTCATTCGCTGTCACGGCTTTGACTACCATCTCTACGCAGATGACACGCAGATCTACATCTCCGCCCCAGTCCTCTCCCCCTCCCTTCAGGCTCGTATCTCCTCCTGCCTCCAGGATGTCTCCACCTGGATGTCGGCCCGCCACCTAAAACTCAACATGAGCAAGACTGAGCTCCTCATCTTCCCTCCCAAACCCGGTCCTCTCTCAGACTTCCCTATCACCGTGGATGGCACGACCATCCTTCCCGTCTCTCAGGCCCGCAATCTCGGTGTCATCCTTGACTCGTCTCTCTCGTTCACCCCACACATCCTATCCGTTACCAAGACCTGCCGGTTTCACCTCTACAATATCGCCAAGATACGCCCTTTCCTCTCCACCCAAACGGCTACCTTACTGTTACGGGCTCTCGTTATATCCTGGCTAGACTACTGTGTCAGCCTTCTCTCTGACCTCCCTTCCTCCTCTCTTGCCCCGCTCCAGTCTATTCTTCACTCCACTGCCCGGCTCATCTTCCTGCAGAAACGATCTGGGCATGTCACTCCCCTTCTTAAACACCTCCAGTGGTTGCCTATCAACCTCCGCTCCAAACAAAAACTCCTCACTCTAGGCTTCAAGGCTCTACATCACCTTGCCCCTTCCTACCTCTCCTCCCTTCTCTCTTTCTACCGCCCACCCCGCATGCTCCGCTCCTCCGCAGCCCACCTCCTCACCGTCCCTCGGTCTCGCCTATCCCGCCGTCGACCCCTGGGCCACGTCCCCCCGCGGTCCTGGAACGCCCTCCCTCCTCACCTCCGCCAAACTAATTCTCTTCCCCTCTTCAAAACCCTACTTAAAACTCACCTCCTCCAAGAGGCTTTCCCAGACTGAGCTCCCCTTCCCCCTCTACTCCCTCTACCACCCCCCCTTCACCTCTCTGCAGCTTAACCTTCTTTTCCCCCCATTTCCCTCTGCTCCTCCCCGTCTCCCTTCCCATCCCCTCAGCACTGCACTCATCTGCTCAACTGTATATATTTTCATTATCCTATTTATTTTGTTAATGAATTGTACATTGCCTTGATTCTATTTAGTTGCCATTGTTTTTACGAGATGTTCTTCCCCTTGACTCTATTTATTGCCATTGTTCTTGTCTGTCCGTCTCCCCCGATGAGACTGTAAGCCCGTCAAACGGCAGGGACTGTCTCTATCTGTTGCCGACTTGTTCATTCCAAGAATTTATTACAGTGCTCTGCACATAGTAAGTGCTCAATAAATACTATTGAATGAATGAATGAAAGATGAAGAACTGAGGCACACAGAAGTGCTGTGACCTGCCCAAGGTCACACAGCAGGCAAGAGACAGAGCTGGGATTAAAACCTCAGGTCATCTGACTCCCAAGCCTGTGCTCTTTCCACTAGAACCATGCTGCTTATATGAGTTGATAATGGACTGGAGTATAGAGTAATCCTGTGGAAAGACTGTGGTTCTGGGAGTTAGGAGATCTGGGTTCTAGTTCCAGCACTGGCCCTGCTGTGTGACTTTGTCAAAGTAACTTAGCATCAGTTTCTTCATCTTTAAAGTTGGGGAGGACAGTGCCTCTCTCACCAGATTATTGTGAGAATGACATGTTTAACACAGGGTACAGAGGCCCCATGTGGGACAGAGTCTCTGGTCTGCCTCATGATCTCCTAACTATCCCCGTGCTTGGCAGACAGCTTGGTACACAGTGCTTCATAAATACCATAAAAATATAAATGAATGAAAACAAAGAAATCACTTAGGAAAATCACAGCATTAGGCGATTTAAACTCCTTGTGGTGGGGATTGTGTCTACCAACTTGTAGTGAACTTTCTCAAGCACTTAGTAAATGCTCTTCCCGCAGAAAGTGCTCAATAAATACCAATGATTAATTGATTGATAGTCATTTGTTAGCTGAGATGGATTCACTCTTGCTCAGCACAGAGAGTATCTTTGAGTAAGCCCATCAAAGGGCAGGGACTGTCTCTATCTGTTACCGATTTGTACATTCCAAGCGCTTAGTACAGTGCTCTGCACATAGTAAGCACTCAATAAATACTATTGAATGAATGAATAAAGGAACTTTATCCGAGACCCTTCATTCTCCTTCTTTGCAAATAAAACCAATTTCAATGATGTGTTGAGAATTTGAGTGTTTGAAATGCTTATGTGAACCTGCTTTAAATGCCAACAATCAGATATTGTAAAATGCGCAAAATCATTTTAGGGGGAACTGTGTAGGAAAAATGATAATTAAAGCCACTCTTACCTGTATACAAATAGTGCTGTAGAAAATTATGCTGCATTTGAAAGGTGTAATAATAATGATAATGCTTGTGTTTGTGAAGCACTGACTGTGTGTCAAGCACTGTACTAAGTGCTGGGGTAGAAGCAAGACAGTCAGGCCAGACACCGTCACTGTCCAATTTGGGATTCACAATCTAAGTAGCGGGAAGAACAGATATTAGATCTCCATTTTACACAAAGTTCAGAATTTCTGACTCTCCCTGCTTTGGTATTCCATGGAAACACTTCTACCTTAGCTATTTATTTGATCATCATCAATGGTATTTAATGAGTTTTTACTGATTGCAGAGCACTGTACTAAACTCTTGAGAGAATAGAATGTAACGGAATTGGTAGACAGGTTCCCTGCTCACAATAATTTTATGTCTAAATTTGGGGCTTATATTCAGGTAGCAAAATTCTTTCCAAAGAGGTGGAATTAGGGAAAAAAATGACATGGTTTGTAACCTTAGAGAACATAATGGGCCAGCTTAGGGTAAGGCCAGAACATGGAAGGGTGAATGTAATGGTTGAAATTAAAACGAAGGCTGACAATTACTCTTCATTTGAACTGAGGTGAAGGGATTCAGGATTACAATACTCTAATGATTAATCTTTGATGAAATGAAAATGTCATCATTGATGAGAATTTTTTCATTTTGGTTGGAAGAATTATAAATGATTTAACTACAGTGAACCAACACCATGGGGCTGAATAGACTATAGTGACAATCTTCAGTTTTTTCTTTTCCTACGTCATTAGAACAATTCCCTTTATTCCCATCCTTTAATCACTCCGAGAGTTCTTCAGGAACTTAGGTATCTGGAACAACAGGACACTGTCAGTCAAATCTTTTGTGATTAAAAAACTGAACCACCTTAATGTTTTGGATACAAGATTCACTTACTGGCACTGAATAATAATAATTATAATAATGGTATTTGTAAAGTGCTTACTATGTGCCAGGCAATGTACTAAGTGCTGGGGTTGATACAAGCAAATCAGGTTGGATACTGTCACTATTCCAAGTGGGGCTCAAAGTCTCAATCCCCATTTTACAGATGAGATAACTGAGGCACAGAGAAATGAAGTGACTCGTCCAAGATCACATAGCAGAAAAGTGGCAGAGCTAGGATCAGAACCCATGACCTTCTCACTCCCAGGCCCGGGCTCTCTCTACCCAGCTCCGCCTCTTATCAGCTGTGTGACTTTGGGCAAGTCTGGGCCTTCGGGCAACTTCTCTGGGCCTCAGTTACCTCATCTGTAAAATGGGGATTATGACTGTGAACCCCATGTGGGACAACCTGATTACCTTGTATCTACCCCAGAGCTAAGAACAGTGCTTGACACATAGTAGGCGCTTAACAAATACCATCATTATTACTATTAACAATCAATCCATCATATTTATTGAGCCCTTACTGTGTGCAGAGCACAGTACTAAGTATGTGGGAGAGTATCATACAACAGAGTTGGTAGATACATTCCCTGCCCTCAAAGAACTTCTACAGTCTAGAGCACTGTAGATAACATAGGCTTAAATACTTTTTTTTTTTAATGGAAAATGCAATTTTTAGAATCTTTGCTCGGGAAAAATTCAGACTTTTCTATTGGTAAGCTTCAAATTGAGAATGTCCTTTGAAAGGGAAAGCAGCACTTACTTTGGCAAGGAATACAACTAGCTTGCTGCGTGACCTTGAGCAAGTTGCTTCCCTTCTTTGTGCCTCACTTTCCTCATCTGGAAAATGGTGATGAAGTGCCTGTCCTCCCTCACTCTTACAAATTGCTCTGTCTACTCTAATTTTTCTGTATCAATCTCAATGCTTAGAACTTTGCTTGACACAATGTAAAGACTTAATAAATAATGATGATGATGATGGTAATGGAAAGTGCAGCCTGATTTTTGGTTGGGTTCCAGTTGATGAATTGATTCTATAAAACTCTCTGTGATTATAATCCACCACATTTATCCTCCTCTCAGCACATATTTCACAGGAATATTTATATCATAAATTTCTCAAGGCAGGGAGGATCCTTAACATTTAGTACAGAGAGAAAAACAAGAAGGAGAAGGAGAAGGTGGAGAAGGAGGAGACAGAGAATGAGAAGAAGGGGATGGAGAAGGAATAAGAGGAAGAAGAGAAAGAAGAGGAAGAAGAGAAAGAAGAGGAAGAGAAGGAAAAAGAAAAAGAAATAGAGGAAGAGGAAAGAGAAGGAGGAGAAGAAAGAAGGAAGAGAAGACTTTTTTGCTTGCCTCAAGAGATCTTCTAGTGAGTGGAAGAAGAATATTCTTAAACAAATAATTCCCAGGGTCCTTGAAATTGTGATGATATAACATTTTGTACACCTTTCAGGGTCGTACCTGGAGAGTTTCCAGTACTCTACCAGTCTCGACTACAGGAGGGAGAGTCAAGCAGAGGCCTACCCATTCCATTCCTAGCTTGGGCAGTGTCTAGCGAATGGAAGGCAAACTGCTACAAGTCAAAACTCACCTGTGCTGGGCAGCAGTGGTACAGGATAGACTCAAAGGTGGAGACTCAGGTTTACTGCGTGGAAGGAGAAAATGGTTAACTGTTTCTGTATTTTTACCAAGAAAACTCTATGGATACATCACCAGAACGATTGCAGGTGGAAGTGGAGCGCTCTGGGAGAGATGTGTCCATGGCGTCCCTATGGGTCAGACGTGGCTCGACAGCATAAGACAACAGCATTTTGTAAGAAACAGTCTTATTTCCTAAATCACGTCACATGTAATTCTCCAAAATGAAAGGATGATTCAGATCAGCTTTATTAATTCTTTCATAAAAACTGCTCAGATCTCTATTTTCCCAACCATTTTACCAATTTTGGTGGGCTGTGGAGAGGAAAGAGAAAGAGTTAAACTGGTCTGGTTGAGGATAAGTCTTCAACCTTTTAATTCAAGGGTGGAAAGCATTTTGTAAGAAAAAAGCAAGAACATTCCCATCTTTTGTTATAGAGCATTTGTTTGAGAGTAAATAGTAGAAGGGTTTTCATAATCTTTTCATATGCCCTTCCAAAGTACTCTGTCACTTTACTAGATTTGTTTTTGTGACATTAGTTCAAAGGCGGTCACTCTTGATAGTTTATTGAAGATCACCTGTAGGAAGGTTCAAAAGCACCGCAATCTCATTTAGTTATGAAAAGGGCATGAATTCTGAGAAAGTAATCATTGAAAAGGAAGCTGGAAACAATAGGGTTTTATCCCATCACTTGCCCACATCTTCCTTCAGGCCTGAAATTCCCTCCCCCTTCATATCTGACAGTCCAACACTCCCTCTCCCTTCAAAACCTTTTAAAAATTACATCTCCTCCTCCTCTTTGCACTGATTATGAACTTGGCTGTGTGCCCTTTAAGTACTTTGATACTCACCCCAGCCCCACAATCCTTATATATTCTTATACTGTATTTTCCCTACCCCTCAACTGCTTTAATGCCAGTCTCCTACTTAGCCTGTAAGCTTGTTGTGTCCAGCGTTGGTGTTTAGCGACTCTGCTATAATTGACTCTCCCAAGAGCTTAGTACGGTGCTCTGCACGCAGTAAGTACTCAGTAAAAATCTGTGATTGATGGATTCTCCTCACCTCCTGTCCTCTTCTCTTCCCACAGGACAGAGGAACAGTAAGTCTGCATTTACAGTGCTGACCACAGGGGAGGACAGGATCTAGTACAGTGCTCTGCACAGGTAAGCACTCAATAAATATAATTGAATGAATGAATAAATGACCAGGAAGGGGAATGGTAGAGGGTGAGTAGCTCTCTGCTCCAAGAGATCTTGGTTGATCATTGCCGATAGGCCTGGAAATTTTTTTCTTAGATGTTATTTGTTAAGCACTTACTATATGGCAGACTCTTTACTAAGGGCTGGGGTAGATACAGGATAATCATGCAGGACCCAGTCCCTGTCCCACAGAAGGCTCACAGTCTTGATCCCCATTTTACAGATGAAAGAAGTGAGGCAACTTGACCTGCCCTCCCTGTTATTCTTGTTATTCCTGATTCTTCCACACTACTGATTCCAAACTGAGAGAAATACCTGAAATGGAAAGAGATCAATCACCACCTTTACTTTTTTTTTTTAAACCAGAAAACAGTTTATTTGCCAAAGCCAAATGGTGTGAGAGCCAACATATGGAGATCAACCAGATTTATCATGTGTAATAGATTATTCCAAACACAAGGCAATGCAGTTAAAGCTCTGTAAAATTAACTCTAATATTGTGGTAACAGCTAGCATTTCAGTTAATAAATAACTGTGAACATGGCCATATGTTCAGTTTATTTTCCTCAGTTTATCATGAATTACAATTTTACTGGGACTTGGGTCATAAAAGTGATAAATACTTGTTTATATATTTCCATGCATGTTTATTTAATTAATCCTGAACAGCTCCTAGATATATATCTTGGTGGGTTATATAAATCAGTTACATTTCCATCTCTTTGACTTCAGTCAGAATGGTTAACACTGCAATTTCTCTTAAATTTAATTTGCTTTGTCAGCAGTGAATAGTGCACCACATTTGATCTGTATTTTCAGAGGCCTCAGATGAGCCATTTGCAAGAGTACAGCTGTGACATGTTTGGGTCTTGCATTAAATGCCGAGCATTGATTTCTGAGAAAGAAGGACTTTAAAAGTCACTGCCATTTTGGGCAACCGAGAGGCAACTCATACTTTTTCCTGGGATGAAAAGTAACTTTCTAAAAAAGGAAGTCAGGTGCAATAGGTAATAAACGATAACTGTAGTATTTGTTAAGCACTTATTGTGTGCCGAGGACTGTACTAAGTGCTGGGGTAGATAGAAGATAATCAGATCCTTCACGGGACTCACAGTTTAAACAGGAGGGAGAACAGGTATGGAATCTTCACCCTGCAGATGAGGAAACTAATGCACAAAGTGAAGTGACCTGCCCAAGGTTACAGAGGAGACAAGCAGCAGAGCTGGTATTAGAATCCAGGTCCCCAGACTCCCAGGTCTGAGCTCTTTCCACAGTGCCACACTGCTTCCTAGGTGATTGTGTCTGATGCAAGCCATCTCTCTCACTGAACTTTTGGAATTTCTGGTATTTTGGAATTTCTGAATAGTTACTTTTTGGACCTATTAGATTAGATTAGACATGAGGGAGTTGAAACAGAATTCCTCTGGCAAGGCATCACTCTCAAAATTAATCAATGATATTGACTGAGACCTTATTGGGTGCAGAGCACTGCACTAAACACTTGGGGCAATACAATACACTGGAATAGGTAGATATGTTCCCTACCCATAATGAGGTAACAGTCTAGAGGACCCCATTTCGAGTACTGAGAATGAGTGGGCAGTGAAGTTTACTCTGAGTCTCTGGCCTCCAAAGCTACCTTACCCTGCTCCCCTAGTTCTTAGGACTACCCCAACTCTGCAGAGATTTGGGGTACCTGTTCCAATTACTCATCCTCCCGCTCACTCCCCCTTCTTTACCCCCAGATCTCTCACCCCACCTTTTACATGGATGCTGGAAAGGTTAAAAAGAAGTTAGGGGTGAGTGTTTGCAAATGTATTTTATTTCTGTCTACCCCCTTAAAGTGTAAATTCCTTGTGGGCAGGACATGTGGCACTTAGTTTTGTTGTCTCCAAGTACTTAGTATGATGCCTTGCAAGCAGTGGGCATTCAATAAATGCTACTATTACTCTGTAAAATGGGGATTAAAACTGTGAGCCCAGTATGGGACAGATTGTGTACCACCTAATTACCCTGCATCTACCCCAGCACTTAGTTCAATTCCTAGCACATTTAAATAAGCACTTAAATACCATTATTATTATGACTATTACTTTTACTATTACTGTCATCTAGGGGTGCATTACCATTCTGACTGAATTTACAAGCAGGCACTGCATTCTGTGACCAATTGTACAATCCCACATTATCCAGGAATGGATTTAAAGGTCTTTTCTCCTGTTAATTTTGGAAAATAAAGCACATGCAATTGGAAAAAACAAAAACTCTGGACATGCTTTTAAAATATAACATTGTTGTTGAGGGACATAATCTCAATATTGACATTTCCTGTGAATTCGCCATGTAAGACACTAAAATACAAACATGGATATACAAACACACAGACATATAAGTAAAAGATAGTTTAAAAAGTGAGTTAAGTTAGTGCGTAATGTTTTCCAAGACCAGAACTACTGTCTGCTAATCTACCTTCTCCTGGACTATTTAGATAAAACACGCTTCCTTTTGCTCATCAACTCTATAGTAAACTATGCTTTCAAACCACTCTGGATTTGTGTCCTGTTAATGCCACTCATAAGAATTTTCACTGACTTATGTGAATGGAAAGATGATCCTTATAGATCCAATTATAGTTTTCTATGACCGTAAAGGTAATCCCTCCCTCGGGCATTCTGTGTTTCTAAAGGCAGTAGAGGAATCCTATGTTGGATCACAAGAGAAGCTACTGTGCATGTTCGACCTTTTGAGTTTACAACTGAGTTTGGAGATTATTCTTTAGGGAAAAAAAAGCACCCATTCCAAAGTTCCCTCCTTCCTTCTGAAGATAATTTACAGCTTGGAAACCACTCATGGGTCAGGGTGTGACTACAAGGATTGGGATTTAGTCAATCAACCAGTATTTATTATATGCTTACCACATGGGGAACACTGTATTAAGCACTTGGGAGATTACGACAGAGTTGGTAGACACAGTCCCTGCCAAGATAAATTTACATTGTACAGGGTTGTTAGATCAATTAATCAGTGGTATTTATTGTGTGTTTACTTTGTGTAGAGCATTGTGCTAGGTGCTTGGGAGAGTACAATACAACAGGATTAGCAGACAAGGTCCCTGCCCATAACAAGTTTACAGTCTAGATATGCGGGAAGGTGGGATTCAGTCGCAAAGACAGACAAGGAATCACAGCTACTCTAAATTTTGGTCCATGATTCATAAAGCACTCCCACAAAGCAGAGGGATGGTCACAGAAGGGGCATAGTATGGAAAATAAAGAACAACTTACTCTCTGTGCTCTTAGGACACACAGATCAATGTTCCCTGCCTTGCTCCCTCGGGGGCAGAATAGAAAATGGCAGCAGGGATCATGTCTACTGACTCCACTGCCATGCACTCTCCCAAGTGTTTAGTGCAGTGCTCTGCACACAGTGAGCACTTAATAAGTACCGTCGATTGATCGACCAACCACATATGCTGTAGTACAAGCAGGTGTGTAGGCACGATGGTCTCTGTACTGGACTCTACCCACCTCTTCACTGAGCTCACCTAACTGGACAGCTCTTTTAACAGAAAGAATCCAGGCCATATCACTGATTAAATGCACGACAGGGCTTTGATGGAATTGAGAACAAATACAGGCTGGAACCGAAACAAAGAAAGGAGTAGCAGATTATTTTGAAGGTCACTCAGCACAAGGGTAGCAGAAATGGGAACCAAACCCAGGATTCATATCCCTCCCCGCCCCAAGCTAAAGCCTCCCCCGCCACCATAAAAACCCTTCCTTGTTGTGGGGAGACCTCCCTCTGGAGAGATAATGTCTTGTGATCCTTTCCAGTGTACAGATGAGAAATTAATTTGGGTTTCTCTGTTTCCTGTCTTTCATTCCTTTTTCATGTATCTGACAGCGGTGCTCTCCTGGGACAGGTTCTGTGCACTCCCTTAATAAGGAAGGATTAAGGGGAAGGGGATAATTTGGTGGCACCCAAAAGCCAAGAGACACTGCTGAATGGATGTCATTAAAAAGGTACAATTTCATTACTTTGCCTCGAGTGAAATACAAAATACGTTCCCACATGTGGGAAAAAACACCCCCAAAACATTTGAGCTATTCTCATGAGGTACATGTTCATTCAGTTCATGCCTCTAGAAAACCTCAGGAGCAAGTAAGCATTCACATTTCCCTTTGAAATCAGGAGTCTATGGGAAAAAAAAAATCACACAAAGTTTTTCTAAAAGCCAAAACGATCGTTTCCCTCCAAATCCCATATAAGATATTCTTAAAAACCCCCCAACAAAACCTAACTCTTATTTTTGATTGGCTGAATGTGAGAATCCTGGCCTTCTTCCGTGTACACCAAAATCTTAGCATATAGCTTTCTGAGAGTGGGCTGAGGGTCTTTTTTATGGTATTTGTTAAGTATGTCAGGCACTGTACTAAGGGCTGGGGTAGATACAAGATATTTGGGTTGGACACAGTCCCTGTCCCACATAGGGCTCACAGTCTTAACCCCCATTTTCCAGATGAGGTAACAGAGGCACAGAAAACTGAAGTGACTCACCCAAGGTCACAGAGCAGACAAGTGGTGGAGCCAGGATTAGAACTCAGGTTTTCTGCCTCCCTGGCCTGTGCTCTTGACATTAAGCCATGCTGTTTCTTAGAGCTCTGGACTCTTTGATGATTTGACTGCTGTATTTGACATTTCAAACTAATCAGCCTTGGAGCATTCTCACCTTTGTCTATAACCACCAGAGCCAAACAAAAGATGGATGGTGGAGAAGAAAGCTTGGCTTCTGAACTAGATCCAAGCAACCCTCCCCACACTTCGTGTTAGGTTAGCACTTACGACTACTAACTTTTGTTCACTTATGCTGGCATTCGCTTGTCTGAGTTTGAAATCAAGTCTAAACCGGTAGGTTGGTTTTGAACAGAAGGTTTCTCAGAACTCTACTGACCTTATGCAAAGACAAATGAATAGAAATGATCACAAGAAATGTCAGCAATAGAAGCTTGCAGGGAATCACATCGGAACTACAAATCATTAGTTATAAGTTGTTCTCCCCCCCAACTCTAGCTCCTTTTCTGCCTTCATTACTCCATCCCAATTCCCCGTAAATTGTTTTTCTCGCAAATGTCAACCAAAGAAAGCTTCCCTGTTTATAATTGGGCAGGGGAAGTTTGCAAGATTTGTTTATGGCAGTAGTGTCTCTCACTGTTCGGTTCAACAGCATCAACTATAAGAACAACTAACAATAACTTAACCCAAACATTTCCATTATCAAAAAGCAAAACAAAACGATGTTTAAATATAGTTAACCAAAGTTAAAAAAAACAAAACAAATGCTACCTCAGCTTTGCTAGGATGTTAAAAAATAACATAAACAAAGCAGACGAGTGGTTAAAAGAATTAGGTTAGATAAATTAGCTCGGGTCAGCTTATTTGAATAAGTGCACCAAAAACAGATCAACCTTTGTTTCCTCCTATATCTGAACACAGATTTCCTAATTTCTTTCCCCATCTTAACTCAGCATTCTGCCATCATTGAGTGGAAGATGTGGATATGTTTTCTCAGATGGACATTGGAATCAACCAAGATGTAGTGCATGTGAGTGCTTTTCAGTTATTTTCTGCTACGGGAATTTTCTGTTTGATATTAGATCAAAGGGAAAGTGATATTTATAGAAGCTTAGATTTATAAAGACAGATATGCACAAAATCAAGTAGAGTAAAAATCAAATCAAAAGAACCACTAGCAAGAACTGCCGTTTTAAAACCCCCTTTAACGTTTTGTCTTGTGGAGGTAGTTCTAAAACAAAAACTCAGTAATTTCCCAGTTGGCACAGAAAAACTCCAGAGAGAAATCCTCTTGAATGTGAACTTAGTGCCAGGCTGAAGATTCCTCTTGCTAAATCTGCAGAAAATGTTACTTGGGTTAGAAATCAGATTTGGGGTTAACTCCAGTTAAGGATTGGCCAAATAGGAAAAGAATTGGATAAAAACGTCACTCACTAGGCACTTGCAGGCAAGCTTCAAATGTCAACCTACATTTCCAGCTCACGACGGTCTTTCCCTCAGACATCCATCGGGGAAATTCTAAGAGACTTGTTTTTTTTCCTTCAATTTGGAAGTCCTCTCTCTGCCTCTCTTAAATCAGGGAGACTGCTGATGTAGAGAAAGGAGAATAGGATATGAAAAAGTGGCCGGCAGGAAGGGGTTTGCTTCCATCCTGAGGACCGGGGGGTGTCCCAATTACAGCAGATCGGTCTCTTTAATGGGGGGGAGGAAATCCGTAGCCAACTCCGTCGGTTCTTCTCTGCTTCCGGTGCTACTTGCTAGTCATACGGAAGACAGCACCTCGCTGGACGTCTCTTTCCCCTTCTTCTCCTCTCCCCGGTCGATGTCAATGACGTGCACGAGGCCGGGTTTCAAGATCAGGTCATCCGTTTCCACTTGGTTCTGGCTGTTGTCCACCTCCACGTAGTGGCCTTTGGCGGGTTGGGCGGCCTTGTTGAAGGCCTCCCTCAGGCGACGTTTGAGCTCAGCATCAGGACAGAAGACGTACTCATAGAGACCACCAGCCAGGACGGCTCCTATTATCGGTCCCACCCAGTAGACCTACAGAAAGGTGGAAAAATACTATGGTCACGGGTGGAAATCCTCCAAACGTGGAAATGAAATAAGGGAAGTGACTGAGGAGGAGGGTGCAGAAGACTTGGGTGGAAGACTAGGGAAGAACTGTGTCCAAGCGGAAGGAGCACGGGCCTGGAAGTTAGAAGACCTGGGTTCTAATCCCGGCTTCACCGCTCACTGGCTGGGTGACTTTGGGCAAGTCACTTCACTTCTCTATGCCTCAGTTTCCTTTTGGGACATGGACTGTGTCCATTTGGATTAACTTGTATCTACCCCAGCACTTAGTACAATGCCTAGCAAATAGTACACCCTTAACACGATTATAAAACCCCCCCAAAAACAAAGCAGAATTGGAGACAAATAGGGAGATGGGACATCAATTCCCAGATCTCTGAATTACATCACTTAATAGAGTGCTTTGCATTCCATCAGGGCTTAATAACTCCCACCAATTAATAATGTTGGTATTTGTTAAGCGCTTACTATGTGCCGAGCACTGTTCTAAGCGCTGGATTGATTGCGCTGACCTGAAGGAGCATGATCTTGTGGAAAGAACACAGGCCTGGGAGGCAGAGGACTTGGGTTCCAGCCCTGACTCTGCTAATTGCTTGCTGTGTGACCTTGGGCAAGTCACTTATCTTCTCTGTGCCTCAGTTCTCCTATTCTCCCTCCTACTTAGACTGTGAGACACATGTGGGACAAGGACTGTGCCCAACTTAACTTTTATCTACCTCAGGGCTTAGAACAGTGTTTGCCAAGTAGTAAGCGCTTAAATACCATAAAAAAGTTAGATGGGACTTCCCATTCTCTTCCCTTTTCCACTCTCTCTCCTCCTCTTTGATGTCTGGCACCCTAATGTCTCTGCACTTCTCTTCCTACTGAGTTGATAGTTTAGAGGAAATTTGCAATCTTCTTGGAACTCTCATAAACACTACAGACAACGAGAGGCAGCCTGGCCTAGACCAAACAGTAAGGGTCTGGGAGTCAGGATGCCTGGGTTCTGTTCCTAACTTGGCTACTTGCCTGTTCTATGTCCTTGGGCAAGACACTTCAAGGACTTCAGTTTCCTCATCTGTAAAATGGGGTCATTCAATATCTGTTCTCCCTCTCCTTTAGACTGTGACCCCTATGTCAGAAAGGGACTGTGTCCCATCTCACTGTACCTACTCCACCACTTGGCATTTTGTATAACTGTGGTATTTTTAAATGGTTACTATGGGCCAAGCACTGTACTAATCACTAAGGTAGGTGCAGGATAATCAGGCTGAACACAGTCCTTGTCCTACATGGTGGAGGTGGTGGTGATGGGAGGGGGGTGTCACACTCTAAGTGGGAGGGAGAACAGGTTTTGAATCCATATTTTACATTTCACAAAATGGGGAAGGTAAGTGACTTGCCCAAGGTCCCTCTCTTTTTTTTATGGTACTTGTTAAACATTTATTATGTGCCAGGAACAGTACTAAGCAGTGGGATAGGTACAAGCTAAGCAGATTGGACACAGTCCATGTCCCACATGGGGCACACAGCCTTAATTTCCATTTTACAGATGAGGTGCCAGAGGCACAGAGAGCTGAAGTGACTTGTCCAAGGTCACATGGCAGACAAGTAGCAGAGTCAGGATTAGAATCCAGGTCCTTCTGACTCCCAGGCCTGTGCTCTATCCATTAGGCCAGGCTGCTTTACGGCAGGCAAGTGGCAGTGCCGGAATAAGAATCCAGATCTCTTGTCTCCCAGGCCCAGTGCTCTTTCCACTAGGCCTTACTGCTTCTGTATTAAGTTGATGCCTGTTTACTTGTTTTGTTTTGTTTCTCTCACCTACTTAGACTGTAAACCCCTAGTGTGACTTAATTATCTTGAATCTACCACAGTGCTTAGTAGAGTGCTTGGCATAATGGTAAATGCTTACAAAGGCCACCATTATTATTTTTATTATTATTCAATCTCTACTTAAGGGAAAAGACAAAAGCACTGTGCAAGTCTGATAGCCGAACTACTACTCCCAAACCCAAATCTATTTAAAGTGAGAAGGAAGCATAAGTAAATTGTAGTATTTCATCCTAGGACTATCACTAATCATTCCCACCAAGATCTCCACCTACACAGAAGTTGTGTCAACAACTTCCCCTAGAAGAAGGCCAGAGGAAAGTTAAAAGTCTAAGGAAGATAAGGAGTATCTTCCGACTCTCAGTGCTTTCTGCTTCTTTTTCAGTTAAAGTTCTTTGCACCTATAATAACGATGATGATGACACTGGTGATGATGGTTATTAAGCACTTCATTCATTCAATCATATTTTTTGAGCACTTATTGTGTGAAGAGCATGGTACTAAGCGCTTGGAAAGTACAATTAACAAGAACCAGGTCAGGTAGAAGGTCCAGGGTGGGAGTGTGCCATCATCACCCCCACAACTCCCACTGTGACCTCAAACGTGACCCTTGCATGGGCAGCCAAGGGAGTGGGTCCAGCTGACTAGACTCGCCAGCCCCAGCACAAGAGCCCGGGCTTGGGAGGTCATGGGTTCGCATCCCAGCTCTGCCACTTGTCAGCTGTGTGATTGTGGGCAAGTCACTTCACTTCTCTGTGCCTCAGTTACCTCATCTGTAAAATGGGGATTAAATGTGAGCCTCACGTAGGACAACCTGACTACCTGTATCTGCCCCAGCACTTAGAACAGTGCTCTGCACATAGTAAGCACTTAAATACCAACATTATTATTCTCTGTGCCTCACTTTCCTCATCTATAAAATGGAGACTGAGACTGTGAGCCCAATGTGGGTTAGGGACAATGTATCTACCCCAGTGCTTAGAACAGTGCTTGGCACATAGTAAGTCCTTAACACAATACCACGATTATTATTACCCTTAATACATACTATCCCTCCTCCTCCTCATGTATCCCCAGTGGAATGTTCCTCAAATGAGATCCATCCTATTGAGTAACAGAAAACTAGCCTTTACTTTGAAAAGACGTGAAAAAAAATCACAATCTCTCTTGAAACTTTAGGAAAAAAATTCACCTCATATTCAATATCTTCTAGGTAAAAGGAGTCCAACTGGACACCCAGGGTCATTTCTGCAACAACCATCAGGTGGCGACCTGTGGGCTCCGATTCCCTTATCTCTTACGGAAAAAATAGTGAAAAAAAAAAGAGTTTATCTGCCCTTCCAAGGGGAGGAAGAAAATCCGCCTCTACATGCCCGTACTTTGTTCCTCCTTGAAAAAAAGACTAGATTGGCTCTGCTTAGGCTTGGTGCCATCAAGGAGCCCTGGGACTCTAAACGGAGCATCAGATACCCAAAGAGTTATTTCAAAATCCAAACTCGGGATGATCTGCTGTTAGGGAAAGTTCTGCATTTCAAAAAGGAAATTGAATCCTGCCCTTTAAAAAAAGTAATTATAGGCCTGAATACAAATGTTAAAAGGTAAGACGTGACAATCTGTCTGAATTGTTCTCATGGTCCTGCTTCGCTCGCCAAAAAATGCATTTCGTATTTTACTATTTACACGGCTGTAAAGAAATACAGATTAGATAGAAACACTCTACATTTGGCAATGAATCTCAGAAAGAATCAGTAATTAGTTTTCAGTTTAAGTCAATTTGCCAGTAATATCGCCAGGGTAAAGTCTGTGATTTAATCAACCAACACAGAGCTCACTTGTTCCTGAAATTTGAACCTTTTCATTACAATGTGCAGGTGACTAATTGAAGACATATTTCTTCCCCACAATCAACAGATTTTTCACTTTGCAGATTCGTAAGAGATGAAGGGTTTTTTCTCTTCATTGTGAATTAAAAAAGATTTGGAATTGAATTTGTTTTTTTTTTTCAGGATCCCAATAAACTCTGAAATAATGAAGTCTCCACAGGGATGGGAAAAATGAAACATTGGATTTAATTCTGCATAAACTGAAATTTCCAGTAATTCCAGAAAACCAGTGGCAGAGTTTAGAAAGGAAGCCTCCCAATTCGTTTTTTTAAAGAACAGGTTTTTCTATCACAGATTGCCAATCCCATCCCTGATAGCCTTTTGGTTTTCCGGCTGCCAATAAACCTGAATTTGGCAGGGCTAGGAGTGAAAGACAGTCTTTTGTTCCTATGGATTCAAAAGAAAGCAAACTAAACGAAAGTGGAATTAAATCTATTACATCACAAGCATGGGATGAGGAATTCCTGACCCTCTCACACATCTTACATCAGCCCCAAACTAAATGGCTTTGCCACTGCTTCGTTTCCCAACATGTTATTACTATTTTTAATTGCTATCATACTCTTGTAGGCAATTAGTCTTTCAATAACTGCAGTTGCTCACCGTGAAGTGCCTCAGATTCCTCTGAGGTAAGGAACCATCCAAATAAAATCGATTAGGGATGCTACAGATCTGATAAGGCTAAAATCTTGAAGCGATACGACTGGATCATTTAATTAGGCAGGAGGCAAGACAGAATATGTGTTTTTCTTGAGTCCTTCTATTGTTTTCAAAACTGCAGTTCTGTGATGTTCCTGGAAAAGGCTGTGTCACTGAGGCATTGGGATCCACTCACCACCAATGCTTCCAATTCACATATTGTTAATTGGTTTGGCACTTTGGTAAACAAAGCGGGTTTGTTTACTACACTTCCAAACATCTTTGCTTTTGATTTCTTTATGATTTCTTTTATTTCCAAGCAGCCTTGGTCAGCCTCAATTTGAAAAACAAACCCACCCCTGCCCCTGTTCTTAACTGCTTCACAAAGACAAACATCAAGTATGCTAAATTCTGCCACAGTCTGTCACGCATTCCTCACTGAACATTGTATTATAAAGAATATTAGAGCAGGTGAAGAAGAGATTAAGTGTGGATGTTTCGCAGAAAATCTAGGCTGGCTTTTCTAATGTCTCTTTGGGAGGTATCATAAAGGTCGGGGGATTGGGTGGGGATAATAATAATGATGGTATTTGTTAAGCACTTACTATGTGCCAGGTACCGTACTAGGCACTGGGGTACAAGCAAATCGAATTGGACACGGTCCCTGCCCCAAATGGAGCTCACAGCCTCAATCCCTCATTTTACAGATGAGGTAACTGAGGCACAAAGAAGTAAAGTAACTTGCCCAAGGTCACACAGCAGACAAGTGGTGGAGCTGGGACTAAAACCCAGGTCCTTCTGACTCCCAGGCCTGTGCTCGAGCCACTATGCCATTTTTAGGGTCACACATATTGGGAGGGAGGGAGTGAATGAAAAGCAAATGATTGATATGGTGTTTAGCTTAAAAAAGAAAGGCTATAATTTGCATCTCAGTTACCCAGTGGTTCTCCCAGTTTCCCATGATAACAGCAGGTCCAAAGGACCGGGCAGGGTTCATGCTGGAGCCCGTATAATTGATCTGTAGGGAAAAAAAAAAGAGATACAAATTCAGGCACGATAATAATACTTTGAATGTGCAGAGGGAGAGTTTTTAATCTTTTGCCAAACTGTTCTGGACATTGCTTATCTCTTTTTGTCTCTACGACATCCCTCTAAGTTTTATTTTTCCCTTCTGGAAACTGAGGCCCAGAGAGGGCAAGTGACCTGCCTATGGTCACATAGCAAAGCAATGATGGTGTAGGACACCAATCTCCTCCAGTTCTCAGGACTGCACTCCTTCAACTAGGCCACTATCAAAAGCAAACTGATAACTGGGTTCATTCATTACCAACTACTACCAAGGATGCCATTTAGGAGAAATTATTGGTCTATCATTGTGGGCAGGGAACGTGTCTACCAACTCTGTTGGATCGTACTCTCCAGAGCATTTAGGGTGATGCTCTGCACACAGTAAACATTCAATAAATACCACTGATTGGTGGATTGATCGATCCACAGTCTGGAGAACTGAGAGTGGTTCAGTTGGACATTGAAGAGCTTCCTCTGAGAAGCAGAGGGTCCTAGTGGTTAGAGGGATCTGGATTCTAATCCCAGCTCTGCTCCTTGTCTGCTTTAAGACCTTGGGCAAGTCAATTCACTTCTCTGTGCCTCAGTTCCCTCATCTGTAAAATGGGGATTAAGACTGTGAGCCCCATGTGGAATGGAGACTTTGTCCAACCTGATTAGTTTGTATCTACCCCAGTGCTTAGAACAGTGTCTGGCACTAGTAAGTGCTTAAGACTTACCATAAAAAAATGTATCTTCTGCCCCCTTGTAAGAGAGGGGGCCAAAAGGCTTTAGGATTTAGAGGCGTTGGAAACTTACCGCAAATAAGTGCCCGATGGCAACGGAAAACCCGATGGCTAATGCGACTGAGCCAGTGACGTCCGTTCGGTTGCGATCACAGCTGGCAAAGATGGTAAACACCAGCTGAAATGTGATTATCAACTCCACTAGGAGTCCGTGACCAGCAGTAAGGTTTTTATGGACCTAGAAAGAAAAAAACACCACCTTGGTTGAAGCTGGCATATACTCTCCCCTGCAACTGACTAGGCAAAAATAATAGTAATAATAAATATTAACTGTGGTAGTTATTAAGCACTTACTGTGCCAGGCACTGTACTAAGCTCTGGGGTAGATACAAGATAATCAGGTTGTATACAGTCCCTGGCCCACAAGAGGCTCACAGTGTTAAACCCCATTTTACAGATGAGGGATCTGAGGCACAGAGAAGTGAAGTGATTTGCCCAAGGTCACACAGCAAACAAATGGCAGAGCCAGAATTAGAACCCAGGCCGTTCTGACTCTCAGGCTCATGCTCTAGCCCCTAGGCCATGATGCTTCTCTAAGACAGTCACTGCCTTTTTGCACCCTAATAAAAAGGATAATGTTAATTGTGGTATTTGTTAAGGACTTTAGTGACGAGAACTGTACTAAGCACTGGGATAGATACAAGATCATCCAGTTAGACACAGTCCTCTTCCACATGTGGTTCACAGTCTGAGTCCAAGTTTTTTGTTTGTTTGTTTGTTTAAATAGTATTTGTTAAGTAGTTACTATGTCCTGAGTATTTACTGTCATTAGATAGCAAGATAGTTCAGAGATCTGGGAATTGATGTCCCTTCTCCCTCTTTCCCCCCAATTACTTTTTATTTTTTGTATTTGTTAAGCACTGTACTAAATACTGGGGTAGATGCAATATAATCGGGTTGGACACAGTCCGTGTCCCAGGTGGGGCTCACAGTCTTAATCACCCTTTTACAGATGAGGGAACTGAGTCACAGAGAAGTGAAATGACTTGCCCAAGGTCACACAGCAGGTGAGTGGTGGAGCCGAGATTAAAACCCAAGTTCTCTGACTCCCAGGCTTGACCTCTTTCCACTAGGATATGCTGCTTCTCACCCTGGAAAAATATGTAATTATTTTCCACCTACTTTTGGCAGGGCTGATAACTTTCTCCATGACAAAAAGGCCATTTCTATGAAGGAAGCCAAAGCACTTCTGATGGATTAAAAATGTACAAAACTTTTTTTCCTGGAGAGGGTTGTACTTTATTATGCAATTATAAATTTGTTAATTGGGTTTAAATTAATTAATTTCTGTTTCAATTAAAATTTAAGCAGCGTGTGGCTCTGGTGGGTCTTTAATTAGTTTTGGAGCTGGGATAATAAATGATTATTTCTTATCATCTTTGAAAAAACTGCAATCTAGACCCCAGTCAAAAAATGCCTTTAAAGGGTGGGATTTTGAAAGAAGGATTTTCAGACGCAGAAATGAGATGAAGTTAAAAAATAATAATACCAAAATGATTTTAAGTCTGTTAAAACTAGCCCTTCCCATATCCTCAAAAAGCCACAGCAGCCCAAATTCAGTGGCTGGGGCCGGTGATTAGTGGTGGATACTGGGGTTAGAAGAAGGTAGTTGAAGACTGAAGATATGAGAAGCAGAATGGCCTAGTAGTAGATGGAGCATGAGCCTGGGTGTCAGGAGGTCTTGAGTTCTAATCCCAGCTGTGCCACTTGTCTGCTCTGTGACCTTGGGAAAGTCACTGGGCTTCTCTGGGCTTCAGTTACCTCATTTGTAAAATGTGGACTAAGATTGTGAGCTCCATGGGGGACACGAACTGTGTCCAACCTGACTGATTTATACCTACCCCTGAGCTTAGAACAGTGTCTGGTGCATAGTGTGCCCTTAACATATACCATTAAAAAAATATATATCCAGGTCCAACCTTCTAATAGCATATGTTGATTTAATGACAATTTCTGCTCTAGTGTGTTGATTTAGCCTAATGCTAAAGTACTTGCTGGAACTGTCTGTTGTGTGACATAGCTAAGGTCTGAATAGGTGTGTGTATGTATGAACTGAGACACAGAGAAGTGAAGTGACTTGCCTAAGGTCACACAGCCGGTGAGTGGCAGGGGGAGAAAAGGGGGGTATTCCTCTTTCCCAAAAGCAGCTTCTCTCTTGTAGCCCCAGTGGGTTTTAGGGTCAGAAACAACAAAAATCCTTCCTCCATCCTCACCCCTTCTACCACCTCCACCCATCCTGCATCTTTCAGTCTTTAGAATTAGATTGTTCCACTATGCCAGAGACATTGTTCAGGTGACACTCCACTTTCCCTCTTGGTGGGAGGTGAAATAACACCAGTATGACCTGTTGGGATTCTAATAATTGTGGTATTTAATAATAATGATAATAATGGCATTTGTTAAGCACTTACTGTGTGCCAGGCACTGTACTAAACTCTGGGGTGGATATAAGCAAATCAGGTTGGACACAGCCCCTATCCCATTTAGGGGTCTCAGTCCCAATCCCCATTTTACAAATGAGGTAACTGAGGCACAGAGAAGTTAAGTGACTTGCCCAAAGTCACATAGTAGACAAGTGGCAGTGTCAGGATTAGAACTCATGACCTTCTGACTCCCAGGCCCATGCTCTGTCCACTACGCCACACTTTGTTCATTCATTCATTCATTCAATAGTATTTATTGAGGTCTTACTCGGTGAAAAGCACTGTACTAAGTGCTTGGGAGAGTACAGTATAACAATATCTATTTGTACATTCCAAGCACTTAGTACAGTGCTCTGCACATACTAAGCACTTAATAAATACTATTGAATGAATGAATAAACAGAAACATTCCCTGCCTCCAACAAGCCTACAGTCTAGAGGGGGAGCCTCAAATCTAAAGAGGGTTTGTTAAGTCTTTATTCTGTGCCAAGCACTGTACTAAGCACTGGGGTAAATTCAAGATCATCAGGTCCCACATGGGGCTCACAGTTTAAGCTGGAGTGAGAACAGGTATTGAATCCTCATTTGTAAAACTGAGGCTCAGAAGTTCAGTGACATGCCCAAGGTTCCACAACAGACAAGTGGTGGAACTGGGTTTAGAACACAGGTCCTTAGACTCCCAGGACTGGACTCTTTCCACTAGGCAACACTGCTTCTCATTGTAGAAAAGCAGCATGGCTCAGTGGAAAGAGCATGGGCTTGAGAGTCAGAGGTCATGGGTTCAAATTCTGACTCCACCACATGTCAGCTGTGTGACTGTGGACAAGTCACTTAACTTCTCTGTGCCTCAGTTACCTCATCTGTAAAATGGGGATGAAGACTGTGAGCCTCATGTGGGACAACCTGATTACCCTGTATCTACCCCAGCGCTTAGAACAGTGCTCTGCACATAGTAAGTGCTTAACAAATACCAACATTATTATTATTATTGTTATTATTATTATTAAGGCACTTTGAGAGGGGAGGTAACTCTTTCTGGGCCCTAGAGGTTCCTTCTCTGATGGTCAACCTAAATATTAGGAAGCAGCATGGTGTAGTGGATAGAGTATGGGCCTGGGATTCAGAAGGTCCAACGACCTTGGGCAAGTCACTTCACTTCTCTGTGCCTCAGTTACCTCACCCATAAAATGGGGATTGAGACTGTGAGCCCCACGGGGGACAGGGACCGTGTCCAACCTGTTTTGCTTGTATCCTCCCCAGCGCTCAATATAATAATGTTGGTATTTGTTAAGCGCTTACTATGTGCAGAGCACTGTTCTAAGTGCTGGAGTAGATACAGGGTAATCAGGTTGTCCCACGTGAGGCTCATAGTCTTAATCCCCATTTGACAGATGAGGGAACTGAGGCACAGAGAAGTTAAGTGACTTGGCCACAGTCACACAGCTGACAGGAGGTGGAGCTGGGATAGTATAGTGGCTGGCACATGGTAAGTGCTTAACAAATACCATAACTATTAATTATTATTATTATCAGCGTGGCCTCATGGTTAGAGCACAGGCCGGGAAATCCAAAGGACCCGGGTTCTAATCCCAGCTCCATCACTTGTCTGTTGTGTGAACTCGGGCAAGTTACTTCACTTCCCTGTGCCTAATTTACCCCATCTGTAAAATGGGAATTTAAGACCATGAGCCCACGGGGGACTGAGTCCAACCTGAGTAACTTGTACCTACCCCTGGGCTTATTGCAGTACCTGGCACATAGTAAGCACTGAACAAATCCCAGTTGAAAATAAAAGGCATTACCGTAGTGACTCCGAGTCCGCCCAGGACACCGGGAGGAGTGACGAGGTAGAGGAGGCCAGCACCGACCACCGCCCCCAGGCACTGCGCCGCGACGTAGAAGACTGACTTGGCGATGCTGATCTTCCTCGTGCACACCATGGCCACCGTCACCGCCGGGTTCACATGGGCCCCGCTGATGTGCCCGAAACACTGGACCATCGTGGCGATGCTCAGCCCGAAGCAGAGCGAGATGAGGACCAGGTCCGTGGGCAACGGCTGCTCGCTCCCGCCCCAGTTGATCGTCGAGCCCAGGCTGAGGAGGACGAAAATGACCATGGCCAGAAACTCCGCGGCCACCGCCTTCCAGAAAGGCTGCGTCCACACCCCTTTGAATGCCACCATGATGTTGCTCTTGGGCTTGCAGAGAGGCACGCACTTACTGCAAGGGAAAAGAAGGCAGCGTCGGAACCGGGCCAGCCGGCCTCAAGTTTTTTACTCTGCGGTTTTTGCTTTCTGGAAACAATTGTGAAGTCCTTACTTCGCTCTGCAGTCTGGATGAGTTTTCTAAAAAAAGTGTTCAGTCCATGTTTCCCCACTTTTCAAGAACCTCCAGTGGTTGCCTCAAACAGAAAATCTTCACTGTCGGCTTTAAGGCACTCTTGCCCCTTCCTACCTCACCTCACTGCTCTCCTACTACAACCCAGGCCACACACTTTGCTCCTCTAAAGCCAATCTACTCACGGTACCTCGATCTCGTCTATCTCACCACCGATCTCTTGTCCTTGTCCTGCCTTTGGCCTGAATCACTCACCCTCCTCATATCTGACAGACACTTACTCTCCTACTTCAAAGGCTTATTGAAGGCACGACTCCTCCAAGAGGCCTTCCCTATCTAAGCTCTCTTTTCCTTTCCTTCCACTTCCTTCTGTGTCACCCTGACTTGCTCCCTTTATTCATTCCCCTTCCCAGCCCCACAGCACTTATGTACATAGCATTTATTCATATTACTGTCCCACTCTAGACTGTGAGTTCCTTATGGGCAGGGATTATATGTACCAACTGTTATATTGTACTCTCCCAAGTGCTTAATATAGTGCTCTGCACATACTAAACACTCAATAAATACTATTGACTGATAGTGAAAGCAGCATGGCATCATGGATATAGCATGGGTCTGGGAGTCAGAAGGTCATGGGTTCTCATCCCGGCTCTGCCGCTTGTCTGCTGTGTGACCTTGGGCAAGTCACTTCTCTGTGTCTCCGTTACCTCATCCGTAACATGGGGATTGAGACTGGGAGCCCCAGGTGGGACAGGGACTGTGTCCAACTTGATTTGCTTGTCCCCGGTGCTTAGTACTAAGCCTGACACATAGTAGCTCTTAACAAATACCATCATTATTATTACCCCCAAGGTCCAGCGTGCTGCAGGGAGGAGCATTCCATTTTATTTGCATATCAAGAGCTGACCTACCCAGAAAATACCTTTAAGGCTCAAGAGATGAGACATTCAGCCATCCAGGTGCCTTTTACAACCATGGGTGATGGACTCATTAATTATCCAAGTTCACAGAAAACGTCATCTGAGTCATCTCCAGTAAGGATCTTAGCTGACCAGGATTAAACTAATCTTGGGTTTATTAAAACCTCGGCCTCTACCTGGACTTCCTCCTACCTGTTGTTTGGTCAAATTATCAATGGCATTTATGGAGGGACTGTGTGCAGAGCATTGTACTAAGAGCTTGGGAGAGTACAATAATAACAGACACATTCCCTGTCCACACGAAGATTGGGTGGGTCACACCCCCCCCCCCCGCCACAGTTTGGACACAAAGGCATACAAAAGGGAGGAAAAGGAGGGGGAGGCCTCTTTCAGTTTCTTGTCCATGTGGCCTCCAAATATGATTCTGACCATGGATTTCCCCACTTCCCTTACCTCCTGAAGACCGTGGGCCAAGGAGAAATGTTCTGTGAGCTCAGAAATGCTAGATTTGAAACAAATGCCTGTGATCAGGGATGCGAATGTGTGTGTCTGTCTGGAGTGTCTTCAGTGAGGCGAACAGAACCAGTCTGGATGCAGACATCTCTCTCTCTCTGTGCCTCCCCCCGCCCCCCCCGCCCCAACACACACGATGCCAAGGCAGCAGGAATGTGGTAATTGGTCACTGGCTCGTGAGCCGCAAGACTGTCCAAGGAGCCTGAGAGGAGCCCCAGGCTAGGGGAGCTGGAGGGACATGCCTCTCACGGGTGGGGTCAGGATGAGAACACCGCCCTCCCCCCGAAATTCTGAAACTGCCTAGCGGGGTGGAAAAGCAATGCCAACTACGCCTCTCAGCCTGGCAGGTTTCAAAGAGCAGAGGAAGGCCGGTTTCTTTCTTCACTCCCTCTGGAGGGACACTGAAAAAGCCTCCCAGCCCCCAAATCCCTTCCCAGGGGGAAAGGTAACATGAACTCAAGCTATCCTAGGGGGCCAGGCCCTGGGGCCAGATTGGGGGCTGGAAGATGAGAGAACCTAGGAGAGGCTGAACCCAGGAGATAAGAGGAAGAAGGAAGGGAGGGAGGGTTGTTATTGATTGCCTTCTCCTGCTCCCGGCTCCTAATTCCTCTTGGATTTTAGGGTAGGAGACTGTGCTTCCCTCTGCCCAGCAACTGCTGTTCACTCCCTACCCTCTGGCAGGGCTCGTGATGCCAGCACCCAGCCAGGCAGGGGGTGGGCTGGGGTGAGGTGGGATGGGGGGCTAGTGGTAGCCCCTAAGGCCCCCTCTTCTTGGAGAATGTATCCACCCCAGTGCTTAATACAGTGCCCGGTACATAGCAAGTGCTCAATAAATACCATTAATAAGGTCTCCCTTGACTCCCTTTGGCCCCATAAATCCCATCTCTCTCCCACAACTCAGTTTCTCAGAGTCCTCGGAGGGGCAGGTTGTTGTGGGGAGGGGTTGGTAATGGGGTGTTACAGTGGCCTTTCTCCTCCCTCCCCCTGGGTCCCAGGAGGTCCCCTAGGATCCTGCCTGTGCAGCGGATGGCGTGGGGCATTTAGTAAGGCGCCCCTTTTTTGATTCCTTGCCCTGCTCCTTTTCTGACTTCCTCCTGATCCTGGGAGTGGGAATCAAGCAGGGATTGTCTCTGTTGCTGAACTGTACTTCCCAAGCACTTAGTATAGTGCTCTGCTCAGTAAATATGATTAAATGAATTAACTCAGCTCTCACCCCTCCCCACACCCCTTGTCCTCCTGCCCCCAACCTTCAAGAAGTTCTGACCCCTGACTATGTCTGGGGGGCTGCTTTTGCTCGAGGATCCGGCTCTCTGGGCTGACCAACTGAGCTGACAGGGGCCTGGTGAAACTGAGAATTTGGGGAAGGTGTGGGGGGGGCAGGGGAGAGAGCTGAAGGGGGGCAAGGAAGAGAGCTGGGGAGAGTGGCAGAGGGAAAGATCTGGAGGGGGCTGCTTGTGCAGAGAAAGGAGGAAAAATTTCCAACTTCACCAAGGCCCAGGAAAAGGATCCCCTCTCCCCTCCCTTTACCCCATTCTAAAGATTCCCAGGAAGGGGAGATCTCCCCCTTCCCTCCCTCTCTCTAGCCCAGCCCCCTGGGGACCCCCAGCCTCCTCCCCTCTCCTCTGGCCTCCTCACACCTGCCCCTTCCCCAGGCACCTGCAAGAGGGAATCTGCAAGTCACAAACAGCCGAGCCCACCCACCTCAAGAGTCCGGACCTGCCAGCCCCCCAAACTAGCGGCCAAAGGGGGACCCCAACCCCCACTCCCACCCCTCCTTTGGAAGCGCAGCAGCAATGTTAATCCTTGCTTTTCCCTGCTCCTCCCTGCGTCAGGGGCTTATCGGGGCTCCCGGCTCACCTGAGCCCCCCCCCCCCCCAGCCCAGGGGTCTACCCCGACCCCCCCCCAGGGAGCACAGAGCTGGAGGCGGGTGGAGTCCACCCCATTACTCAGCAGGGGTTCACCTAAAACCCACTTCCTCACTCTCCGGGGGCACCCCCCGAGCTTAAAAAAACACCAGCACCCACATCTCAATCACCCCTCCAAAAAGAGGGGGGGATTTCCCACAGCCCATACATTGGGCTTTAGAATCCAAGAGGGACCCCCGCCCCTCCAGCTCCTTGCACTTTCTGCTCCTCTAAGGAAAAAGCAGCTACTCACCCCCAGTGCCTTGATCCCGGTCTGTCACTCATTCCTTCCCTGGACAGAGTGCGGTGGAGGCAGGTCCTGCCAGACTCCAGAAGCCAATGTCACCGACTCACATTACTACAATTTATCTGATTGGGGGTGGAGGGGTGGAAAGATTTTTCAAACTGTTTGGCAGCCACTAAGTTATATTTGAACTGGAAAGAACTTTTCCTTACCTGATCACTCCACAGGCTCCCCACTTCGGGACTCTGAAATACCAGAATGTATCCGTTTCTTTCTTTTCTTTTTTTTCAATGCACCTGGTCCCTGTTTTTTTTTAATAAGTAGTACTTCATTTAATCTGGTTCAGCTGCCTCTTTCCCAAGAGATCAAGCAGAACTTATGCCTCAACTGGCAGTTTACAGTCATTGAAACGGGGCAGTGTTTGGAAAATTGATCTGGCTTCTCTGGTACTAGGCTAAGGAGAGTTAATCATAGGCACATTTTCTTGTATTGTACTCTCCCAAATGATTAGTACTGTTTTCTGCATACAGTGAGCATTCAATAAATACCACTGATTGAATTTCTAACTTGTTCACTGTACCTCAATCTCATCTATCTCTTGCCCACCTCCTGCCGCTGGCTTGGAACAACCTCCTTCTTCGTATCTGACAAATGATCCCTCTTCACACCCTCAAAGTCTTTTTAAAGGCACATTTCCTCCAAGAGGCCTTCCCTGACTAAGCTCTCCTTTCCTCTTCTCCCACTCCCTTTTGCATTACCCTGATTTGCTCCGTTTACTCCTCCTCCCTCAATTCCACAGCTCTATGTACATAACCTTAATTTATATTGATGTCTTTCTCCCCTCTAAATTGTAAATTGGTCGTGGACAGGGAGCATGTCTACCAACCCTGCTATATTGTACTCTCCCAAGCACTTAGTACAGTGCTATGCACCCAGTAAGTGCTCAATAGATACCATCAATTGACTGAACTCTTCCTATGCCTCTTTCCTTTCTCATTTCCCTCTTTCCTTTCTCATTTCTGGAGTTTTTCCCTTCTCTTCACTCAGCCTCTAGAACCTTTGTTGGTGTATCCGTGGAAATGAAATCAATGGCTCATGGTTTCTCATGGAAGCATCCCTTACACATTTGTTGGAGAAGCAAGAGTGGAATTCAAAACAAACCCTCAATTTCCCTTCCCCAGTCCTCTCCTCCCCATCATAGGTATAATCTTAATTAATTAATTAATTAATAATCTTAATAAACTAAGGACCAGGATCCCCTCAAACCTTCAAGACAGTAGTTTCTGAAACATGTCAATATATAGGAGGGCCTATAAAAAAAGGAGGAACTTTTAGAATAATTTTTTGGGGAAAAAATCACCCCATTCTAAATTCTGAATCCTAAAGCAACAATGAGAATCAGGTCACTCTGTCACCATCTCATTTAGGATGAGATTGCTTTCAGGACAAAGGTCAGACTTTTAAGAGGAAAATGGATAGGGGGGTTAAATGAGGTGGCAGGGGGGCCAGGCAGAAGAGGAGGAGAGAATGCACTGAAGCATTTGCCAGCTGAAAGACAATTTTCATATCCACTTTGCTCTTCCCATGTAAGCCCCAGAGAGAGTCAGCAAGTGAAGAGTGATGTTTGAAAATAGAAAGGGCATGGGGTGGAATTATCTTTCACATTATTGTTTTGAAATATATTCTCTTACCACAAATTTACTGGGCAAACTACTAAGTAACAGGGTCTCCAAAAGGCAGAGAAGATCCATTTAGGGAGTGTTTACTTTTCTCTAGCAGGAAAAAGAAGTGGAAGAAGGAATGTCATCTGCTCACTTCTCACTAATGAAACAAACAGGTTGACAAATTAATCCATCAAGAGATGATAAAATTATTCAATGATGACAATTACCCTGAATGTTATTTTGATTGTAAAACCCTGTGGGTAAGCCTGAGACAGTTGAGAGGAAGGAGGAATTTGAAAAGAGCTGGTAAAGACTTTATAGATTCCTTTTCTGAAATGTTCCATTAGGTGTCATAAATTTTGTCATCATGTCACAATTCACCATGAATCCAAAGACCTGAGGAATGCTCAGCAATTGGCATGTGGGATTTCTAGAAAGATGCATCCTCCAGACTCCAAGGTCCTTTTTTTTCTGTGGTTTTTGTTTATAATAGTTGTAGTAGTTGTAAAGCGCTTATTATGTGCCCAGCACTGTACTAAGCCCTGGGATGGAAATAAGCAAATTGGGTTGGGCACATTCCCTACCCCATAAGTGGCTCACAGTCTTAATCCCCATTTTACATATGAGGTAACTGAAGCATAGAGAAGTGAAGGAACTTGCCCAAGGTCATATAGCAGATAAGAGGCAGAACCAGGATTACAACGGGTCCTCTGACTCCCCGGCGTGGCTTAGAGGAATGAACAAGGATTTGGGATTAATGAATTGTACTCTCCAAGCTCTTAGTACAGTGCTCTGCACACAGTAAGTGCTCAATAAATATGATTGAATGAATGAGTCAGAGGCCGTGGGCTCTAATCTTGGCTCTGCCACTTATCAGCTGTGTGACTTAGAACAAGTCACCTAACTTCTCTGTGTTTCAGTTACCTCATCTGTAAAATGGGGCTTTAGACTTTGAGCCCCACTTGGGACAACCTGAATACCTTGTATCTGTTCCAGTGCTTGGCACATAGTAAGAGGTTAACAAATACCATCATCATCATCATTATCCACTAAGCCATGTTTCTTCCCTATTCATTCCCTTCTCGTTTAAATTGCAGGGCAGAGCTTAACTCCCCCAGGAAGATCCATTCCATCCATTCTCAAACCCTCCGTCAGCCATTCTGAGCCAACCCTTCTTTTTCAGTCTTATATTTCCTGGAGGACAGATCCATTCACCTATATTTATAGGGATAACAGGCTAATCCCTGCCCTCTCTAGACAGTAAACTCCTTATTTATTTTTGAATTGTATTTGTTAAGCACTTACTATGTGCCAGGTACTGTTCTAATTGCTGAGTGATCAGGTTGGACACAGTCCAGGTTCCACATGGGGCTCACTGTACTAATCCCCATTTTACAGATGACAAAACTGGGGCACAGAGAAGAGAGGTTTCTTGCCCAAGGTCACACAGCAGACAAGTGGTGGAGCTGGGATAAGAATCCAGGTCCTTCTGAATCTCGGGCTCTTACTCTATCCACTAGGCAATGCTACTCTCTTATGGGCAGGGAACATGTCTGCTAATTCTGTTATATTATACTCTCCCAAATTAATCCATTAATTTACTCTGAATCTACAAGACAAGTTCCCTCTAGACTGAAAGGTCTTTGTGGGCAAGGAATTTGTCGACCAACTTTATTATATTTTACTCTCCTATGTGCTTAATACAGTGCTCTGGACACAGCAAGTGCTCAATAAGTAAGATTGATTGAATGACAATAAACAGCAATATGCTATTCAATTTTCCCACTCTGAGTGATATTCTTTCTATAGAGAAGTAGTGTGGCCTAGTGGAAAGAACATGAGGTTGAGAGTCAGAGGATCTGGGTTCTAATCCCAGCTCTGCCTATTTCTTGCTGGTACCATGGACAAGTCGCTTAACTTCTCTGGCCCTCGGTTTCCTTGTCTGTAAAATGGGGTTGCAATACCTGCTCTCCCTCCTACTTAGACTGTAAGCTCCAGGTGGGACAGGGACTGTGTCCAACTTGATTAACTTGCAGGTCTTAGAACACTGCTTGACACATAGTAAGTGCTTAATAAATGCCATTATAATTATTAAGATTAATAAATCCAAATCTGATCTAAAAATGATCTCGCCCATCTAGCTGCTGCATTTTTCTGAGCCCAACTTCCAGGTCTGCCTTCTCCAAGAGGCCAGCAACCTTCATTAACAGTCACTGAACTTCCCTGGCATTTAATACCCTTGAATCCTTCACCTCCCACCCCTTTTTCCTTCCTTCTTTCAGGCTGTTTGCTGGCCTTCAAGAATGAATAGACAAAATCAGGCTAGATTTTGAGGGATGGTTGTTCCCATCCCAGAAAGCACCACCCCATTTGGCATCAGTGGGGTTGCTTATTAGTAGTCTCAGCAAAGAGACCGGGGATTCAAGGAAGATTAACCCCTTGTCTGCCATTGATGGTTTGTCTCATCCCCCATGAAGACCATAATGATAATAAATGGCCTTTGTTAAGCCCTTCCTATATGGCAAGCACTGTACAGAGGATAGATACAAGATAATCAAGTTGGATGCAGTCCCTATCCCACATAAGGGTCACTAGTCCAGAAGAACACTGGGGCACTGTAGTATGTTCCTTTGAACTGCCATTTTCTGGCCCGGCATGCAAATAAAATGGAAATCCATAGACCTGGACATCTGGTGACTTTGGCAAAGGACTTAATAATACAAAAGAAATATTTAAAAGGCACCCCAGTGTTTGGCTTCTTCATTTTGATAATTGCATGCTTTGGGGCTTTATGAAAGTTAAAGCAATCAGTTTTACAGTGATTGATTGTACTTGCTAGTCCGGCACAGAATTCACAAACTGGTCCAGAGAAGTGAAGGGTAGTATTATTTCTAATAACCAAACCAAGTCACGATAGAATTCAAGTCACAAGGGCTTCGGTGGTAGCTAGGACTTAACTCCGCTGGTCCAGCAAGCCACCCTCTCTCTTCTTGAAGAGAATTTATTTAGGATCCTTCTCCTTTTCCCTTTGGACTACAGGCCCTTTTCAAACCTCAGAGCCCGAGACAAAAACACATTGTGTCTCTCTCCAGGAGGGGAAGGGGCTTGAGGGAGCTGGGTGTAGGGGGCATCTCTTGGGGGATTGCCTAAATCTCATTTAGGTTTTCATGACTTGGAGTATCCCTGAATTCCTGCTACTGTTTTCCTCTTCCATCACTGGTAGTAGTAAGAGCATTAGGAGCAGTAATAAATAATAATAATGGTGGTATTGGTTAAGCGCTTACTATGTGCAAAGCACTCTTCTAAGCGCTGGGGGGATACAAGGTAATCAGGTTGTCCCACAAGGGGCTCACAGTTTTAAACCCCATTTTACAGATGAGGGAACTGAGGCACAGAGACGTTAAGTGACTTGCCCAAAGTCACACAGCTGGCAAGAGGCGGAGCTGGGATTAGAATCCATGACCTCTGACTCCCAAACCCAGACTCTTTCCACTGAGCCAAGTAGCAGCACTATTAGTCACGTGGCCTGGTGGCAAGAACATAGACCTAGAAGACAGAGGACCGGAGTTCTAATTACAGCCCCGCCACCTGTCTGCTGTGTGACTTATCTGTGCCTCAGTTCCCTCATCTGCAAAATGGGCATTCACTATCTGTTCTCCCTTCTACTTAGACTGTGATGCCATTATCATTACTGGTTGTAATAGCAGTGTTAAGGAATAGTAGTCAGTTCATCAGCCGTACATATTGAGTGCTAACTGTCTGCAGAGTACTGTACTAAGTGCTTGAGGGAGTGCGATATAATGATAGACACATTCCCTGCCCATAGTGAGTTTATAGTCAAGAAGGGGAGACAGACATGAATATAAAGAAATAAACTGGAGATGCACATAAGTGTTGTGGGACTGGGAAGGGGGATGAATAAAAGGAGCAAGTCAGGGTGGCCAGATGGGAGTTGAAGAAAAGGAAAAGAGGCCTTAGTCAATAGTAGCAGGAAGAGGAAGAGGAGGAGTTTATTGAGGGCCCACTTGGTGTGGTACACTATACTAGTTGCTTGGGAAGTACAAAATAATGGCATGACATATTTCCTGCCCACAGTGAACTTACATTCTAATGGGGGAGACACACATGAAAAATACTGACAGCTAGGAAAGTAAAGAAAAATACGTACATATGTACACATACCCCAACAGGAGTGCTTAGGAGTTGACTAAAGGAATGATATGACTCAGAATGCTGGGAAATTCATGAGAGGAAAGCTTATTGGAGGAGGTGGGAGTTTAGGGGAGATTTGAATGCGGGGAGAGCTGGGGTTTGACTGATTATGTTGATGGAACACTGGTTTCCAATCAATCAATCAATCAGTGATATTTATTCAGCGCTTACAGTGTTCAGAGCACTGTATTAATAACTTGGGAGAGTACAGTACAACCGAGCTGGTAGAAATGCTCCCTGCCCACACCGAGATTAAAGTCTAGAGGGAGAGACAGACATTTATATATATATATATATATATATTACAGATATGTACTTACATCCTGTAGGGCTGAGGGAAGGGTGAATATAGGGTGTAAATCTAGTGCAAGGGGGCTGAAGAAGGGAGAGGGAGAAAAGGAAATGAGGGCTTAGTCGGAGAAGACCTCTTGGTGGATATGTGCTTTTAATAAGGCTTTGAAGGTGAGGAGAGTAATCGTCTGATGGATGTGGATAGGGAAGGTGTTACAGGCAAGAGGCAGGACTTGGGTGAGTAGTTGATGGTGAGATAGACAAGACCAAGGAAGAGTAAGTAGGTTGGCATTAGAGGAGGAAAGTGTATGGTCTGGGTTGTAATAGCAGAACAGAGGTAAGGTAGAAGGGGCCAAGGTGATTGAGTACTTTAAAGCTGATAGTAAATGGCATTCCAAATGTCATTTGACCTTTTTCAATAGGCAGATAATTGTCCCAATTTCAAGGAATAAATAAACCTTGAATAGCCTATAAGTTAACCTAGAGACAAACCTATTTCAACCGCCAGTTAAATGAAATGGACTGTGCTGAACAGACTTGCAAGATGACTTAAAATGGCTTCGGCTGGTTCCCCTCCTTCTCCCAGGATCTGAAAGCGTGCTTGCTTGCCCCATTCCAAAGAAATGAACGCCTCTGTTCCCTTCCAGCTTAGTTCTTTTGGTCACCAGTGGGGCCAGCAGTTCACCTTGCCTTTTCTGGGTTGCCTGGAGGGATGGACCTGACTGACCTTTAAGGCAGGAATTCCCTGGGAAAACAGTCAAGAAATTTTTTTTTTTTTGGATGGTGCTGGCAGTCCTCCAAAGGGTTTAGGGTTCCTCTGTGCTGGGGAGTAAGGGGAGAGAGAGAGAGAGAGAGAAAGGAGAGGGAGAAAGAGAGAAAAGAGAGGGAGAGAGAGAGAGAGAGGGGAAAAAGAGTACAAGAAAGGAGGGGAGAGAGAGAGAAGGAGGGGGGAAGAGGAAGCAAGCAAGAGAGGGATAGACAGAGAAGGAGAGGGAAAGTGAGGAGAAAAAGAAGAACCAAGGGAGAGATAGAGACATAGAGACTGAGAGAGAAAGAGAGTGAGGGAAAAAAGAGGAAGCAAAGGAGAGATGTAACGAGAGAGGGATTTTATCAAGGGACTGGATGTCAGCTAAAGTTCTTGTAAAAAAATATAGGCACCACTATCCCTCTCACCCCCAAAGTGTGATCAGTAATTAACTGATTAATTTAAATTTCCAGTTAGGGAATCTTTTTGTACTTCTTATCCTCTCCTATGCTAGCAATATGGTGTAGTGTCTGGATGTTGTTTTAAAGGCAGGATTGGGGCAATTAGGGTAGAAAAATGTGGATAATGCAGTAAAGGAAGACGCCTGGAAGCCTGTGGGTGTAAGGTTCGAAAAAACCCAGAACAGGGTGGATTCTAAGTGAATTTGGCAATGGGCTAAAGACTGAAACAACAATTGAGTCACCCAGGCTGGAAGTAGAGATATTCAGAGCTGCAGATGGGTAGACAGGGGCTTCTGTTTTCTCTTTGGGAACTTGTCCTTGGCCACACTCCCTGAGGGGACCTGGGTGACCAGGAGACAGGAGATGTCCCGTTTCCGGTCTCTCTCCCAGGGAGGTCAGAGGACAGTGTCCCTGTCTGTGGTCACTCCCCCATGGTGGTCAGAGGACACGGTCCCTGTCTCTGGTCACTCTCCCATGGTGGTCAGAGGACCCGGTCCCTGTCTCTGGTCACTCTCTCAGGATGGTCAGAAAGGCAGCTGTTTCCCAGCTTCTGTGAGCTGGAAATGACAGTGGGGACATTTTAAGGGGGACTCAAGGGAGATTCCTTCTCTGGTCCCCTGAGGAGACATGGTTCTCACCCTCTTGTGAGAAAAGGGAGGGCGGACCCCACAGGCTACTGCAGCCATTCAAAGTTTAGACATGGTCCAAGTTTTCTGGCATTCCTAGGGACCACGGCAGAGACCTCAGGTTGGTCAACTGTTGGAAGTGCCAAGGGGGAAAAGCAAGGATCAGCTAGCTTGTCACAGTTGATTTAAAAGGGAATTTCTACAAATAAGCATGAGGCAGTTTACTAGAGAGAAACAGCATGCAGTATTTAAGGCCAGTCTTTGGCCTTAAAAGTCACTAATGACTGAAATCATTAATGACTGTCATAAAGTGTGGGAAGGGACACTGCTGTCCCTTCTCAAACCCCTTCTTCCCTCTTTCTTAGAAGTAGAGGCTTCTTGAGAAGCAGCATGGCCTAGTGGAAAGAGCCCGGGCCTGGGAGTCGGCGGACCCTAAGTTCTAATTCCGACTCTGCCTCTTGCCTCCTGGGTGACCTCGGGCAAGACACTTAACTTCTCTTTGCCTTGATTACCACATCAGTGAAATGGGTATTAAATCCTATTAAGACTGTGCTCTATGTGGCCCCGATGGTCTTATATCTGCTACACATAGTATGTGCTTAATACTAATAACAATTATAATATTATACATCTTAATGATACATTGTATAGATCTAATATGACATAAGAATAATAAAGTATTATCATTATTATTAGTCCTCTATATTTCTTCAGCTCTATAGGGCACAAAAGCATTACACTGAACTACTGCTGGCAGGGAATTTTCCCTGGGCAGGATCTTCTGTTTGGCCCAGGATTTCTCCAGATTGACAGCTACTCCAGGAACACTAGTGGCTATTAATCAATCAATCAATCAATGGTATTTCTATTAATGGCTGCCTCCTCCTCTATACCATAAACTCATTGTGGACAAGGAATGTATCTATCGATGCTATTATACTCTCCCAAGCTCTTTTTACAGTGCGCTGCACAGAATAAGCACTCAGTAAATACCATGAATTGCTTGATTACAATCTAATGGAGAAGCTTACAATCTAGTAGTTCTCACTTTCCTCTCCACCTTCACTCCATCCCACCAGCTCCCTTGGAACTACCCTGAGCATTCCTAGATTCTTAATGAGGTGAAGGGGAAAAATCCGGCATTTTGGGTTCCACACGTGTAAAACTGAACTCATCTTCCTTCCCCAAATCTTCTCCTCCACCAACTTTCCTCTCAGATTCAACAACCCCACAATCCACCCTGTTTCTGAAGATTAGGACCTCAGTATCATCTTTGATTTCTAACTCCAAGATCAGCCTCTTCCTCTCTATCCAAATAATAATAATAATTAAATATCACTAATGGTGGTATTTGTTAAGCACTTACTATGTGCCAGGCACTGTACTAAGTGATGGGGTGAGTACAAGGAAATTGTGTTGACACTGTCTCTATCACACATGGGGCTCACAGTCTTAATCTCTATTTTACAGATGGGGTAACTGTCACACAGAAAAGTCTGACTCAGTGGAAAGAGCACAGGTTTAGGAGTCATAGGTCATGGGTTCTAATCCCAGATCCACCACCTGTCAGCTGTGTGACTTTGGGCAAGTCACTTAATTTCTTGGTGTCTCAGATACCTCATCTGTAAAATGGGGATTAAGACTGTGAGCCTTATGTGGGACAGTCTGATTACCCTGTATCTACCCCAGTGCTTAGAACAGTGCTCGGCACATAGTAAGCTCTTAACAAATACCAACATTATTATTATTATTATTATTAGAGTGTAAATTTGTTATGGGCAGAGAACATATCTATCAACTCTATTGCAATGTACTCTCCCAAGCGCTTAGTGCAGGGCTCTGCAAACAGCAAGCACTCACTAAATACTCTTAATTGATTGAGTGATTGGGAGAACTAATTCCCAAAATTTTCTGGAAGCCCCCATGAGGAGGCTCCATAGACTTTGGCCTTGATCTCATCCAGTTCATCCCCAACTTCTCATCCTCAAACTGCCTCTGGCTTGAAACGTCCTCCCTCTTTGTAACTGACAGATGATCACTTATTGAAGGCACATATTCTCCAAGAGGCCTTCCCTGAATAAGCCCTCCTTTCCTCTTCTCCCACTCCCTTCTATGTCACACTTGCACTTGGATTTGCACCCTTTATCCCCTCCTCCCTCAACCCCACAATAACTTATGTACTAACCTGAGCTATATTTATTTATATTATTATCTGTCTCCCCTTCCTGACTGTGAGCTCATTGCGGACAGGGAACACGTCTACCAACTCTGTTCTAGTGTACTTTTCCAAGTGCTTAGTTCAGTACTCTGCACACAATAAGCTCTCAATAAATATGACTGACTCTCTGATTGTACTTTCCGCATGTGGTAGCAAAGGCCTGATGTGACATGTTCCTGTGTACCATGAGGCTAAAAGCTGCATCTTCTATGGAGTTTGATCGTTCGCATGAATGGCGAAGTTCTCTTTCAATTACTAAAATCAATTTTGTCCAATGTCTCAAAGAGGCACTATTCTGGAACCCTCTGCAAGCAATTTTTCATTTCACTTCTTTGCAATCCTGACACAACACTTTGTTTACTCGGTCGTGGAGAAACCAGTCCAGAGCAGTTTGCCCTGGTGAATAGCTTTTGTCTCAGAAGGCTTCTTTCTCCTCCCCTTTTGGGACCTGGTTAGCAGGCTCTGGCTTTATTCCGGTTACCTTCTGCAGGGAATGTGCACTGCTAAATGGTATTGAGAGCTTTTTCAAGCACTAAATGCCAGCCAGAAGACAAAAGGAATTGGAACCATACTGGTATGGCTTACTTAGAGCATCATGAACAGCATGGCCTAGTGGAAAGAGAAAAGGACTGTGAGTCAGAGGACTGAGGTTCTAATACCGCTTCTGCCACTTGCCTTCTGTGTGACCTTTGGCAAGTTACTTAACTTCTCTGTGCCTCAGTTTTCTCTGAAGCATTTCATATTTTTGACCTGGAACACCCTCTCTCCTCATATACGACAGATAATTACTTTCCCCCACTTCAAAACCTTATTGAAGGCACATCTCCTCCAAGAGGTCTTCCCTGACTAAGCCCTCCTTTCCTTTTCTCTCACTCCCTTCTGCATCACCCTGACTTGCTCCCTTTATTCATCCCCCGTCCCAGTTCCACAGCACATGTATATATCTGAAATTTTATTTATTTATATTAGCTCTACCACATGTCTGCTCTGTGACCTTGGACAATTCACTTAACTTCTCTGTGCCTCAATTACCTCATCTGTAAAATGGGGAGTACACCATTCTCCTTCCTACTTAGACTGTAAGCCCCATGTGGGACAGGGACTGTGTACTCCCTGTGGGAGTACATGTCCCCATGTGGGACAGGGACTGTGCTTCTCCAGCCACGCTGGAGAAGCAGTGTGGCTCAGTGGAAAGAGCACGGGCTTTGGAGTCAAAGGTCATGGGTTCGAATCCCAGCTCAGCCACTTGTCAGCTGTGTGACTGTGGGCAAGTCACTTAACTTCTCTGTGCCTCAGTTCCCTCATCTGTAAAATGGGGATTAAGACTGTGAGCCCCACGTGGGACAACCTGATTCCCCTGTGTCTACCCCAGTGCTTAGAACAGTGCTCTGCACATAGTAAGCGCTTAACAAATACCAACATTATTACTACCTGATTAACTTGTACCTACCCCAGTGCTTAGAACAGTACTCAGCACTTAGTAAATACTTGACAGGTATGATTGTTATTGTTATTATTATTATTATGTCTTCTGCCTTGAAATCTCATGCTCTTTCCATTGGACCATACTGATGCATACTGAGGAGCTTGGTAGACAGACTCTAAACATGCACTTCAGACTTCACAAGGACTTGAGGATTGAAAATGATTGTCTGCTGTGTGAGCTGAGGCATGTCACTTCACTTCTCTGTGCTTCATTTTCCTCACCTGTAAAATGGAGTTTAAGATTGTGACCTCTATATGTGGACGTGGGCTGTGTCCAACCTAATTAACTTGTGTCTACTCCAGCGCTCAGTACAATGTCTGGCACATAGTAAGTGAAGGATGGTGGGGGAGAAATAAGTCAGTGGGGGTCCTTGCTGGGATCCAGTAGAGACATTAAATGCAGCAAGCATTAGTCGGTCTGCAGGAGGTGTTTACTAAGTGCTCGGTGAACAGAGACTTGGAGCTGGAGACTAAAGAGGTGCCTGTCTCCAAGCCTAGATCTTTGATCTCCCCTCTTTCTTGTCTCCCACCTCCCTGCTGGTCTACATTCTTGGTCCACCCTGAGACCAGCCCCTTTGTGACCTTGTGACCCCTGCCATCTACAGTCCTCCAGGTGTTGAGGTTCACAATTGGTCCACTCTTTGTTCTCCAGAAAAGTTATCTGATGACTTAGCATTATTGAGGGAATGATGGGGGCATGGAGCCAGAGGGCAAAGTTAATTCTATCCGTCCAGACTGGAAACTCCTACAGGGCAGGGAGCATGTCTGACTATTAATCAATGATACAGTAAGACTCTGAGCCCCTTGTGGGACGGGGACTGTGTCCAACCTGATTAGCTTGTATCTAAATGTTCTTATACTCTATTTCCCCTATCTGTAAATTATTTTTATGTCTGCTTCCCCCTGTAGACAGTAAGCGCTCCATGAGTATGGATCATGTCCATTTTCAATCAACTGTGTTTATTGAGTGCTTACTATGTGCAGAGCGGTGTACTAAGCACTTGGGAGAGCGAAATATTGTATTTTCCCAAATACTTTGTACAGTGATCTGTGCCCAATAAATGCTCAATAAATAACATTGATTGAGTGTGTCCTGGGTGCCAAGTGGTTAAGGATCAAGGCAGGCAATCCATGCCATTCCAAGAAGCTGTACTCTCCTGGCAGATGCCAGGAAACAGTAATCAGTTTCAAATAATGGGAGCAGAAAGAAGAATAAGGATATAAGAGGTATTAGTACAAATACAGCCAGATGAAGTAGCTGAATGAATTATTGAGAGTTCTAGTGCTGTGGAGGGTGGTTGAGGAGGATTCCAGCCCCCACCCTAACCTTTCTTGCTGTGTGACCTCAGAGACATTTCACTTTTCTGGGCCTGTTTTCTAATCTGTAAAATGGGGGTTAAAAATACCCTACCTCACAATGATATTGTGAGGGTAAACTGAGATCACTGGTGTCAAAGAGCTTTGGAATGAGACAAATTCAGGATATTAATAGACTGTGAGCTCATTGCGGACAGGTAACACCTCTACCAACTCTGTTCTAGTGTACTTTCCCAAGTGCTTAGTTCATTATTCTGCACACAATAAGCTCTCAATAAATATGATTGACTCTCTGATTGTACTTTCCGCATTTGGTAGCAAAGGCCTGATGCGACATGTTCCTGTGGGACATGCTAGTGTTAAAAGTAACACTAGTTTTAACACACAGAAAAAGCAACATGGCCTACTGGATAGAATACAGGCCTGGAAATCAGAGGAGCTGGGTTCTAAGCCCAGACTCCACCACTTGTCTGCTGTGTGACCTTGGGCAAGTCACTTCACTGTGCCTCAGTTACCTCATCTGTAAAATGGAGATTAAGACTGTGAGCCCCATGTGGGATATGGGTTGTGTCCAACCTGATTAGCTTGTGTATTTATCCTAGTGTTTAATACAGTGCCCGGCACATAGAAAGAGCTTAACAAATACCATTAAAAACCATCAACAACAAAAAACCAAGCAAACATACCATCCCCCATAAGAACTGTGTTGGAGTATTTGGAGATTCATTCAGAAGGCTGATTAAACTCTCCACAAGAAATCATAAACAAAGAGAGATCTCAGATATGTGCCTTATAGTCAAGAGTGCTGAGTTGGTGCAATTTAGCTTCACTGTAGAAGTTTCTGCTGTGTGTGTTTGTCTTACATGAGCCCCACTGGGATTGGAATGAAGAGGACAAGGGGGTTAAATGCTGCAGAATCTGGTTTCTGGAAGGAGTAAGATGAGGGAGGAAAGGTTCAGTAAGTGACCGGACTCTGCATCCGTTCTGTAAAGGAAATGCTGTATTCTTTTATTCCTCATTCAAACTAAGAATTTGGCTGCTGGATTATTAAATAGGGATAAAAAGGAAAGAACTAAAACTGCCCATGGAAACCGAGGAGAGACTCTGTGGCTCTCTGGACACATCACCAGTTCCCAAGGACTTTTCAGAATTGTAAGAGGTGGTAGCGTTTCAAAGGGCTTTGAAAAGCTTGGAATGCGGCTCTCATTAAAACGGGGGGGGGGGGGGGGATTGGCTTGTTTTCCTTTCTTTCTGACAGATCCAAACCATTGCAGTCAGTCAGTCAGTCAGTCAGTCAAGCAGTCAATAGAATTTATTGAGTGCTTACTGTGTACAGAGCACTTTGCTAAGCTTTTGGGAAAATACAATCTACAACAGACACATTCCCTGTCCACAGTGAGCTCACAGTTTAGAGTACTGGCCTAGTTGGAGACCCACTGAAAGCTAGACTTATCTTTAGCACCAGACTATGTCTAGAATGTAAACTCATTGTGGATAGGGAACATGTCTACCATCTGTGTTGTACTGTATTCTCCCCAGCCCTTAGTACAGTGCTCTGTGCACAATAAGCACTAAATAATTACCATTGATTGATTGAGACCAAGGTTCTGAGCCACTGGTTCTGTAAGTAGGGCAGAAGATAGACCTGGAAATCCTAATTGTGAAATGTTGATTGTATATAGTGATAAAAACAGTAATCGAGGTGTTTTAAAAATGGTTAAGTGCTTACTGTGTGCTAGGCACTGAACTAAGTAATGAGGTAGATACAAGCTAATAATAATAATGATAATAATAATGTTGGTATTTGTTAAATGCTTACTATGTACCGAGCACTGTTGGTGCTGGGGGAAATACAAGGTAATTGGGTTATCCCCATTTTACAAATGAGGTAACTGAGGCACAAGGAAGTGAAGTTGCTTACCCAAGGTCACATAGCAGACCAGTGGAAGTCAGGATTAGAATCCGGGTCCTCTGATTCCCGGGCCCATGGTCTTTCCACTAGGCCACACTGCTTCTCTGTAGCAGCATGGCTCTGGAGCAGGGAGGAAGTCACAGGATGCCAGAGGAGGTCTTCTAGGATATCAATCAATTGTATTTATTGAGCACTCACTGTGTGCACAGTACTGTACTAAGCACTTGGGAGAGTGCAATATAACACTATAGCAGAGTTAGAAATGAAGTCGGACTCCTCACAGTCTCTACTGTTTGGTCTCCAGCCCGATTTAGGGACAAAATCTGGAATTTCCCTTTCTCTAAAGATGCAGAAATAAAAACACCTGTCAGCCTTATTTGATGATTTCAACCTTTGAGTCCTTTCCTTTCAACCAACCCCCATACATGCGTGACAGACCCCCTCACTCTCTCCACCTTCAAAGTTTTATTAAATTCCCACCTCCTCCAAGAGGCCTTTCCTGACTAAGCCCTCATTTCCTTTACTCTCTCTCCCTTTTGCTTCACCCTTGCTCTTGAATTTGTACCCTTTATTTACCCCACCCTCAGGCCCACAGCTCTTATCCTGTAATTTATTTATTTATATTAATATCTGTCACCCCCTCTAGACTGTAAACACACTGTGGGAAGGGAACACATCTACCCACTTCGTTGCATTGTACTCTTCTAAGTCCTTAGACACACTCCCTGCTCCTCTGGGTACTCTCCCAGTGCTCTTCACTCAGTAGGCACTCAATAAATTCCACTTTCAGATCACTCGTTTTGCAGTCCAGGCCAGAGATCAGCACACCCACCCTGGAACTGACCCTGACTCAAAAAGGATGGAGGATATGACAATTAGAGTAAACACTCAATAAATACCATTGACTGATTGATTGATGTAGGTTCAGTGGGGATGGAGGGGGGTTAAAGAGAGGTTCAGATTGGCTGGAGATGGTTCTGACATAGGCTTGTTGTGGGCAGGGAATAGTCTTTTATACTGTTATATTTTAATAATTATTCTGGTATTTGTTAAGCGCTTACTATGTTCCAGGCGCTGAACTGAACGCTGGGGTAGATACAAGACAATCAGGCTGGACATAGGCCCTCCCTGACCCTCATAGGCCTCACAGTCTTCATCCCCAGTTTTTCAGATGAGGTAACTGAGGCACAGAGAAGTTAAGTGACTTAACTTCATACAGCAGACAAGTGGCAGAGCTGCATTTAGAACTCACGACGTTCTGACTCCCAGGCCCATCTGCTTCTCTTTGCTGCTTTTACTCTCTCACATGCTTAGTACAGTGCTCCACACACAATAAGCTCTCAATAAATACAATTGAATGACTGGTTAATTGACAAAGCTCAGGGGAAGCAGAGATGAGGTAGGTCATTCAAAAGCAGAAAGCGTCATCTGAAATAAACAGAGGAATGAACACCCTGAAGAGGCAGGGACAAAGATCAGTTTTATATTATTATTATTAAATTTGTTAAGCACACTATGTGGTGTGGTCAAGCACTGTTCTAAATGCTGGGGAAGATACAAGTGAATCCAGCTGGACACAGTGAAAGAGCACGGGCTTTGGAGTCAGAGGTCAGGGGTTCGAATTCCGGCTCGGTCGCTTGTCAGCTGTGTGACTGTGGGCAAGTCGCTTCACTTCTCGATGCCTCAGTTCCCTCATCTGTAAAATGGGGATTAAGACTGTGAGCCCCACATGGGACAACCTGATTCCCCTGTGTCTACCCCAGCGTTTAGAACAGTGCTCGGCACATAGTAAGCGCTTAACAAATACCAACATTATTATTCTTTTCCTACGTGGGGCTCACAGTCTAAGTAGAAGGGAGGGGGATTGAATTCCCATTTTACAGTTCTCTCCCTAACCCCATCTCCTGCTAGGAGAACAAAGGATGGTTGAAAATGGACAGCAGGTAAATTAAAAAAGTGAAGTAAATGAAATGTTTCTTCAGACGGGGCAAAGGCAGCCCATAGTGCTCATGACCATGGGATTTCAGCGAAAGACAACATATCTGGGTTCTAAACCCGGCTCTGCCACATGCCGACTATGTGACTTCGGGCAAGTCACTGAACTTCTCCTTGCCTTAGTTACCTCATCTGTAAAATGGGGATCAAGACCGTGAGCCCCGTGAGGGACAAGGACTGTATCCAACCTGATTACCTTGTATCTACCCCAGCACGTTTTGCATCTGTAAAATGGGCATTCAATACCTGTTATCCCTCCACCTTAAACTGTGAGCCCCCCATGGGACCTGCTACCCCATCACTTAGTACAGTGCTTGGCACCTAGTAATCATTTATCAAATGTTATTATTATTATTATTGTTATTAACATCAACATTAAAGACTTACCCCAGGGGTCTCCATTCCACGTGGCTTCCAGCTGCTGCCTACCTGCTGTTCTTATTGGGAGTGTGACTTGACATCCCTGAGCAGAATGTTACAATTGTCAAGGAGCTATTGTGTGTGTTTGTGTGCGTTTATGTATGTGTGTGTATGTTTATGTATGTATGTGGGGGTATGTGAATCTATGCAGCCTGGCACAAATACTTGAGCATGAAATGGAGCTATCTCCAGTGGCTGGAGCTCTTGCCGTTTCTCCACTGGAGAGAGAAGTTATTGAAATTTTACTAAGCGGGCTAAACTCTTCACTGATCAACAGGTAAAACATCCCGATAGGCATCCAAACAATGTGGGGAAGAGATGGGTGTTTCAGCCAAGGATGAAACCCAGCAATTCAAGTGAGTCTTCCCCAGAATGTAATTCTTGGATTAGGGTCTCTGTATCACCTCGGAAAAAGAGCATTTTTATCGTGTATAAAAATCTTCATTCTGCCACCACATGCCCCGGTTTTGAAAATCCTTTGATATTCTATGGACAAGTCAGCAATGGCACTTGACTTGGTTAATACCGGATTTTTGAACTTAAAAAGAAAACATGCTAACTTGTTTATGCATAAGCCCATTAAAACTTTTTCTAGGGGCACTCAAGATGTTTATTCTCCAGAATACATTTTACCTTTGAAGTGGTGTTTTAGTTTTAAAACAGTCATTCCCGAGCTGAATAAATTAGATGTTGAAAATAAAAGTTATTCTTAGAGCACATTCCAAATATAAAGCCATGCGCATGATGCTTTGATTCAAATCATACACTTGCAAGCCTCTGTTATTGTTTGAGGCCTACATTCAGAGTGGCAATTCTTGTTTTTGATGATTATTCCATCCTGAAACCATTCCCCCCTTCCACTCCCCCATCCAATTAAAGCAGAATTGGGAGCACATTTACATCTAAGAGTGACTAAATAGCTCAACAGTGTGCTTCGAAACAAAAGGCCTTCAGTAGCGGTGTTCATTTTTGTCTCTGCTTAGCAAGCTCAAAAGAAAACAAACCAATTCCCTGAAGTTTTTTTCGGGGATAGGAAGGTTGTTTTTGTTACTTTGATCTTAGCAGGTTGTGCATTTTTTATCGACTGCTGAATATGAAAAAGCCATAGCCTCGTCTACTTCTCCACCGGATTCTCCGACTCTCCGTCACCAAGCGTGCTCCATCCGAATCGGAATGCCAGAGTACGAATTTTCCCTTCGAAATTGATTTCCCATTCCAACAGACACCACAGGCTCGGAGTAAGTTAGGAAAGTATCCGATGCTTTTATTAATATGCCACCGACTGTAAAAAATACACCCATGCACATTGGACAATGAATTCCTAGTTCTTGAAAAAACCATGCTATTGCAGCTGCTTTGTCAAACCATCACAAGGACTAATGCAACAGCTAGGACTGTTGATTTTTTTCCACACTATAATCCATAATGCCAGACATACTAAGGTCATTTAAGTGGTTTATATGTCTCATTTCTGTTACATCTTCCTTACATTTTGGGCCGACTAAACTGCATTATTTCATAACATCCCCAATTGTCAAGACACCTGAACCAAGCTGTCCCATTTCTCCCTTACCGAGAATCAAGGTGAGGTTTTCCATACAGATTTGATGTCGGTATTATCATCATCGGTGGCATTTACTGAGCACTTACAGCGTACAGAGCACCATACTAAGCGCTTGGGAGAGTACAACGGAGTTGATAGACACGTTCCCTGCACATGACAGGTTGTCGCATGGGTTTCCAGAAACGGATGCTTACTACAGAGATGGAGCTGTGTAGTTAAACATTAAGTAGTCCAGGTAATAGAAATCATAGGTCAACTGCCTCTCGGAACTAGACAGCTCCCTTAAATATTGCCTCACGACTCCTGCATTAGTCCTTTCGTCCGAAGAGTGCCTGTCTTTAAAGTTGGGAAACTTCAGCTCTTTCGGGGCGCCTATCAGCTGCAAAAAGTAATTGGCATCCTGCTCCAGAGTTTCAAATTTCCCCACAAAGTCATAATTGATCAGGCAGGGATAGCAGAGTTTGCTGACTTGCTCCCAGTGGATGTCCATACCCACCGGACGCTGGGCGTCTAGGAGGTAGTGTATAAATTCTTGGAATTTGACTCCTGAACCATTATTCAGCGCCTCTCCACAGACATTGGGCCGATATTTCTTAATGATGGCCTTTCCAAAAACCGGGTGGTAGTAGCTGTTTGGGTGTTCGAACTTATCTCTGAAGGCAGACACCAACCTCTCCATGGGGTCGCGAACAAACACGGCTTTGGTGTAGGTGTTTAGACGAGTGTAGATACCCTTTAAGTCAAAGCTGTCTAACTTTTTCAAGTATTTTCCGTAGTGCACGGCATCGTGGGTAATGTCGTATGCCGACGAGGCTAATCCGTTGAGGACCATCAGGATCCTTTTCCAGTTGGAGCAGCCTGCCTTCGGCACCTCACAGTACAAGATTTTGTGCCGATCTTCCACATAGATCCTGGACACCAGGTGGGTCAGGTGGGTTCGGAGATGGTTGCCACTTCCGTGTTTCCGGCAGAAGTCATGAAGGAGAGACCGGCGTCTCTCCTGATCCGAATCCGTTGTCTTCCACTTGTCGTCGTGGATGAAACTCTTGTTCAAAGGGCGGGTGTCTGGGGGGAGGTTCATCTGGCTAAACTGCTTCAGCAGCGACTTGGTTTCATGCAGTTTGTTCTTCTTCTCTGGCTCCTCGGGAACAAGTCGACTGGGGCCCTGTGCAAATGGGCAAAAGAGAAAAGTGTAAAGCAGGTTCATTCTGGATGGATGATAAATTTAATAATAGTAATTGTGGTGCCTGCCTCAGGACAAGTAAGATACGACTGAGGCACAAGAACATACAAAACTTAAACTGTGCTTACTGCCTTCTCTCCTCCCAACCTCTTCCTCCTTCTCTCATTTTCTTCATCCAAGATGTCCACTGATAATATTTCCTCCAACTCCCTCAACCCTACCCAATCCACATCTGCATAATAGTAACAATTGTATTTGTTAAGTGCTTACTGTGTCCTAAGCACAAGATAATCAGGCTGGACACTGTCCTTGTCTCACATGGTATTCACAATCTAAGGGGGAGGGAGAACAGGTATTGAATCCCCATTTTACAGATGACGAAACTGAAGCACAGGGAAGGAAAGTGTCTTGTCTTATGCTGATGAATCATCTCCTACCCAAAGTGACACCATGGACACATCTTTCCCAGAATGCCCCACCGTTCATCAGCAATCATTCTGGCAGTGTATCCACAGAGTATTCTTGGTAAAAATATGGAAGTGGTTTACTGTTGCCTCCCTCCACACGGTAAACTGAGTCTCCACCCTTAACTCTCTCCCAAGTCACTGCTGCCCAGCACATGTGAGTCTTGACTTGTAGCAGATTGTCTTCCACTCGCTAGCCACTGCCCAAGCTAGGAATGGAATGGATATGCCTCTGCTTGACTCTCCCTCCCAAAGTTGAGACTGGTAGAGTACTGGAAACTGTCCAGGTGTGACCCTGAGAGGGGAAAGTAAAGCGACTTGCCCAAAATCACACAGCAGATATGAGGAGAAGCTGGGAGTGGAACCCAGGTCCTATAACTTCCAGGCCCGTGCTCCTTCTACTAGGCCATGCTATGTCTCTTGAAGAGGCTATATCTGGGAAAGTCTGACTGGTGAGCTGCATGGAAAATGCTCAGATTCCATTCCTGATGATCTTCTCATTCCCCTTCATCCTGGAATCTGGGTAATTGGCACAGGAACAGGAATCAACATGGTTTGGGTGTTCTGCTGGGGTGCTGGGATCAGCCAGATGAGGAGTATAGCATGCCACAGAGAGAAGTCTTCATTTCCCAAGAGGTAAGTCCCAAACCTGACTGCTTGGACATTTTGGGCACTCAGATTTCATGACCAGGGTGTTTTCACTGAAAATGATTCCCTTTAACTCTTTTTTTTTTGCCTTCCAGATTCAATTTTTCTCCAATCACTTGATGATTGAAGGCGAGAGCCAACTTTCCCGACTTGAGATGTCTCAAATTCAAGCTTTCAAGCCCTAGCTGAAAGTGTGACTGATTCTTCTCTTCCCTATTAGTCAATCAGTCAACCAATCAGTGGTATTTACTGAACAGTTACTAAGTGCAGAGCACTGTAGGGAGCGCTTGGGAAGGTACAATGTAACCGAGTTGGTAGATTTGGTCCTTGACCACAAGGATCTTAGAGTTTATCAGGGGAGATAGAAATTAAAAAATACCCTGTCCTGGTTTTCCTCTCAAAGTAATCTTACTGAATTTATTTTAAGTAGGATTGTCAACCTTCACCATAGCAGAGTGAACTGGCCCTTTCCCTGGTGTTTTTTTTATGGTGTTTGTTAAGTGCTTATTATGTGCCAGACACTACTAAGCACTGGAGTAGATGCAAGCAAATCAGGTTGGACACAGTCCCTGTCCCACATGTGGCTCACAGTCTTAATCCCCATTTTACAGATGACATAATTGAGGCATAGAGAAGTTAGGAGACTTGACCAAGGTCACACAGGAGACACATGTCGGAGCCAGGATTAGAACGCAGATCCTTCTGACTCCCAGGCCACTGCTCTAGCCACTAGGCCACACTGTTTAGTTGATCTATGACACCTTATGGCATACATTCTGCCTGGGTTTACTATACCTGGTCCACTGAGGAGGAAGGTATTTTCCAGCATCCACTGAGGCAGTGAACCAATGTAGGGGGCATTAATCTTCTCTGAGGTAACCAGATGAGGCTTTATTGAATTCTCTTTCTATTTGGCTGAGATAATTTCACTTGTTTTTGAGTTTATGAGGCCATAAGTAGCTCCCATCTGTTGAGGAACATATTTCTCGAAGCCATTTCCTCTTGAGTATGGAAGACTGGGGGGTAAATTAAATGATAACTTTTATAATAAGTGTCAGAGTCACAAGAGAACCAGAATCGGGAGCATGTGTTCAATTCTGGTCTTTCCTTCTGAAAGCTTAAGTCGGGCAAATAATTCATTTTATTTGTTTACAACGTAGATTAGACCTAATAAAACCCATTTGGTTTATAGTTGTACGCTAATCAATCCATTGTTTCAGAAAAAAGGAAATTTCATTGACTAATCATTCACTATAGTATATTACATTACTGAGGATCCACGAGAATATTGGGCTGACAGAATCAGCAAATGATAGAGATATATATCTGTCTCCCTCTCTAGATTGTAAGCCTGTTGCGGGCAGGGACTATGTCTGCCAAGTCTGTTATATGGTACTCTCCCAAGCACTTAGTACGGCTCTCTGATTGATTCATAGATTGATCCATTGAAAGCCACAGAAACTATACAGAATCTCCTTTATTTCCTTTTCTCTGGATGATGGACTATAGAGTGTGACTAAGCACATTATTGAACATTTAACTTTTTTCACATGAAGGACGGTAAAGGTGAGGTTCATTCCACAAGGAATCTTGTGCTGGCAAAGAATACTCAGCTACGGTTAAATTCCCCTGCCCTTCTTGGAAGCAATATATTCCACCGTGCTCTGTTACTGAAGAAAATGGTGTCAAATGAAATTCAATTTCCATGAAGTCTATGAAAAAAGATTCAGCAAGGATGAATTTCCCCATCTTTACTCTGTCAGGAAATAGAAGATGAAGCCCTTTGGGATGCCAAGTTGGCTCATCTTCCATTTTGCATGACTTTCACAGGGATAGTATGCTATTTCAATTTTACTTCCTTGAATCTTGATACATTTTTTTTTCCTTACTGTTGGCAGGAACTTGTCAGCTCTATGCTGCCAATGGCTTTGGTTTGAAGTAGTAGCGATGGTAATAGCATTTATAGTGCAAAGCTGTATTATGCACTTGGGAAGTGCAAAACGAGCAAGTGACATATTCTCTTTCCACAAAGAGCTTACACTGTAGTGAGGGATCCAGACATAAAAGTGTTTATGGAGTCATCAAAATAAATGATTGAATGTTTAACTGAAAAAACTCATGGACATTAGTGCTGAGGATGAATATAAATAAGTATAAGAAATAACATGGTCTAGTGGAAAGAGCCTGGGAGTCAGAGGACCTGGCTTCTAATCTCCGATCCTCCAATTGTCTGCCCTGTGACCTGGGGTGAGTTACTTAACTTCTCTGTGCCTCAGTTACCTCACCTGTAAAATTGAGATTAAAACTGTGCAACCTCTCTGGGCCTCAGTTACCTCAACTGTAAAATGGAGATTCAAACTGTGAGCTAGCGATGGCTGATGGATTTATGTAACTTGGGATGCTGGGAGGTAAGCGGGGAAGTCATATTGGAGGAGGTAATGCTTCGAGAGACTTGTTGGATCTGTTAGATTTGAGGAGGGAGGGAATTCCAAGCCTGGGGTAACTGTGTGAGCCACGGGAAGGAGGTGGGAGAATAGAAAGAAATTCAGCTAGAAGCTTGTCCACTTTTAATTCTTTCTGGCAGGAAACCTGTCTACCAACTCTGTTATATTGTCCTCTCCCAAACACTTAGTACAGTGTTCTGCACACTGTAAGCACTCAATAAATACAACTGATTGATTGATGTTTGGCTTGGGAGTTAGAAGGATAGTTGATGATTTAGAAACACCCTCCCAAGGGCCCCTTCCGTGAATACTGAGAAGAAATGCTTGTGCCAGTAGATCTGATGATCATATAATTCTGGTATTTGGTAAGTGCTTACTATGTGTCATTCATTCATTCATTCATTCGATTGTATTTATTGAGTGCTTACTGTGGGCAGAGTGCTGTCCTAGTGCTTGTGAGAGTTCAGGAAAACAATAAACAGACACATTCCCTGCCCACAGTGAGCTTACAGTTTGGAGGGGAAGAGACGGACACTAAGATAAATAAATTACAGATCTGTACATAACTGCTGTGGGGCTGGAGGGGGGATGAACAAAGGGAGCAAGTCAGGGTGACACAGAAGGGAGTGGGAGAAAGGAAAGGGGATGTGCCCTCAATAAAGTTTTGAAGGTGGGGAGAGTAATTGTCTGTCAGATTTGAGGAGGGAGGGTGTTCCAGGCCAGAGGCAGGATGTGGGTCAGGGGTTGGCGGTGAGATAGGCAACATCGAGGCACAGTGAGAACATTAGCATTAGTGGAGTGAAGTGTGTGGACTGGGTTGTAGTAGAAGAGTAGCAAGGTGAAGGTGATTGAGTGCTTTAAAGCCAGTAAATCCAGTTTGATGCAGAGGTGGATGGGCAGCCACTCAGTTTAGTGTTAAGCACTGAACTAAGTGTTGGAGTAGATAAAAGATCGTCAGGTGGAACACAGCTTCTGTCCCACATGGGGCTTACCACCTAAATAGAAGGCAGGAGGACAAAGAAATGAACCTGTGGCTATTTTAACTAATAGCTTCAACTTCTCCCCCACCAAGTCTCAGCTCTGACCAGCCAAAGGGACATGCTGAGCCCAATTCCCTTCTATTTTCCTGCCTGGCCACCGAGAGGCACACTACCTCCTGAACATCGGCTTCCAGGCTCTCCCTCAGCTGGATCTCTTGAACCCGGTAATAATAATAACTGTGACATTTCTTAAGTGCTTACTATGTGCCAGGCACTGTTCTAAGAGTGGGGGTGGATACAAGCAAATCAGGTTGGACAAAGTCCTTGTCCTACATCGGGCTTTGGGTCAAGGAGGGAGGGAGAACAACAACTTAATTTCCATTTTACAGATGAGGAGAAAGTGATGTACCTAGGGGTTAAGTGACTTGCCCAAGTCTTCCCTGCAGGAAAGGGGCAGAGTTGGATAGAACCTACATGTTCTGACATCCAGTCCTGTGTTCTTTCCATTAGGCCAGGATACAGAGCTTATGATAATAGGAACTTGGATGGTATCAATAATCAATCGGTAGTATTTATGCATGCTTACTGTGTACAGAGCCTTCTACTAACCATTTGGGGGAGTATAATATAACATGTATAACATGGTAGACAGGCTGCCTGTCCACTGGGAGCTTAAAGTCTAGAGGGAAGGTGTGTCTAGGGAAGGAGAGTCTACACTTTACAACCCATGTACACACAAAATTTTAGTTACACATTTTAAGTAAAGAGATGCCACTTACCTTTTTATTGACCTTACTCATTTTGACACTCAAATGCTCCCAAAGAAGCATCTACTTAGCTACTGATTATTGATTATGGTTTGAAAAGAATGATTTAGAAGGGACTTTTCTAGTGCGAACAATTGTTTACAAGACGAAGCATGACCTAATGGAAAGAGCACAGGCCTGGAAGTCCGAAGACTTGGGTTCTAATCCTGGCTCTGCCACTTGTTGTTTTGTGACTTAGGGCAAGTCACTTACCTTCGCTGTTCTTCAGTACGTCTAGACTGTAACCTTGTCTCTAGACTATAAATTCATATATGGGCAAGGAACATGTCCACTAATTCTGTAGTATTTTACTCTCCCAAGTGCTTAGTACAGTGGTCTACATATAGTAAGTGCTTAGTAAGTACCACTGATTGATTGATTTCCTCATCTGCAAAATAGGGATTCAGTGTGTGGTCTCCCTCCTATTTAGACTGGGAACTCCATGTGGGCCCTGATTGCCTTGTATCTGCCCCATCACTTAGTAGAATGCTTGGCACATGGTAAATGCATAAATACATAAATCCTCATCTCCCACTCCCTTCTGTTTTGCCCTGACATCCTCCCTCCAAGCCCCACAGAACTTATGTACATATCTGTAATTTTATTTATTTGTATTGATGTCTGTCTCCCCTGCCTCCAAACTATAAGCTCATTGTAGGCAGGGAATGTGACTGTTTATTGTTGTATTGTATTCTCCCAACCACTTAGTACAGTGCTTTGCACACAGTAAGTCCTCAATAAATATGATTGAATAAATGAATGAATGAAATGCTTACTACCACCATTATTATTATTACTCATTTTAAATAAAAATATGCCACCCACCTTTTCATTATCCTTACTTATTTTTGAAGCTCAGTCATTTAAATGCTTGCAAAGAAGCATCTAATTAGTTACTGATTTGAACTGTGTTTTGAACTGAATGGTTCAGGAGGGATTTTTTGGTGTGTTGAAGTGTTCACAAGTTGGATATGGCTTGAAAATAAAGCTAAAATGAGCTATTAAAGAGCTGCAATTCATCTTCACACAAGTGGTACAAAATGAGGATGGGCTAAAACCGTATCTTATTCTAGATTCTGAGCTGTCAATCGTGTGTTCATTTTTCTCCCCTAATCTGGTAAACAAGGTACGTTAACAAGTTGCTCTTAATAAGCATGCTAATTTCCCTAGCCAATTGCACAGAAAAGAATCATATTTTCACCCCAGAGGGTTCAAGGTGTTGTTTGTCCTCTGAGCTCAGGTGTTGTGAAATAGCTCGGGGCTAAAAAGCAGAAGTATGTGGTGGGTAATGGCTAGTGAGAGAGTTATCTACCCCTGCAACAGGAAACTTCCAGGCCCTAAACCCATGGTGGGGCTAGTGAAAACCTCAGTTTTTCACTGGGATAACATAAACCCCAAGGTTTCCACAGTAATAATTATCATCATCATCATAATAATCACCTTGAAGGAAAGTGGCAGAGCTGGGATTAGAGACCAATCTCCTAACTCTCAAGCTTATGCTTTTTCACCTAGGCTCATTGCTATATTCTACAGTTTGTAACCGAGCCTGGTTAATAATACTAATAATAGTGGTATTGGTTAAGTGTTTACTGTGTGCGGAGTACTGTACTGAGTGCTGGGGCAGATACAAGATAATCAGGTCCCCTAAATGAGGCTCACCGTCTAAGTAGGAGGGAGAAGGGGAATTGAATCTTCATTGTGCAGATAAGGGAACAGAGAAACAGAGAAGTGAAGTGACACAAGATAATCAGGTCCCCCAAATGAGGCTCACCGTCTAAGTAGGAGGGAGAACAGGAATTAAATCTTCATTGTGCAGATAAGGGAACAGAGAAACAGAGAAGTGAACTGGCCTGCCCAAGGTCACAAAGCAGACAAGTAATGGAACTGGGACTAGAACACAGGTCCTCTGACTCCCTGGCCTGTGCTCTTTCCACCAGGCCATGCTATTTCTCCAATCAAAGCACTCTGGGCTTATCCACTAGAGTGGTTTTTCAAAATTTATTTCCAGAGTCAAATTCACTTGGCTGTACAGCATTTTTTCTTAAAAAAAGAAAAAGCTTCTTTGCCTCTTGAATCATTTGCAGAAGGAAGATAAACTGAAAGAGGAAATAATTGACCTCTTCGTTTATCTGAAGTTTTGCCTTAGTACTGCATTATTATGTGAGAAATGAAAAGAAATGAGTGTCCATCTTGTTCTGAAGGCTCCTGTGGTGTGGAACATGTTGTGTCATGAAAGAAGTGCAAATTGAAATTAAAAAGAATAATTTTTCATCATCTCTGACAAATGACTTAGGAAACACCAGCTGGAAGACGCCATCTGACCCAAAACGAAAGATAAGAGTTTGACAGGGGATTGTGAGTCTTCCAACTTGCCTTAATCAATCAACAGCATTTATTGAGTGCTTAATCTGTGCAGAACACTGTTCTAAGCGCTTAGGAGAATACAATGCAGTAATCAATCCAACAGTGGTTTTTACTGAGCACTTAACTGCAGAGCACTGTATGAAGCATTTGGGAGAGTATGATAGAGTAGTCAGTCAATCAGTGTTATTTATTGAGTGCTTCCTGAATGGAGAGCACTGCACTAAATGCTTGATAAAGCAGAATACAACAGAGTTGGTAGACACAATCTCTGCCCAAAGGGATCTTACTTAAATATCAGAAGAAATTTGCCACCTGGTTTTAGACCAGAAGAATCAGATTTTAATTTCTAAACCAACCTCTAATGGGGAAGATAATACTACTACTAATAAATAATTATGGCATTTATTAAGCACTTACTATGTGCCAGGCACTGTATTAAGTGCTGGCATGGATACAAGCAGGGAAATAGGTGGAATGGCTTGTTCTACTTCCTTTTTGGCATATTCCAAAAGGGATGTGGACATTCTGAGTTTACGAAGAAATTGACGCTATAAAGATAGATGGAATGGCTTGTTCTATTTCCATTTTGGCATATTCCAAATGGTATTTGCACATTCTGAGCTTATGAAAAAAATGATGATATGAAGATAGGTGGAATGGCTTGTTCTATTTCCATTTTGGCATACTCCAAAAGGGATTTGGACAATCCGAGCTCATGGAGAAATTGACAATATGGAGGACGCAGATGTCTGCACATTTTAAGAGCAAATCTAGACCCGACTCTAAATATTTACTCCTCTAACAAGTCATTTTCCTTGTTGTTTTGGTAATAAAGGGGGAGTCACACTGCGTCTATCATCTCGGCCACAGCTGACATAACAGACAGGCAGCAGTAACACATCTCACTGCCATTGTTCAACCATCCAGTTGACAAAGCAAAAGGGGATTAAAATGAAACTGAGTTCCATAAATTAGATCTCTTTGAAGAGCCAAGAAAAATACTGAATCAACCCTATGACCTTAGTGTCACTATGGATGGCCCTTTCAAGGTCAAGTAGAAGCAGTGTGGCTTAGTGGACAGAGCCCGGATTTGGAAGTCAGAAGGACCTGGATTCTAATCCTGGTTCTGCTTCTTGTCTTCTGTGTGACCTTGGGTAACTGAAGCACACAGCAGTAAAGTGACTCTCCCAAGATCACAGAGCAGACAAGCGGCAGAGCAGGGATTAGAACCCAGATTCTTCTGACTCCCAGGGCCGTGCTCTCTCCATGAGGTCATTCTGCTTATCATAGTGTTGACTATGGGTCAAGCACCAGGGAAGATACAAGGTAATCAGTTGGGGAACAATCCCTGTCCCACAAGGGGCTCACAATCTAAGTAAGAGGGAAAAATGGGTACTTAATCCCCATTTTACAGATGTTGAAACTGAGGACCAGAGGAGTTCAGTGACTTGCCCAAGGTCATGCAACAGGCCGGGGATAGGGTCAGGATTAGAACCCAGGTCTTCTGACTCCCAGGCCAGTGTTCCTTCTTACTAGGCCACACTGCTTCTCATGAAAGAGAGGATTGGTCTTGTTCAATTATTGTTCACTCCCTACAGTCAGCCTATTGATTACTGTGGTTCCCTTTCCTGATGAGCAACGTTTTCAGATGTCAGCTGAAGTTAAAATAAAAACAAAATTGTGAAAGGTACCTGATTAATGATCTCCTCTTGGATTTTTTCTCTGGACACTGAAAAAGAAAGCACAGGGAAAAATTATTTTTAAAAAATGCATGAGTGAGTTGGGGCCAAGTGGGCAGATGCAATTTGGGCAAGGATCCGGTGACTATTCTGGGATGTCTGCCTAGCTTAGGATGGGAAAATTTGGCCCTCACCACCCACATCAACAACAACCTTAAGGCTAGGAAATAGAAAGTGAGAAAGTGCAAGACAGTGGAAACTCTCATGAAAGTCCAGCTAAGCAGGTTTGACGGAAAGAAATTAGTTCATGGGGAAATGAGGAGGTTTAAATTGGTCTATTAATCAATCAATCATATTTACTTAGTGCTTACCGTGATAAGATACTGAGATAAAGACTTAATGGAACGAGACCGGGACTCGGGAGGCCTGAGTTCTAATTCTGACTCTGCCACATGCTTGCTGTGTGACCCTGGGCAAGTCACTCAATTTCTTTCTATCTCAGTTTTAACTATAAGAATAGGGTAAGGCACTTGTTCTCCATTCCTCTAAGACTGTAAGATGGTATTTATTGAGCGCCTTCTTTGTGCGGAGCTCATGGACTCATCTGTGAGCCAGCCTGTTTCCAGCAGAACTCGGCAACTTGAGGGGCAGCTTGAATTTCATCCATGCACCCTGAGGTCTTGTACCCACATAAAGAAATCTCCCAACACTGCTTTAAGTTAGGGAAGTGTCAGGTCCCCCGGAAAAAGAGCAAGAGAATTTTACTATCACTTATGACTGAAGGAGACAGCATTTTGTCAGAATTCTCAGGTGAATAGTCTTCTTGTCATGGTAACTTACCAAAATCCCTTTTCAAGTGTTTTATATATATATACTGTGGACAAAACATGGGCATTATAGTCTCTTGGAACAGATTGATGATTCTTCTGGTCAGGTATAGGAGGCTTAGACAAGGATCAAAAAATTAAAATGACTTAACTGGTCAACTCTTGTTTCAGAGGAGGGAAGGTTTATTCTGCTTTCAAATGATGATTGTTTTATTCCTTGAAGCATATTTATTCATATTACATATAGTTTTCTTAAGAAATAGAGCATTAAGTTACTTCTGTCATCTAACCCTTCATATATTCAATATTACATTTTTGTATTTTGATATTCCCCCTATATTCAATTTTAAATTGTATTTAGTACACAATGAGACTTTACTCCATGTCCATTACCATGCCTAAAGGTGTTGAGTCGGGACTGTTTTTTTTTTTTCCAATCCACATTCAGTATTTATTACTATATGGGTATTGAGAAGCTTTTCTTTAATGGTGACTTGTGTACGAATTTATGTCTTTTTCTCCTGGTGATTAATCTTAGGGCTTGGTTCTTTGTTCTGTCTTAGGTTATTTCGTTCAACAGGAACAATGTAGTATTTGGAAGTTTGCAAGTTGGAAAGGCAGCATGGTTCTCCACCGGCCTTGTTAGCCCCCTGACAAGAAGCCATTCAGCTGTTTGGGGAGGCCCAAGTCCTCCTGCTCTTCCTGAATCCAGAGGCATTCAGACAGAAGAGGCACAGTCCTACCTCAGCATTCGTCCTCCCTCAACTAGCTGGATTGCTGCTAGGGGATGGAGAATGTCCTTACCTCAGCCACGATATCTCCAGTTTGGTTGGTTCTAAGAGTTGTCATTATAACGCACTCTCCCAAGTGCTTAGTACAGTGCTTTGCACACAGTAAGCACTCAATAAATACGACTGAATGAATGAATGAGTCTGAGTCCTCAGGGCAGAGACGCAGTGCGGCCTAGTGGAAAAAGCATGGGCCTGGGCACCAGAGGGCCTGGGTTTCCAACCCTGGCACAGCCGCTTCTCTGCTGTGTGACCTTGAATAGGACAGTTAACTTCTCTGTGCCCTCAGATGCCTTATCTGTAAAGTGGGGATTAAGAGTGGGAGCCCTATTTGGGAAAAGAGAATCAGTGTCCAACCGGATTATCTGTACCTACCCCAGTGCTTGGTATGGTGTCTGGCACATAATAAGTGCTTAACAAACACCAAAACAACAAAAATAAAAAAACAAAACAGCTCTGTTTGGGCTGTGACTATCCTGAAGTGTCTATCCCTGTTTTCCATTTGGCCTGTGAGTTCTCCTCTGCCAGGATTTCGGCTGTTCGAAGACAACCTGGCTTACACTGACGGTTCTTGGCATGATTTAAAGAGTGTACGTTGTTTCCTTTTAATTGGGTTACTGAGAGTGTTGTAGCTATTTAGCCATAAGAAAAATGATCTTTCTTATGTATCTGCTAGAATATTTCAAAGAAGAAAAAATGGGCACTGTCTTTTGGCCTTATACTATTTTACGTGCTTGCCTCTTAGAAGAGACGTTAAACCTGCATGAGATGCGGCATTCCTATTTGGAAAATGTTCCAAGAAAACAAGGAATACCAATTTAGGGAATACTCAATGCATTCTCAGTTCATTAAGCTCAACTTTGAGAAAAAGAAAATTAAATTGGGGGCCCCATTTTTAACTGCATAAGGCTCTGCTGATAAAACATTAACGAGTATATGGGGTTGAACATCTTTTAATTATTTTCCTAGCATCTTGTACACACAATGTTTGAAATCTCTGGTTGGATCAACACTATTTAGCTCAAAGGTCTGTGGACTTTGCATACTGATTCTTTCCTGTTTCCCAGTACATTTGCTTTTAGGCTATTTTTATTCACTTTAAAGGAATTTTAATAATGCTTTGTTGACAGCACGGACAGCTGGTCTGGAGAATTAAAGACAATTCACTTGCTGACTGAGGAAGGAAGTGACATCAATGAGTTTCTAAAGTTGCCCCAGAGGGGCGAGTAGCTTGTGAGAGAGAGAGTAGCCTTTCATTTCACTGTATTATCGAGTGATGCCTCGAGATGCAAATCGCTGTATCAATCAAATCTATGGTGTCTTCCTCAAAGAAGCAGAGAGATGGAGAGGAAGTTGGAGAAATCCACAGGCACGAGGCTATGGGATATGGAAAGAAAAAGCCAATATGAAAGCATGGTAAACCTCGGTGGAGTTGAGAAAGGTCACTCCCAACCACTCATGGCCACTTCAAGTCAACCTGCTCTTGGTTTCCCCACCGACAATCGAGAACCTTAAGAAAAATGAAAATGACCCTGGGAATTAGTCAGTCATCATGGGAAGCAGCATGGCGGAGTGGATAGGGCCCAGGCCTGGGAGTCAGAAGGTCATGGGTTCTAACCCCATCTCCGCCACTTGTCTGCAGTGTGGCCTTGGGGAACTCACTTCACTTCTCGGTGCCTCAGTTACCTCATCTGTAAAATGGGGATTGAGACTATGAGCCCCACATGGGGTAGGACTGTGTCCAACTGGATTTGCTTTCATCCACCCCAGCGCTTAGTACAGTGCCTGGTGCATAGTAAGTGCTTAACAAATACCACAATTACATCCTTGACTCCTGAAGAGCTATACATTTTTGGGAAGCTGTTTTCAAATCCATAGAAGGTTTGGTTCTCAGACACATTGTGAAGGATGCAATTCTGGATAACTAACAGTCGGGGCTCAGAAAGGCCTGACCCCAGCAGGAAACTTTTACTGAGTCGCACAGAGGGCAAGCTAGAACCACATGATTAGGAATAAAGTCCCTTCAGATGGCCTAATGGCAAGAGCATGAACTTGGGAGTCAGAGGACATGGGTTCTAATCCTGACACTGCCACTTATCTGCTGCGTGATCTTGGGTAAGTCACTTAACTTCTCTGTGCCTCAGTTACCTCATCTGTAAAATGGGGATTAAGACTGTGAGTCCCATATGGGATAGGGCCTGTGTCCAATCCAGTTACCTTGTATCTACTCCAGTGCTTAAAACAGTGCTTGGTACATAATGTGTTTAACAAATACCCTAATTATTCTTATTCTTATTCTTCAGAAGGCTGCTGGCCTAAGGAACGCTATTTCAAAACAGGATATCAGAGAGGAGAGTTTAGTATTTAGGTACTGAACTCTCCCAAATGCTTATTACAGTTCTGTGCACATAGTAAGAGCTCAATAAATACCATTGGTTGATTGACTGATTGGTATTCTGTGGGGATGAGGTGGAGCAGGGAGGGTCTAGAGACTGGAGGTGTCTGTGATGGGAATAGATCAGTTTTGTACGGAAGGACGGGGTGAAAGAAGAGGAAGGTCAGGAGGTTGTGGTCTGAGAATGGGATATCAGAGTTGATGAGGTTAGAAACTGATTGATCAATTGAGGGAATCAACATATCTGACTCTTCCAACCTAACACCAGTTTTAAATGATTGGTCTCTTGGGAGCAGTTGGATATTTTATGTTGATCGAAATTCATTTAGGGCCTCCTTGGTGGGAGGACTTAGGATAATAGTCTTCATATAGTAAGCATTCAATAAATCCCATTGTTGATGATGATGATGAGACTGGTTCTGTGTGTGTGTGTGTGTGTGTGTGTGTGTTGGGGGGAGGGCAGGGTTGGATGAGAGTGAGCTACATGGTGTGAAACTGGGGATGTGTAATTGGGGCAGTGGTGGGAGAGAAGATCAGTGATGTGGGGACCAGAGAAAGGAGTAGAGGAAGGAGGTCATGGAACAGTTCTCCAATTCATTGTGGGCAGGGAATATGTGACCTTGCGCAAGTCATTCCACTTCCCTGTGCCTCAGTGTCCTCATCTGTAAAATGAGGATTTAATACCTGCTCTCCCCCTAGACTGAAAGCCCTATGTGTGATTATCTTGTAGAGTAATAGAAGTAATATTCATTCAATAGTATTTATTGAGCACTTACTATGTGCAGAGCACTGTACTAAGCGCTTGGGATGAACAAGTCGGCAACAGATAGAGACAGTCCCTGACGTTTGACGGGCTTACAGTCTAATCGGGGGAGATGGACAGACAAGAACAATGGCAATAAATAGAGTCAAGGGGAAGAACATCTCGTAAAAACAATGGCAACTAAATAGAATCAAGGCTATGTACAATTCATTAACAAAATAAATAGGGTAACGAAAATATATACAGTTGAGCGGACGAGTACAGTGCTGTGGGGATGGGAAGGGAGAGGTGGAGGAGCAGAGGGAAAAGGGGAAAAAGAGGGTTTAGCTGCGGAGAGGTAAAGGGGGGATGGCAGAGGGAGTAGAGGGAGAAGAGGAGCTCAGTCTGGGAACGCCTCTTGGAGGAGGTGAGTTTTAAGTAGGGTTTTGAAGAGGGAAAGAGAATCAGTTTGGTGGAGGTGAGGAGGGAGGGTGTTCCAGGACCGCGGGAGGACGTGACCCAGGGGTCGACGGCGGGATAGGCGAGACCGAGGGACGGCGAGGAGGTGGGCGGCAGAAGAGCGGAGCGTGCGGGGTGGGTGGTAGAAAGAGAGAAGGGAGGAGAGGTAGGAAGGGGCAAGGTGATGGAGATCCTTGAAGCCTAGAGTGAGGAGTTTTTGTTTGGAGCGGAGGTTGATAGGCAACCACTGGAGTTGTTTAAGAAGGGGAGTGACATGCCCAGATCATTTCTGCAGGAAGATGAGCCGGGCAGCGGAGTGAAGAATGGACTGGAGCGGGGCGAGAGAGGAGGAAGGAAGGTCAGAGAGAAGGCTGACACAGTAGTCTAGCTGGGATATAACGAGAGCCCGTAATAGTAAGGTAGCCGTTTGGGTGGAGAGGAAAGGGCGGATCTTGGCGATATTGTAGAGGTGAAACCGGCAGGTCTTGGTAATGGATAGGATGTGTGGGGTGAACGAAGTAATAGTATTTATTAAGTTCTTACTGTGTGCAAGTCACTGTTCTAAGCCCTGGGAAAGAGTACACAGGGAGAATTAGACAGAATCCCTTTCCTCAAGGAGCTCATAATTTAAGAATTAAAGGGGAAAGGGGACCGACAGCGGACACAAAAGAACAAAGTGAAACAAGGAAAAATCAGCATAAAAGATGGAGAGCAGGGTAAATTAAATAAAATCTGCAGGGTATTGCAGCGAGGCGAGCAGTTTCAGAGGAGGCAGGAGGAGGGTGCAGGAATATTTTGAAAAAAATTAACTGTTCAAGACAATGGCCCCTGTGAAACTGATATCGAAACATACTGTTCAGAGCTGTGGAATTCTTCAGGAGATAACTAGTTTTTCCTTCCAAGAAGCTCTTGTGCTCTCTGTCCAAATGGCCTAGTGGAAAGAGCATGGGACTGGGTGTCAGGAGACCTGGATTCTAACTTTGTTTAGTTTGATAAATAATAATAATTGTGGTCTTTATAAAGCACATTCTACATGCCAAGCACTGCACTAAACACTGGGATAAATACCAAATAAACAGATCAGTCACAGTACCGGTCCCACATGGGAGTCAAAGTGAAAGGGGGAGGGAGAACAAGTCATCTTAGGCCCATTTTAATAGATGAGGAAAGTGAGGCACAGTGAAAAATAATAATAATGATGATGGTATTTGTTAAGCGATTCCGAGCGAACACTGTTTTAAGTGCTGGGGGAGATACAAGGTTATCAGGTTGTCCCAGGTGGGGTGCATGGTCTTAATCCCCATTTTACAGATGAGGTAACTGAGGCACAGAGAAATTAAGTGACTCGCTCAAGGTCACACAGCTGACAAGTGGCGGAGCCGGGATTAATTTAAGTGACTTGCCCAAGATCACACAGCAGACAAGTGGCAGAGCCGGGATTAGACCCCAGGTCTTTCTGACTCCCAGACCCATGCTCTACCCTCCAGGCCACACTGCTTCTCTGTGTGACTTGTCCAAGATCAAAAAGCGGGCAAACGGCAAATAAAAAGCTGAGGCTGCTGATGGGAAATTCAGAGTAAATTTCCACCACTATTTTCCCTGTTACCACTTGCACGCTGGCATATGTCGATGCTAGAAGGCCCCAAGTTAGGCTAAGGCAGTTTCCTAGATTCAAGAGAAGATGAAAATATTTGTTTCACAGGAATCAAGGAAGAAATGAGTTCTAACTAGTGCTTTTTCCTTCCACCTCGAACCAAATTCAGCACCTGAAAGGAATGCATAAAACCCAACACTTGACGCGAGCTAGGCCTGTCAAGTGGTGGCCATTTTTATATGTGAATGGCAGAGTTATTTGTTGTTCCAAAGCCTCTAATTAAAATACTTCTCATTCTTGAATGACCAATGGGGACAAATCCCAGACTGTTTTATCGGGTAACCCAATCACTGAATTTCAGAAGAATTACCATAATGATCCCTCTTGTGGAATTTAGTCTCCTTTCCCTCTCCTCCAAATTCCCCAAATAGAAGGAAAATGATAATAATATCTCTCTCCCCCAAGTTCCCTTGCAGAATAGTTTGACACCACCCTAACCGATTTTAATCCTTCCTCCTCAGCTATGATTAAGATCAGTGCTTACAGAGTTTTTTTTGAGCCAGGAAATATTTGCTCTGTAGAAGGGTGCTAATAACAGCTTGGTGCTGTTCCCTCTGTTCAAATAGCTGGATACTTCTGACTTCTGACAATCTGTTTCCTTCGCAACCATAGAGACAGTGATAAGTCTTGCACTTCAGAAAGCTTTTCATTCTTAATTGCTCTTTGAGGTCCTTTGCCTAGGGATCGGTATATTTATCGTACCTGGAACCTGTTACACTGAAAGGGGCTGGTAAACAGTGTCTTTAGAAACAGAAGTCAGCAGACCAGACTCTAAAAAGCCTAGCTCTCCCAAGTACAGTGCTCTGCTCACAATAAACCCACAGTAGATTGATTTATCGATTGATAATCTACTGGCTGAGAGCAAGGCATGAGAAACCCACCTGTAATCAGCAAAATTGGTAACCTAATAATAATAATTATGGTATTTGTTAAGCATTTACTATGTGCCAGGCAGCTTTCTAAGTGCTGGGATGGATACAAGCAAATCAAATTGGCCACAGTCCCTGTCCCATGTGGGACTCATGGTTTCAATCTCCATTTTACCAATGAAGTTACTGAGGCAGAGAGACCTGAAGTGACAACTTGTCCAAGGTCACACAGCAGACTTGTGGCAGAGCCGGGAGTCGGGATTAGAACCCATGACCTTCTGACTCCCAGGTCTGTGCTCTATTTGCTGTCCCAAACTGCAGCCAGTTTCAGATACAGGGTTAATGTGCAGGAATCTGTAGGATGTGGGTTTGGAGGAAACGTGGAAATCCGGCAGCTAACTGGCCAAAGACTGACCTAAAATGCTGGACACCTGACACTTTTTTTCACAGTTATAAAGCTTTTAAGTCATTTATGAGATTTTTCCCTGAGTGTTGCTATTAGTTGATTTGCATTATTAGCCTGACATCGATCCAATGGACAGTTTTGCTTTTTGATTCCCTTGCCTTCTGATTGCTCTTTGTCTCTGAGGCTACATCTTCACAGGTTGGATAATTACGATGCACAGTGGCAGTTAAAACAGGACAATTCAGGCCCGAAAGTTCACTTTGGTGGAAGAGGGCCACAGCAGCGTGGCCTAGTGGATAGAGCATGCACCTGGGAGTCAGAGGACCTGGGTTCTAATTCCGACTCCACCACTTGTCTGCTGTGTGATCTCGGGAAAGTCAGTTCACTTCTCTGTGTCTCAGTTTCCTCATTTGTAATATGAAGGGAAAGGGAGTTTCAGGCAGAAGGGAAGGGGTGAGCAAGAGGTTGCCAGCAAGAGAGAGAGGGGAAGATGTGCTCAATTTCATTTAAGGCCATCTTGGCTTCCTAGCTGTCTTCCTAGTATCAGGGTAAGGCTCTAGGGATCTATACCTGTTGCTGTTAAATACTTAAATCATTTTCCAGATGAGGAAACTGAGGTACAGATAAGTTGACTGACTTGTCCAAGGTCACCCAGCAGACAGGTGGGAGATTCGGGATTAAAACCTAGGTCCTCTGACCATCCCCTCTCCGCCCCCGCGCTCAGGCCCATGTCCTTTCCACTAGCCCATGCTAGCAAAACACAATCACAACTAGACTTGCAGTGTTCAGGGAAGCAATGTGGCCTAGTGGTTAGAACATGGGGCTTGGGACTCAGAAGGACTTGGGTTCTAATCCCAGGCTCTGCCCCTTGTCTTCTAAGTGACCTTGGACAAGTCACTTCACTTCTTTGTGCCTCAGTTCCTCATTTATAAAATGGGGATTAAGACTGTGAGCCCCATGTGGGTTAGAGACTGCGTCCGACCTGATTGCCTTCTATCTACCCCAGTACTTAGAACAGTGCCTGGCACATAGTAAGCACTTAACAAATACCATTAAAAAATAATGGTCCCTCCCCTGGGACCACCTCTCCCCCGGCAGCTATAGACCAAAAGAGTCCAGAGTTCAGGAAACTTTCATGTCCAGAGCTCAGGAAACTTTCTAGGCTTTCAGAAAACTTTCTAGGCTTTCCTGGAGGCACCCACTGTCAGGTGAGAAAGAGTAATTCCCCCATCCAGCTCCATTTTCCCAAGCAGTGGACTGTCCTGATAGAAAACTGTGGCAGAGGGCTGGGGGTGGATGCAGATTTTCCCGACCAGCTCACCTGCCTCCCAAGCAGCTTCCCAAATTCCCTTGGCTCCCTTGCCCCCTCTGGGCTTCAAGTGGAGTTTCCAGAACTCCCAACAAAGCATCCCGGGAAGTCATTAGTGGGGATGAGCAAAGACAACGGATGTTCAGATTGATAACCGAGCTGTTGGGCCCTGTTTTTGGGAACATGGAGAATGAAAGGAAGAGCTGCCTGTAAGCTCTCCCATCTGTCCGATAGAAAAACTTCACAAATCCCCAAGGCGGCTGGGCCGCGGGGGTTCTGGTTTTAAAAGACAAATGAACCAGAGCCCTATTTTGGTAAATGACGGTTTAGCCATGGTGCTCACAGTATCTGATAGTCAAGGAATTGAATAATAACTTTAATAATAATGGTATTTGGTAAGAGCTTCCTAGGTGCCAAGCATTGTTTCAGGAACTAGGGTAGATAACAATTATTCAGGTTAGATATAGTCCCTGTCCCACATGGGGCTCACAGTCTAAACAGGAAGGAAGAGGATGTAGTCCCCATTTAACAGATGAGGTAACTGAGGCACAGATAAATTAAGTGACTTACCCAAGGTCACACAGCAAAGTGTGAGAGCTGTTATAGGAAGCCAAGTTCCCTGCCTTCCAGCCCCAGGCTCTTCCCACTAGGCTATGCTGCTTCAGCATTGATCCAGCACTTGCTATGTATTAAATGCTGGTTGAGTTACAAAATTATCATATAGGACCCAGTTCCTGCCTTATTTTACTGAAGAGGAATCTAAGGCCAAGAACAGATATATGACTTATCCAAGCACTTATCCTACCCTGATGACTTCCCTCCTCCTGTCTCGCCCTACTCCAGTCCATACTTCACTCTACTGCCCAGATCAATTTTCTACAAAACCATTCAATCCATGTTTCCCCACTCCTTAGGAAGATCCAGTGATTGCCCATTCACCTCTTCATCAAACAGAAACTCATCAGCATCACCTTTAAAGCACTCAATCACCTTGCCCCCTCCTACCTCTCCTTGCTGCTCTCCTATTACAATCCAGTCCCACAATTTGCTCCTCTAATGACAACCTACTCACTGTATCTCTATCTCATCTATCTTGCCATCAACCTCTCTCCCACATCCTGCCTCTGGCCTGGAACACCCTCCCTCTTCAAATCTGACAGATGTACACTCTCCCCACCTTCACGGCCTTGTTGAAGGCACATCTCTTCTAAGAGGCCTTCCCCGACTAAGCCCTCCTTTCCTCTTTTCCCTTCTGCTTCTCTCTTGCACTCAGATTTACACCCTTAATTCATCCCTCCCTCAACTTCACAGTCCTTATGTACATATCCATAATTTATATTAATGCTGTCCCCTTCCCCCCACTTCTAGACTATAAACTCACTGTGGGCAGGGAACGTGTCTACCAACTCTGTTACACTGTACTCTCTCAAGCTCTCAGTACAGTGCTCTTCACAGAGTAAATACTCAATAATTACAGTTGATTGACTGGAAGGGAATCTGCAGGTGCCTGGATCACGATTTGGTAGTTAAGCTCTCAAACGAATGACCAGATTGGGTTTTGTTGAGCCAAGTGCTGGCTGTCTGAACTTGCTTGTGAACTTTCCAGAAAGTAAGGGAAATCCAGAGTAAACACACCCTGTTTCTGAACCAATCTACTCAGGTGGTTTTCCTGCAAACTCCCCTTGCTTCCAGAAAGTCATTTAGCAACCACAGACCTTGGAATTTCAATTGAGGGTTTGGGGAAGGAGGCTGCCAGGCTTGGAATGGAGCAGAGAGAAGCTCAAAAGGATGGAAAAAGTCAGGGTTGGAAGCATTTCTGGAAGACCTGTTGCCAGGGTAACCCTCCAGGAAGTCAGTAGAAGCGTGTAAGTTATTTATTTATTTATCTTAATGTCTGTCTCCCCCTCTAGACTGTAAATTCATTGTGGGCAGGGAATATGTCTGTTCATTGTTGTAGTGTACTCTCCCAAGTGCTTAGTACAGTGCTTTGCACACAGTCAGCGCTCAAAAAATACGGTAGAATGAAAGAATGAAAAGTGTGGCCTAGGGGAAAGAGCTTGGGTCTGAGAGTCAGGGGTCCTGAGTTCTAAACCTGGCTCTTGCTGGTTGAGTGAATTTGGGCAAGTCACTTATCTGTGCCTCAGTTTCTTTCTCTGTAAAATGGGAATAGAGTACCCGCACTCCCTCCCCACTTAGTCTGTGAATCCCATGTGGGACAGGGAGTATGTCTGACCTGATTATCCTGTATTTATCTCAGGGCTTTATACGACCCTTGGCACATAGTAAGCACTATGAGAGAAGCAGCGTGGCTCAGTGGAAAGAGCACGGGCTTTGGAGTCAGAGGTCACAGGTTCGAATCCCAGCTCGGCCACTTGTCAGCTGTGTGACTTTGGGCAAGTCACTTCACTTCTCGGTGCCTCAGTTCCCTCATCTGTAAAATGGGGATGAAGACTGTGAGCCCCACATGGGACAACCTCATTCCCCTGTGTCTACCCCAGCGCTTAGAACAGTGCTCGGCACATAGTAAGCATTTAACAAATACCACCATTATTATTATTATTATTATTATCATTAAACAAATGCCACCATTGGGGAAGAGGAACCTGGCTACAGAAGAGACAGGAGCCAAATTCTAGTAGCAGCTGCAGTGGTATCCGGTGACTATCAGCTGAGTGCTAGGCACTGTACAAAGTGCTTTGGAAACTTCATCAGCAATGCAAGGTGGGTTTTCCGCCCCAAAGGAGCAAAGGGGGAAGACATAAAATTATGAAGCACAGTGGAACCAGAATGAATAAATTACTATAAACGCTTTGTAGAGTGCTCTGCACACAGTTAGTGCTCAATAAATATGATTGAATGAATGTACAATTGAGTACCCTTAGGGATAAGTGCATCGAAGTATTGGAAGTGACTATCGAGTTGGTCCAGCTTGGGGTGTCAGGGAGTAATCGGGAAGACTGCCGGAGGAGGTGGGGTTTTGGGAGAGAGTCGAAGATAGGGAGGGCCGTGGGGTGGTGGATTTGGGGGTATAGGAAGGAGCTCCAGGCCAGGGGAATGAGACTGAACACTGGTGAGAGGAGAGACAAAAGCTTCTGTGCCCTCGCTAGCACTGCCTCAGTGGGCTATAGTTGGGCTGTGTTATTTTTCTATGGAATTTGTAAGCACTTGCTATGTGCCAGACACGGTACTAAGCACTGGGGTAGATACAAGCTAATGAGGTTGGATGCAGCTGGGCTCACAGTCTTATTCCCCACTTTACAGATGAGGTAACTGAGGCCCAGAGAAGTGAAGCGACTCACTCAAATCACAGAGCGGACAAGTGGCAGAGCCGGGATTAGAACGCAGGTCCTTCTGACCCCGAGACCCGTGTTCTTTCCACTAGGTCACGCTGCTTCTCCAAGACATTTGCCTGAAATTCTAGGAACGGTTACTTTTCTACAGCTGCTTCTAAAGAGATCTTTCAGGAGGGAGTTGTCATTACCAATTATTAAGAAGTATTATGAATTAGTGCTTATTTAGTAGCCAAAATCATCTCTGTAGCTGCTGCTGACCGGGGTTAGAAGGGGGTGAATAACGGCATAGCAAACCTGTGGTTTTTCTTCGTCCTTTGGGAAAATGCTGAGAATTTTTGAGACCTCGGAAAAGTTCAAACTCGCCAAGATGCCCTCTGCTGGTTGAACTGTATTGATCTTCCTCACGCTGTGAGGAAACAGGTTTAAGGAGCCTTGGCAAAAAGGTGCTAAGCAATTGTGCCTCTACTCTGTGCCTCAGTTTCTCCTCCTTATCACCAAGGAAGAGATGGGGGGGAGCAGGTAGATTTGGAAGACTAATGATTGCAATAACTTTGAAAAAAAGAACCCCAAAGCTCTTCAGATCAGCCTGGTGCTGGCACATACCACCCAGATTGGTCACCTCTGCACAGCTGGTGAGGAAAGTTGAGGGCAAAGGCTAATACGCTAGAAAGGAATTTGCTCAGCTGCCAATAAACTCAGCCAAACCGATCAAGGTTTGGAATCCACTGGGCTTAGAGCTGACGCCGTGGTTTGCCAGCTTGCTCGTTCAGTGGAGCCGTGGAGGAGGAGGGCAGTTTACGTGCTGGCGGTGGAAAGATGGCTTGTTGAGTTTGATCATCTAGTAGCCCACTGTGGAGGGCAGGGCTACCAGATTTCAGAGAGGGCACTGACGCTTTCATATCCCCACCTTATTTGCCCTTCCTTCTTCACTGTCCTATGCCCTTGGATCCACATAGCTGCTGTGTGACCTTGGGCAGGTCACTTCACTTCTCTGGGCCTCAGTTCTCTCATCAACAAAATGGGGATTCAATACCTGTTCTCCCTCTTACTTAGATGGGGAGCCCCAGGTGGGACCTGATTATCTTGTATCTATCCCAGTGCTTAGTAGAGTGGTTAGCATATAATAAGGGCTTAACAAATACAATTATTATTATTACCCCTTAATAACTGTATGTACATTTCCCTATACTCTGCCCCTTCTCTTATCTGTAATTTAGTCTAATGCCCATCTCCCCATTTCAGTTGTTAACTCCTTGAGGACAGGGCTCCAGTCTGCCAAGTCTATTGTGTTGTACTCTCCCAAGTGCTCGGCACACAGTAAGTGCTCAATAAACATCACTGATTGATCAACTGAAAGGTTGTGTCCTGACTGAGATCGTGATATCCGTCTCACAGGTCATGGAACAATGTCCTCTCCAGCCAGGTGCATTCTGAGAAGCAGAGTGGCCTGGTGGGTAGAGCATAGGCCTGGGCAATAGGGGACCTGGGTTCTTATCCCAACTCTGCCACTTGTCTATGTGCCAGGCACTGTACCAAGAGCCGTAGTAGATATAATCAGGTTGGACATGGTCCATGTGCCACATGGGGCTTACGGCTTTGATCCCCATTTTGCAGATGAGGTAACTGAGACACAGAGAAGTTAATAAAGATGATTGAGGTATTTCATTCATTCATTCAATAGTATTTATTGAGTGCTTACTATGTGCAGAGCACTGTACTAAGCGCTTGGAATGTACAAATCAGTAACAGATACAGTCCCTGCCCTTTGACGGACTTACAGTCTAATATTTACATATTTACATATATATTTACATAATGATACAGTCTAGTATTTGATGAGTGTTTACTATGTGCCAAGCACTGAACTCAGCACTGGGGTGGATACAAGATAATTAGGTCCCACATGGGGCTCACATCCTAAAGAGAAGAGATGAGGTATTGAGTCCCCAGTTTTTGTAGGGTGAGGGAACTGGGGCACAGAGAAGTTAAGTAACTTGCCCAAGGTCACACAACAGGTAAGTGGCAGAGCCAGAATTAGAACCCAGCCCTTCTGACTCCCAGGCTTGTGCTTTTACCATTAAGCCAAGCTGCTTCTCGTAAGTGGCATGTGGGTTAAAATCTGGGGTTCAGTCCTGGCTAAATCAGGTTGCTGATTGCTGTTTGGTTGTGAGGGCATAGTCCATCCCTAAATAGATTTTCCTACTGAAAAATTCTTCCAGTAAACACTTTTCCCACCTTCCAAGCTTATTAAAAGCATATCTCCTCCAAGAGGCCTTCCCCCAACTAAACCCTCATTTCCTCTTCTCCCACGCCTTTCGACGTCACCCTTGAACTTGGATTTACTCCCTTTATTCACCCCTCCTTCAGCCCCACACCTCTTATATACATATCTGTAATTTATCTACTTATAATAATTAGCCAAAAGCCTCCCACTCTAGACCTCAAGCTCATGGTGGGCAGGGAATGTGTCTCCCAACTCATTCATACTGTGCTCTCCCAAGTGCTTAGAGCAGTGCTCTGCACAAAGTAAGTGCTCAATAAATAGCATTATTTATTTACAATAAAAATTTATTTATAATAAATGCTTGCTCTAGACAGACACAAAGAGTCATAGGAAATTCAGGATCTTTGTCGCTCAATGGACTTAAAATTCCATCAGAAAAAGCCCGATTCTAAGGAAAATCTTTTTCCATGTAGAAATAAAGACCCTAAATTCATAACAAGTGCCAGGAGACAGAGACTGAACTAAGCCCAAAACAAACTTTCATTCATTCAATAGTATTTATTGAGCGCTTACTATGTGCAGAGCACTGTACTAAGCGCTTGGGATGAACAAGTCGGCAACAGATAGAGACAGTCCCTGCCGTTTGACGGGCTTACAGTCTAATCGGGGGAGACGGACAGACAAGAACAATGGCACTAAACAGCGTCAAGGGGAAGAACATCTCGTAAAAACAATGGCAACTAAATAGAATCAAGGCGATGTACAATTCATTAACAAAATAAATAGGGTAACGAAAATATATACAGTTGAGCGGACGGGTACAGTGCTGTGGGGATGGGAAGGGAGAGGTGGAGGAGCAGAGGGAAAAGGGGAAAATGAGGCTTTAGCTGCGGAGAGGTAAAGGGGGGATGGCAGAGGGAGTAGAGGGGGAAGAGGAGCTCAGTCTGGGAAGGCCTCTTGGAGGAGGTGATTTTTAAGTAAGGTTTTGAAGAGGGAAAGAGAATCAGTTTGGCGGAGGTGAGGAGGGAGGGCGTTCCAGGACCGCGGGAGGACGTGACCCAGGGGTCGACGGCGGGATAGGCGAGACCGAGGGACGGCGAGGAGGTGGGCAGCAGAGGAGCGGAGCGTGCGGGGTGGGCGGTAGAAAGAGAGAAGGGAGGAGAGGTAGGAAGGGGCAAGGTGATGGAGAGCCTTGAAGCCTAGAGTGAGGAGTTTTTGTTTGGAGCGGAGGTCGATAGGCAACCACTGGAGTTGTTTAAGAAGGGGAGTGACATGCCCAGATCGTTTCTGCAGGAAGATGAGCCGGGCAGCGGAGTGAAGAATAGACCGGAGCGGGGCGAGAGAGGAGGAAGGGAGGTCAGAGAGAAGGCTGACACAGTAGTCTAGCCGGGATATAACGAGAGCCCGTAATAGTAAGGTAGCCGTTTGGGTGGAGAGGAAAGGGCGGATCTTGGCGATATTGTAGAGGTGAAACCGGCAGGTCTTGGTAACGGATAGGATGTGTGGGGTGAACGAGAGGGACGAGTCAAGGATGACACCGAGATTGCGGGCCTGCGGGACGGGAAGGATGGTCGTGCCATCCACGGTGATGGAGAAGTCTGGGAGCGGACCGGGCTTGGGAGGGAAGATGAGGAGCTCAGTCTTGCTCATGTTGAGTTTTAGGTGGCGGGCAGACATCCAGGTGGAGACGTCCCGGAGGCAGGAGGAGATGCGAGCCTGAAGGGAGGGGGAGAGGACAGGGGCGGAGATGTAGATCTGCGTGTCATCTGCGTAGAGATGGTAGTCAAAGCCGTGAGAGCGGATGTGTTCACCGAGGGAGTGAGTGTAAATGGAGAACAGAAGAGGGCCAAGAACTGACCCTTGAGGAACTCCAACAGTTAAAGGATGGGAGGGGGAGGAGGCTCCAGCGTAGGAGACCGAGAATGATCGGCCAGAGAGGTAAGAGGAGAACCAGGAGAGGACAGAGTCCGTGAAGCCAAGGTGAGATAAGGTACGGAGGAGGAGGGGATGGTCGACAGTGTCAAAGGCAGCAGAGAGGTCAAGGAGGATCAGAATGGAGTAGGAGCCATTGGATTTGGCAAGAAGGAGGTCATGGGTGACCTTAGAGAGAGCAGTCTCAGTAGAGTGGAGGGGACGGAAGCCAGATTGGAGGGGGTCTAGGAGAGAATGGGAGTTAAGGAATTCTAGGCATAGAAACTCACCTGAACACTTTGAGTCTGAGCAAATATCGGGTCAAAGACAATGGAAAGGCCCACAGAAAGTAACAATCTGTCCACATTTTGTCTGAAGCGAGAGTGACCTTTAATGACTGAGCCTTGAGCTTGAATCCAGCTGGAAGTATTGGAAATCACTTCCAAAAGTTAATCCTCACCAAGAAAGCAACCGGATCTTCCCCATCAGCAGAGTCAGGTCTGGTCTATGAGTCAAAAGCAACTGTGCTTGCAGCAGAGAGCACAGTTTGTAAAACAATTTCAAAGATTCAGAACCTTATAGATCACAATTTGTTTCCTCTCCTACTCCTCCATCGTATAGTAGTCCCAAGCACCCCAGGAAGGTCATTACCATGTGTACCATGAAAAGAATATAGCACCCTTTTGGAGGGACATACTGGCCAGGATTTATTTTCATTAGACTGAAGATAATGTTACTCAAAGGTCAGTTCAGAGCACATTCCCAGGGACTGAACAGCCATCTCTCATTCTGAGGGCCATGATTTTAGGGCTGTGCGTTCAACTGGTCATCTGTAATTTTTATAGGGCAAATAGATTTTTTTTTAAATCCCAAAGGCATGATTTCAAGTGCCACCTTAAAGCACATAAAATTCCCACTGTTTCAGGAGGGTGCTAAAACACTCTCAGACCCTCCAGTAGATGTTCAATTTTCTGACTTCTTTTTTCTTTTGAGGTAATAAGATTTACCTCAGGGACCATCAAAACTGTTTCTTTCTCTCCCACTCTGCTGGTAAGTGAAAAACTGGAAAAAATAATCTACCTTTGAGGGGAAAATTGTAAAGGTGATATTCCTAGTTTTTTTTTAACCTTTTCCACCTCCTTTTCTCACCTAATGTGCCCTTTTTCTCTTCTCAGTTTAGGTGATAGACTAGTGAGGTTTTATTCTTTGGCGTAAGCTCTTCATAGGCAGGGATCACATCTATTTCTCTTATGTGATCCTCCTTTGGGTAATAGCAGTAGTGTTTTATGGAGAAAATCTTGTTATGAAGCTAGTGCTTCACCCTTTGAAAGCCTGTTGATTATCCACATTCTTTTGTAGCATATAATGTCGTGAAAGCAGAGTTTTCAAAGGGCGCTCAAATAACTGCTGGATCCTAACTACTCCTGTACTCAAAACCACATGGCACTTTCAGGCCATAAAGGGTCCCCGCTAATAAATCCTGGAACTGTCTGGCAAAAGAAAAAGATTCTTGGGGTCAAAAAGAGGTAAAATTTTCAAAGATGAGCCTTTGCTCCTTGCTCAGAGATAATAATAACAGTGGTATTTGTTAAAAAGCTTACTATGTGCCAAGCACTGCATTAAGCACTGGGGTAGATATAATGCAATCAGGCTCAGGTCCAGTCCTTGTCTCACCCAGGGTTCACAGTCTAAGGGAGAGGGAGAAGAAGTACCGAAGACCTATTTTACAGATGAGGCAACCGAGGCACAGAGAAGTGAAGTGACTTTTTTATGGTATTTGTTAAGTACTTACTACATGCCAGGCACATGCTAATCAGGTTGGACACAGTCCATGTCTCACACAGGGCTCACAGCTTTAATCCCCATTTTTACAGATGAGGTAACTGAGGCACAGAAAAGTCAAGTAACTTGCCCAAGGTCACATGGCAGCCAAGTAGCAGACTGGAATTAAAACCCTAGACCTGACTCTTGGTACTAGACTTTTTTCACTAGGCCACATGACCTCTCAATATAAGCAGAGAGATGATTGGTGGGATTTCCAAAGGTTTAGTACAGTGTTCTGCACACAGTTAGTGCTCAGTAAATAGAATGTCCCTCCATGATAGCTTCAACTGGCTCTGAGCCAGGAAGAGCTACCATAGATGTCAAGGGTCTACAGGAGCCCCCGTGAAAAGACCATGATTAACTCCAGAAACTGGGATTGTTTTCCTGGCTCCCTATAAGAGAGTTCCATTGTCCTCCAATGTTGCCCCTCTTTCCACCTTTCTTTCCCAAGTTTCAGAATTTCCCATTCTTGGCCTCTTATATCTGAGCCCTGAATCAACTCCTATAAGTGCTGCTAGAGGCAAGGAAACCCATTCCCTCCAGAATTTTTTTTTAAATGGTCTTTGTTAAGCCCTTACTACGTGCCAGACACTGTTCCAAGTAAGGGCTGGAGTAGATACAAGATAATCCACTTGGACACAGTCCATTTCCCAGATGCAGCTTGGGGTCTTAATCCCCATTTTACAGATGGATAATTGAGACACAGGAAGTTAAGTGACTTGCCCAAGGTTACCCAGCAGACAAGTGGCAGAGTGGGGATTAGAACCCAGGTCTTCCGATTCCCGGGCCCGTGTTCTTTCCGCTAGGCCATGCTGCTTTTCATGCGGCTTTAAAAAGTAATCCATTTTACTAAGAAAACAGAGCAAGATTCCCTAGTGCAAAGTGGGGGCAATAAATATTTAAAGGAGGGTAGGAAGCAGAACTGGCAGTGTAAAGAAGAGGGATACCCTAAGGTCAAAACACTACTGATTATTCTGGCCTTCTTTCTGGGACAGTGGAGAAAGAATATGCACACTGAATCCTTCCGTGTTCCTCTCATATGTCAACCAGAATTTGTATATATTATGTGTAATCTTTTAATAAACTAGGAGCATTGCATAATGTTGCTAGAGATGTATTTAGGCCGCCCAATGAAATTCTTGTTCCCCATCCCCAATTCCTTCGTACTTTTTTTTTTATGGGATTTGTTAAATGCTTACTTTGTGCCAGGCATTCACAGAGCCAGAATCTCTCCCTTAAATCTACTTTCACAAACCTTGGGCTCCTCTACCACTGGTTGAGAGACTGATCTTGGCTCAGTGAAGGCTTCTGGCCAAAACATCAAGGCCTGGCACTAGCAAAACTTTTTTTAATTTCTTTTTCTTGAAGAATGAAAAATGTTATCGAGGAAAATCTGCCGGGCCAAATTAAATTGGAGAACCTTGCCTCTCAAAATAAATGTGATGATCTGTCTCTCCGGAGGAGTTATTAAAAGAAAAATCACTCCTCACATCTGTCCTGGGCCAGCTTGGGAAAATCTCCGCTGCCTTAGATGTGGCAAGACCATAGAGCGAGACGCGTTCGGTCAGAATATAGTGGCATCCGTTGCTAGAGGGCGACACATTCCTATTGTAATGGGAATTTGAGAGTGAATAGTAAGTTTGTAGCCAACAGGAACCCATGCGCTCCCTAGCTACTGCTGCCCAGTAAACACGAGCACGTTTTCAAGATCCTCAGCCCTGGATTTCTGAGGGGAAACTTCACTGGTGAAGTTTGGTCTGGAGTTGTCCAGCGGATAAGGGAGCAGAAGAGGGAGGGGACGTGCAGAAATCTCATCTTTCCGATGAAAATAAAATCAGGGTCTCACCTAGAACTCAAGAAGCAGCATGGCCAGGTGGATAGAGCATAGTCCTGGAGTCAGAAGGACCTGGGTTCTAATCCTGCCTCCGTCACTCATCTGCCTTGTGACCTTAGGCAAGTCACTTCACTTCTCTGTGCCTCAGTTCCCTTATCTGTAAAATGAGGATTAAGACTACGAGCCCCATGTGGGACACAGTCCATGTCTAACCCCATTAGTTTGTATCTACTCCAGTGCTTAGTTCAGTGCCTGGCACATAGTAAGCGCTTAACAAATACAGAGCAGAGGAAGGGGCATGCAGAAAGCTCACCTTTCTGATGAAAGCAAAATCAATTCTCACCTAAAACCCAAGAAGCAGCGTGTCCTAGTGGATAGACCTCAGGCCTGAGGGTCAGGAGGATCTGGGTTCTAATCCTGCCTCCTCCACTCATCTGCCATGTGACCTTGGGCAAGTCACTTCACTTCTCTGTGCCTCAGTTCCCTCACCCGGAGATTAAGCCTATGAGCCCCATATGAGGCATGGACTGCATCCAACCTGATTAACTTGTATCTACCCTGACATTTTGTACAGTGCCAGGTGCACAGTAAGCACTTAGCAAATGCAAAAATGATATATATGGAAAAAATCTGTGGCCTAACTGAGGGGGCTTAGAGCTTTGAATGGAGCTCTGCTTGGGCTATTTAGACAGTAGATTGGTTAATTGATAAGGTGCTTGTGGGAAATTTTTGATGGTTACCCTCATGGATATCCACTCTCAGGTTTAAGAATGGCCAGTGGACACTCCTAATTTTCTCTCGTGGGTTCTACTCCCAGGCTCTGTCACTTGTCTGCTTTTTGGTCTTGGGCAAATCATTCACTTCTCTGTGCCTCAGTGACCTCATCTGTAAAAGGGGAATGAAGAGTATTAGCCCCAAGTGGGACATGGACTGTGTTCAACCTGATTAGCTTGCAACTACCCTAGCACTTAGCACAGTGTGTGCCTGGCACATAGCACCAAAAAATATCATTATAAAAAAATAGGTGAAGAAGCTACAAGGCCAGCAGGGATAACTGGTTTTAAAAATCTGAGGGGATTCACCATGGCTATGGTGACTTGTGCCTTGGTGTAGTATGAATAAGGACATTAAAAATATTACTACTGGGTGCAGGTTATTGGTCCATTAAACCTAGAGTTTTGTCTCTGATAATAATTAATCAATTAATGGTATTTATTGAGCATTTATTGTGTATAGTGCACTGTACTAAGCACTTGGGAGAGCATAATAGAACAGAGTTGATAGACATGTTCCTTCCCTTCAAGGATAATAATGGCATTTGCTAAGTGCTTATTACATACCAAGCACTGAACTAAGGGTTGGAGTAGATGCTAGAAAATCAGGTCAGACACAATCCCTGTCCCTCATGGGGCTCACAGTGTAAAAGGGAGAGAGAACAGCTTTTTGAGTCCCTATTTTACATATGAGGAAACTGAGGGACAGAAAATTGAAGTGACTTGCTCAACATCACACAGCAGGCAAGTGGCAGAGGTGGGATTAGAATCCAGATCCACTGATTCCCAGGTCCATATTCTTTCCTCTAGGTCAAAATTCTGACAGGGGAATTCTAGCTTCCCCTGTAGACTGTAAGCTCCTTGTGGACAGACATAGATCACATCTACAAACTCTATCATAGTGTAGTTTTCCAAGTGCTTAGAACAGTGCTCTGCACACAGTAAACACTCAATAAATACCTTTGAATGAGGATAAGGTGCTTCAATCAATCATATTTATTGAGTGCTTACTGGGTGCTGAGCACTGTACAATATAACAGATTGGGTAGACACATTCCCTGCCCACAAAGTGCTTACAGTATAGAGGTGCTTGTGGGAAAAGTGTGATGGTTACCCTCATGGATAGCCATTCTCATGGTTAAGAATGGCCACTGAACACAGCCAACTTTCCTTTGAGCAGCCTATTAGGGACCAATTGTTTCTTGGACCTTCTGCCTGTACAACCTCAGGTGGGAACAAATTGCACATTCTTCCGACCCACTGGATGGAGATCTGTGTTCTGAAACACCACCTCCAAACTTCTTTTCCACAAACTTCTTTAACCCTGTCTTCCTTACCATCGTCTTTAAAGCACTCACTCAGCTCACCCCCTCCTACTTCACCTCACTATCTCCTATTACAGTCCAGCCCGCACACTCCACTCCACTAGTGCCAGCTTAATGACTTGTGCCTCGATCTCATCTATCTCACCGCTGTCCCCTTTCCCACGTCCTTCCTCTGGTATGGAACTCCCCCAATCCTACCCTTATGCCAGACTATCACTCTCCCCACCTTCAAAGCCTTAATAAGGCTGTATTACTGTAGACACTAGCAGGCTAAACATCAGTCATTCAGTGGTATTTCTTGAGTGCTCACTGTGGACAGAGCACTGACCTAAGCACTTGGGAGAGGACAATATGAGACATGATTTCTGCCCTCAAGGAGCCTGAAAATCTGAAGCAAGTAGTTTCCATTAATCAGGAGAATTAAAAAAAAGATCTATGTCCACCACTTTAAACCCTCTTTTCCTCAACTCTCTCTCCCTTCCCCATCACCTACGCACTTGGATTTGTAACCTATAAGCACTCAATGTTCACCCCATCCTGAGCTCCAAAGCACTTATATACATAGCGACTGTGGGCAAGTCACTTAACTTCTCTGTGCCTCAGTTCCCTTATCTGTAAAATGGGGATTAAGACTGTGAGCCTTACGTGGGACAACCTGATTACCCTGTTTCTACCCCAGCGCTTAGAACAGTGCTCTGCACATAGTAAGCACTTAACAAATACCAACATTATTATAGCTATAATTTATTTATTTATATTAATGTCTGTCTCCTCCTCTAGATTTTAAGCTCATTATGGGCAGGGGATGTGTCTACCAACTCGGTTGTACACTCCCAAGTGTTTAGTACGGTGCACTGCACACAGTGAGCCCTCAGTAAATACCACTGATTGATTGGTGTTGTGGGATTTGGTGAACAACAATTCTGAATTTGCCCTGACCACACCCTTCATGTCGGATTGGCTTCAATCACATTCTATTCCAGCCTGCTTTTTTCCAGATGGGAGGATCTTAACCTTTCCAGTCTCTCCTCATAGAGAAGCTTAATAATACCGTATGGACCTGAACTTCTCGAGAGGCAGCATTGCCTAGTGGAAAGCACGCAGGCCTGGGAGTCAGAAGACCTGGGTTCTAATTCTGACACCTACCTGCTGCGTGAACTTGGGCACATCGCTTCACTTCTCAGGGCCTCAGTTGTCTCATTTGTAAAATGAGGATTTAATCCCTGTACTCCTACTTCGACTGTGAGCCCCACGTGGTAAAGGGACTTTATCTACCCTGATGATCTAGTATCTACTCCAGTGCTTGGTATGATGCTTGGCACATCTTTATGATAATAATCACCATGAAAGCACTTTGTTATTTTAGGAAGGAGGGGACACTAAACCCAAATAATATTTCAAATGCGTCTGTTACATTCTTAAATCGTACTCTCCCAAGCATTTAGTACAGTGCTTTGCACATAGTAAGTGGTCAATAAATATGATTGAATTAATTAAGGACGATGGTCATTCTCATCAGGAGGTAAAGAATCATAGCAGAGGTTGTCCACTACAACTCTATGAACACATGTTGTGTCACTTTGACTCATAAATCCCCAGCTTTGATTTCTCCAAGTTGGAACTTGTCTTTATTTGATTTGGTTGAAATGCTCCCATCAGTGGAAGGATTTTGGACAAGGCCACAAAATAAAATTTCCACTTCTAAATGAATTCCTGAAGTCAAAACAATCCACTAAGGGAATGCCAGGCAAGAGGCCCCCTGCCTCCCACATTTCGTGCCATTCCCCAAAGAACATTAAATTGGGGCTCGTAAAGACAGAATCGAGAGCAAATTAAGGAAATTCCCCTGATAATACCCACAGCTCCGGTTCCCTGGGGATTTAAATCCAGGGATTGTTAACAGACGTTATAATAGTATTTCTGGTGCCTAAAGCATGGGAAAAACACTAAAGGCAGTGGTTTTCCAAAAAAAAAAATAAAAATAAAATAAAGCTTTGGCCTGAGCATTTTAGTAGTAGTAATACTATGTAGTAAGTACTTACTGTGTGCAAAGAAGGGAAATAGTCATGGAGGAGAGAAAAAAATGTGTTGGTATGTATTCCTTACCTAAAAATAAACATTTTAGATTTCATAGTAGTGACTGTTTAAAATATCCCTCTGGAAAGTAAAATAAAAGTGATCCAAGTTAGGGATCTCTAGACTGTGAACTCCTAGTGGGCAGTGAATGTGTCTACAAAACTCTGTTATACTGTACTTTCCAGTACAGTGCTCCGCACACAGTAAATGCTCAGAGAATATGATTAGGATTCCATCTATGGTCGCAGAGAGCTATAAATAATAATACTTAGTCTATCAAAGAGGAAGTTCAGTATACAAATTAAGGTGGAACAAAGAGGGTGATGGAGATAAAGGAAAATAGGAACGAGCTGCTGACAAAAGAGATAGAGGGCAAAATTGAAATTCCATCAGATTAGGCCCTTTTGGAAACAACAAAAGAGGAGTTGCATGATAGACATTTGTTGGTGCTGTGTCTGGAAGAAGGAAAAATAGTTTTATTCCCCATAACGACAACAGGGAGCTGGGCTGTGCAGAGAGCAGTCTAAACAGAGAGATTTTTAATTTCAAAAGAACTCTGGTCTTCAATCAATCGATCAGTGGTATTTACTGAGTGCTTACTATGTGCAGAGCACCATACTAAGTGCTTGGGACAGTAGGAGAAGCAGCATTGCCTAGTGGATAGAGCACAAGCCTGGGAGTCAGGATTTGGATTTTAATCCTGGCTCTGCATTTGTCTGCTCTGTGACTTTGGGCAAGTCACTTCAGTTTTCTGCTCCTCACTTACCTCATCTGTAAAATGGGGTTAAGACTGTGAGTCCCATGTGGGATATGGACTTTGTCCAACCTGATTGGCTTGTGTCTATCTTGGTGCTTAATACAGTGTCTGGCACATAGTATGTGCTTAACAAATACTATTTAAAACATACAATTCAACAGAATTGGCAGACAAGGTTCCCTGTCCACAGTGAGCTTCACAAAGGATTTTACATTTGAAAACGTATGTTCTTTCTTCTCCTCCTGATCCCTTGATGTAACTTAATGCTGGCCAGTTACCATGAACTGAAAGTTTAACACTCCTTCCTTGTTGATAGCCCACTATAAGAGGCTACACATTGTCTGACTCGCTGGGTGTTTGAACTTACTCCCATACCCTAAGAAAACAAGACCAACAGATCACTTATCAGGTCGGAGTGCCCTTCCTACATGAAAAAGAAATATTTCTGTTTTAAAAGAGCTTTACCAGACCCCTTTCATGAGTAAACTGAATTTGAGATAAAAAAAAAAAGCCAGGTATATGCTTCACCTATTATCTTTTATTCTTGTCAATATCTGAAGCACTTGGATTTCACCATTCATTGACCCCACCCTCAGCCCACTGCTCTTCTGTACATATCTGTAAGTTATTTATTTATATTAATATCTGTCTCCCCCTCTAGACTGTAAGCTCACTGAGGGCAGGGAATATATATATATATAAACTCTGTTATACTGTACTCTTTCAAGTGCTTAGTACAGTACTCTACACTTGTAGGCACTCAATAAATACTATTGATTGAGTGAACCACAATGTCTTTATTTTCCTAGTTTTCCTTCATCCTTTTCTCAAATTTAAATGTGTCGTCTCCAAATTTAGCTTTTGACATTTTACTTATTTTTTTGAACAGTATTCATTAAGTGCTTACTATATGCCAGGCACTGTACTAAGCACAGGGGTAGATATAAGATAATCAGGCTCACAGTCTTAATCTCTATTTTACAGATAAAGTATGTGAGGCACAGAGAGGTGAAGTGACTTGCCCAAGGCCACACAGCAGATGTTTTACTCTCAGATTTCAAGCATGAGGCCTACCCCTTTGGCTCCTTTTCAGAATAAAATACAAATTTCAGTCAATGTGTCTACTGGTTCTTCCCTTCTAGCACCTGGCTCTCCGGTTGTGTCAGATCTCAACTTTGCCAACTCCACAAGTTCAAGTACAAGGTCTTGTTCCCCTTAGGGGCTGAATTAGCATGTGATCAATGAATCAATAAACAGTATTTATGGAGCACTTACTGTTTGCAGAGCACTGCACTAAGCACTTGGGAAAGTACAATGCAACAGAGCTGGTTGGCACTTTCCCTGCACACAACAAACTTAACCATCAGAGGGGGAGATGGACATTAATATAAATTAATAAATTACAGATATAATTACATATGTGATAATGACAAATATACTGCCCTAACTCTTCCATCTACCTCAGTTTGCTGACTATAAGCCCACTGGAATTCTGCAATGAAGGTCCCAATATTAATCTCTTCTTTTTTAAGTCAAGGACTCCTCACACAAGTATCTTGGAACACCATCCCAGCCAGACCTCTTAATGGAGAACAATCTCTCCCTTTTGAACCCAAAGAAAATTAAGGTAGAGAGTAAAGACCAGGAAATGGTCCAGGAAATACCAAGCTGTGTGGCCCAGTGGAAAGAGCACGGGCCTGGGAATCAGAAAAGCTGGGTTCTAATTTCAGCTCTGCCAATTTCTTGCTGTGTAACTTTGGGCAAGTCATTTAACTTGTATTGGCCTCACTTTCCTCAACTGTAAAATGGAGATTCAAAATCTGTTCCCCTTTCTTTTTAGGCTATGAGTTTCATTTGGGACAGGGGCTATATCTGACCAGATTAATTTATATCTACCCCACTGCTTAGACAGTGGTTTTTTTATGGTACTTGTTAAGCATTTATTATGTGCCAGACACTGTACTAAGTGCTGGGATACAAGTTAATCAGGTTGGACACAATCCCTGCCCCACATGGGGCTCCCAGTCTTAATCTCCCTTTTACAGATGAGGCAACTGAGATACAGAGGTGAAGCGACTTTCTCAAGGTCACACAGCAGAGAAGTGGAGAATCAGGATTAGAAGCCAGGCCCTTCTGACATTCAGGCCTGTGCTCTATCCACTAGACCATGCTGCTTGATGCATAATAAACATTTGACAAATACCATAAATGAATAATGAATAAATAAAATGTGACTTTCACACTTATTTGTTCAATGGATGCTTGGGATGACCACCAGCATCTGGATCCCCCCAAGTGTTTTGTAGTTGCTCTAGAAGACTTGACAGAATGAACAATTATTTTGGCTTCAAAATGGCACTACTTATGGTTTTATGGAGTGGCAGTGCGTCTGGGATATTGAACAGCCTACTACTGGGGACATTTCTGCTAATGCTAAATTAATTCCATGGGATAGGAGATGGATTTCTGGCAGAGATGTGTGACCCTCAATAGGATTCCAGCTGAGAGACACACACACTCTTTTCCCCTCTCACTCTGGTCTCCTACAAGCCCTGAGAGGTTCGGAGAAGTTCTGAAAAGACTCTTAATCAAGTCTTTCTGACCTAGTCCTTCAAAACTTGCCTATAGCTCACAATCCCTATCCCCTAATCTCTTTCCCCTCGTATTTTCCCCCTTGAATTAAAAAATGAAATGCTGACCTCAAGAATGGGGAAGGTGGAAAGGTCCTGAGTTTGGGAGTCAGAGAACCTGTGTTCTAATCCTGGCTCTGCCAATTATCCCCTGTGTGATCTTGGACAAGTCACTTCACTCCTCTGGGCCTCAGTTTCCTCAAACTGTAAAATGGGGATTAAGACTGTGAGCCCTATGTGGGATAGGGACTGTGTCCGACCTGATCACCTTGTATCTACCCATCCATCCTACTTTTAAGAAGCAGCATGACCTAATGGATAGACGATGGACCCGGAAGTCAGAGGACCTGGGTTCTAATCCCAGCTCCGCCACTTGTCTGCTGCATGCCCTTGGGGAAGTCACTTCACTTCTCTGCCTCAATTATTTCATCTGAAAAAGTAGGGATTAAGACTGTGAGCCCCATGTGAGACAGGGGCTGCAACCAATCTGATTATCCTGTGTCTATTCCAGCACTAAGCACAGTGCTTGGCAGATAGTAGTAAGCACTTAACAAATACCATTAAATAAAAAAAGAGATCATTTGTCCCATATTTCCTGCAAAGGATAGTTCTGCACTCTCCTCCCCCGCTGAAGGCTCAATGGGCTGGCTTGGTGGGATTAGACTGTGGTTGATTAGAAGCAGATCTCGTCCATCCCAGAATCTTTTTCGAATTCCAAATGTTTAAGTTTCTTTTTTCATAAAGGATGTCCTTTTTCAAGCCTCTCCTCATTGTTCATATGGGCTGGACACAACTTTTTTGGGGAAAAAATGACTGAAGAAGCTGATCTCGGTAATGAGATTGGGCAACGGGCTTTGAAAATGCTTACACTACATTTATACAGAAAAGCATTTGCTTACCCTTTAGATACAGCAATAGATTTACAATTTCAAATTCCAGACTGAGTAAACACATACCAACTTAACAATTTATAGGAGACTTTTATATTGCTTTTTTTTAAATAAAAAAGTCTATTCGGTAGCTCAATTCATATAAAAATATAATATTACAAGTAGTATACTTTGATTTTTCAAAACCAAATCTGGCAGGATTTAGTCTGTCACCCAGTGATTTATTTTCTAAAGTAAATACCATCACGTACATAGTGTACGCTCAAAAATAGGTTCCCAGCATGATATTATATTTTTAGTTGGAATCATTAAAACTGCTTTCATTGTGGTTTGTGGAAAAAAAAATAATTTTCCAATACATTTCCAACTAATGATGTGTTTCATGCTACCAGACTGTGTTTTATTTATAATTAAAAAAAATTAACTAAACAAAATGAAATCAAAATAATGTTTATGTTTAAAGGAGGAAGCAAGAGGAAAAATAATTTTAACACGAAACAGGCAAGGTGTCCGACTGTCAACAGTTCAGCCCAACATCTTGGGTAAAACAATTATTTCCTCTGTCCTTTGCTTTTCCTTTTTTATAAAGTGAGGTTCAAGTCCTTCAGTTCTCTCCAGCCCTCTTAGCTAAAGATTATGGGAAGGTTACAGACCCCCTCTAAAAGCATTTTGTGTGAGTTCCTCAGTAAGCGGGAATTCAATATCAGTACTCATGTAAGACAGAGACTGTGTCCAACCTGATTATCTTCTATCTAGGTTTAACGAATTATCACAATTTGTCAATAAGGGGGTACTAATAAGTCAATGATATGCAGAATGGCTATAGCATAAAGTGGGGGGGTGAGATCCATTTTAACTAAGGGGAAGCAGTGTGGCCTAGTGGAAAGAGTATGGTCTTGGTGAGTCAGTTTTTGTTCCAACTCTGCCACTTATTTGCTGTGTGACCTTGGGCAAGCCATTTAGCTTCTCTGTGCCTCAGTTGCCTCATCTACAAAATGGGGATTCAATACCTGCTGTCCCTCCTACTTAGACTGTGAATCTCATGAGGGACCTGATTATCTTGAATCTATACCAGTGCTTAATACAGTGCTTGGCACAAAATAAGAATTGAACAAATCCTATTATTAGTAGTATTGGATGAACAGAGGGTAATGATACAGAATAAAGAAAGGATGAAAGGGATTCCCATCTAACTAGTGAGACACTCATGGATGAGTTACAATAATCTTTTGCACGGACTAGAATTAGATGCCAATAGATAGTTGTTCCAACTCATCTCCCTTGCTATTTCTGCTCTTCCCCTTGCTTGCTACTCCCTCTTTCCCCTTCCACACTCCATCCTGCCTCTCCAGATTTACTGGATGGCATCCTTTACCTCATCTGTCCTGCCACCTCAGTAGCTAGGTGCATCCCAGAATACAGGTGAAGAGAGTGGAGATGCAGGTGTGAATCCGATGTGGATAAAGTAGAATTTCTTTCTTTCTTGGAGCCGCCACTGATGGTGAATTTCTCCTGTGGCTTGTATCTGGCTGAAAAGACCAATGCGATATTCACAGTCTCAACCTCAGCTGGCCCACAAAAAGTTTTCCCTTGTTGTTTTGTGGATCGCTCCTTGTAACAATAATAATAACAGTATTTATTAAGTGCTTATTATGTGCCAGTCACTGTACCAAGCACTGGGGTGGATATAAGCTAATCGAGTAGGACCCAGTCCCCGTCCCATGGTGGGGCTCGCAGTTTCAATCCCCTTTTTACAGATGAGGTAACTGAGGCACAGAGAAGTGAAGTGACTTGCCCAAGGTCACAGAGCAGACAAGTGGTGGAGCTGGGATTAGAACTCAAGGTAATGTGTCTACCAATTCCGCTGTATTGTACTCTCCTAAGCGCTTAGTACAATGCTTGAATGCAGTAAACACGCAGTATGGGGATTAAATGGGGATTAAGACTGTGAGCCCCACGTGGGACAACCTGATTCCCCTGTGTCTACCCCAGCGCTTAGAACAGTGCTCGGCACATAGTAAGCGCTTAACAAATACCAACATTATTATTATTATGTTTTGTTGATTGACTGATGACTAAGTAATAATAATAATGTTGGTATTTGTTAAGCGCTTACTATGTGCAGAGCACTGTTCTAAGCTCTGGGGTAGATACAGGGTAATCAGGTTGTCCCACGTGAGGCTCACACTAAATCCCCATTTTCCAAATGAGGGAACTGAGGCCCAGAGAAGTAAAGTGACTTGCCCACAGTCACACAGCTGACAAGAAGCAGAGTCGGGATTCGAACCCATGACCTCTGACTCCCAAGCCCGGGCTCTTGCCACTGAGCCACGCTGCAAGTGTTGTATAGTGCTTTCCCAAGCTCTCAGTACGAAGCTCGCACACACTAAGCGCTCAATAAATACCACCAATTGATTCCACACCCAGGGTCGAGCAGGAGGGAGTAGCAACAGTAGACGTAAAGGAGAAGACGCTGCTGGGTGTGAACAGGTTTTTTTTTCTGTGGTTGCACCACCAAATGGCCATAATCACCTTCTATCACATTCTATCTCCACAAGCAATTCTATTTTCTGCAAGAAAACTAAAGGCTGATTTCAGATCACTAAGTGCCCCCTAGTGACAAAGTTCAATTTCAAAACAGCTTTTTCCACACGGAACAAACTACCTAGTTCTAGCCTTTGCTCTTTCTTACCCTTTCATGACCAAATCATTTTTTGCAGGAAAGGAAGACTCATTTTAATGTCACAGCCTTTAATGAAGCGGAGCACATTTTTGAAGCCAGGCTGATGCCGGTTTGGATGTTAAAATTAACTAGAAGGTGAGATGGGTCTCAGATCGGAAAAATCAATGATTCCTTGGGTTTTAGTGGTTGAAATGATTTGGGAAAACAATGAAATTGGATTCTTTCACTCATGCAATTGTACTTATTGAGGGTTGAATCTGTGCAGAGCACTGTACTAAGCTTAGGATGTAAGCCTGGCCTGAAAATGGGATTTCGAACAGTGGAGTAAGGCTATTTCCTCTAGACGGTCAGGCTTGTTGGCATGTAAGGTGACTACCAACTCTTGTTATATTGCACTCTCCCACGCGCTTAGTTTAGTACTCTGCACCCGGTAAGTGCTCAGTAAATTTGTTTAATTTATTGATTTCCTCCATTTGGTTATTTCAAAATGGCTTTAGTCAAAGATTTCTGCCCACCTCTGGCCCATTTACTTAGCTCAGTCTGCAACACTTAGATTGCACCTCCTTTCTTGACTGTAAACTCCTTGTGGGCAGGGAACGTGATCACCCACTCTGTTGCACTGCACTCTCCCAAGTGCTTAGTACTGTTCTCTGCACACACTAAAAACCCTCAATAAATACCATCGATTGCTTGCTTGACTCTGCACACCTTAAGCACTTAATAAATGCTATTACTACTAGCGGAAAGAGCCAGGGGTTGGTCATCAGGAAATCTGGGTTCTAATCTTCAATCCTCTACTTACCTACAGTGTGATTTGGGGAATTTGTCTGTGCCTCAGTTTCCACAACTGAAAAACGGGTGAAATACATGTTCTTCCTCCTCCTTAGACTGCAAGCCCCACGTAGGACATGGACTCTACCTGATATGGTTGGATGGTGTGGACCCCACTGCTAGGCACATAGTAAATGCTGAACAAATAGTTCAATTATTATGACCTAAAGTCTCCAAACTTCTCTTCTGCTGCTGCCTCCACCTGCTCTCGCTGCCTTACTGTCATTCATTCATTCATTCCTATTTATTGAATGCTTACGGTGGGCAAAGCACTGGGCTAAGCGGCCATGACTACTCCAGGGAGTTCCCTTGGCACTGACCTGGGGGTGGTGGTGTGTCTGCGGGAGCTGAAATGAGGAAAGTGACAACAGAAACAAGGTCCAGTGTATTGGAATTTCAAAAGTGAAAGAGAATTTACAAAAGCAGGGGAGGCAGGGGAGAGACTCCAGGGTGGAGGAGAGATTCCAGGGCCGGGGAGAGGGAGCAGGAACCACCCTGCCAGAATGGGCAGGGCAGAACCGGGAAGGGTAACCCTAAGGTGGAATTCCGAACCTCGAACCCCTTCGAGAAGTAATTCCTACCTGGCCAAAGTGGAATCTCAGCACTGGCTCCTCGTACTTAGATTTACACTGAGCATCTAAGGGGCGTATGGAAATGAAAATCCCCAGTCCGAATGGAGATCCTATCAATATCACCGTGCCTCCTGGACTTTCATCTCTCTTTGAGGACCACATTCCGAGAGACTTATTACTGTGGTATTTAAGCGCTCTCTATGGGCCAGGTGCTATATAGGATGCCCACCTGAGCAGGATGGCAGCTGAGGGAGCTTTGAAGAAATGTCCTTTTCCCAGTGCACCAGCAAGGGGAGCAATTCCACTTTCAGAGGAATTTCACCTCGGCTGGAATTCAGTTTTTCAGTAGGGCAAGAGGTAATAATAATAGTGTTAAACGCTTACTACGTGCCAAGCACTGTTCTAAGCACTAGGGGAGATACAAGTTAATCAGGGTGGACACAGTCCCTGTCCCACATGGGCTTCACAATCTTAATCCCCATTTTACAGGCGAGTTAACTGAGTCCCAGAGAAGTGAAGTGATTTGCTTAAAGGTCCTACAGCAGGCATGTGGCAGAGCTGGGATTAGAACCCAGGTCCTTCTGACTCCCAGGCCCATGCTCTATCCACTAGGTCACACTGCTTCTCTTAATTGGGTGAGCAATGAAAATTCACCACAGGTGAAGGGAAAGATATTTTTTTCACTTTGTTCCTGAACCAGAGGCCTATCTTAACCAAAGTCTGGGGAGCTGAGGAAAAGGCAAGATAATCAGCAGAACAGGAGAAGCCCTCCAGATGCTTCTGGATCTATTCACGAGTCACATTGTTCCAAGAATGAAACAAAATAGTCTTCATGGCTAGTTCTTTGGTTAAAATGGAGGAAGCAGGGTCGGAGTGAGACAAATGCAGCATGACCTAGTGGGAAGAGCTTGGGTCCAGGAGTCAGAGGTCTTGGGTTCTAATCCCTGTTCCTCTACTTGTTTTCTGTGTGAATCCTCTCTGGCCGATCATTCTCGGTCTCCTACGCTGGAGCCTCCTCCCCCTCCCATCCTTTAACTGTTGGAGTTCCTCAAGGGTCAGTTCTTGGCCCTGTTCTGTTCTCCATTTACACTCACTCCCTCGGTGAACTCATCCGCTCGCACGGCTTTGACTACCATCTCTACGCAGATGACACGCAGATCTACATCTCCGCCCCTGTCCTCTCCCCCTCCCTTCAGGCTCGCATCTCCTCCTGCCTCCGGGACGTCTCCACCTGGATGTCGGCCCGCCACCTAAAACTCAACATGAGCAAGACTGAGCTCCTCATCTTCCCTCCCAAGCCCGGTCCGCTCCCAGACTTCTCCGTCACCGTGGATGGCACGACCATCCTTCCCGTCCCGCAGGCCCGCAATCTCGGTGTCATCCTTGACTCGTCCCTCTCGTTCACCCCACACATCCTATCCGTTACCAAGACCTGCCGGTTTCACCTCTACAATATCGCCAAGATCCGCCCTTTCCTCTCCACCCAAACGGCTACCTTACTATTACGGGCTCTCGTTATATCCCGGCTAGACTACTGTGTCAGCCTTCTCTCTGACCTCCCTTCCTCCTCTCTCGCCCCGCTCCGGTCTATTCTTCACTCCGCTGCCCGGCTCATCTTCCTGCAGAAACGATCTGGGCATGTCACTCCCCTTCTTAAACAACTCCAGTGGTTGCCTATCGACCTCCGCTCCAAACAAAAACTCCTCACTCTAGGCTTCAAGGCTCTCCATCACCTTGCCCCTTCCTACCTCTCCTCCCTTCTCTCTTTCTACCGCCCACCCCGCACGCTCCGCTCCTCTGCCGCCCACCTCCTCACCGTCCCTCGGTCTCGCCTATCCCGCCGTCGACCCCTGGGTCACGTCCTCCCATGGTCCTGGAACACCCTCCCTCCTCACCTCCGCCAAACTGATTCTCTTTCCCTCTTCAAAACCTTACTTAAAAATCACCTCCTCCAAGAGGCGTTCCCAGACTGAGCTCCTCTTCCCCCTCTACTCCCTCTGCCATCCCCCCTTTACCTCTCCGCAGCTAAAGCCTCATTTTCCCCTTTTCCCTCTGCTCCTCCACCTCTCCCTTCCCATCCCCACAGCACTGTACTCGTCCGCTCAACTGTATATATTTTCGTTACCCTATTTATTTTGTTAATGAATTGTACATCGCCTTGATTCTATTTAGTTGCCATTGTTTTTACGAGATGTTCTTCCTCTTGACGCTGTTTAGTGCCATTGTTCTCGTCTGTCCGTCTCCCCCGATTAGACTGTAAGCCCGTCAAACGGCAGGGACTGTCTCTATCTGTTGCTGACTTGTTCATCCCTAGCGCTTAGTACAGTGCTCTGCACATAGTAAGCGCTCAATAAATACTATTGAATGAATGAAAAGTCACTTCACTTTTCTGGGCCTTAGTTTCCTCATCTGTAAAATGGGGAGATTGTGAGCCCCATGTGGGACAGGGCCTATATCCAACCTGATTATCTCATAACTACCCCAGTGCTTAATACAGTGCCTGGCACATAGTAAGCACTCAACTACCCTAAAAAATGCAGGCATTAATTCTGGGGTTTCCTGTGCCACCTGAAAGCAGGAAAGGCCAACTGATGATACATTTTCTTTTAAAGTGGTGAAATTGGTTTTGTTTAAAAGTGTCAGTCTGGGGACTTGCCCAAAAGAGATTCTGAAATTGGTTGTACTTGATGGAAGCAGTGTGTTTGGGTGGAAGGAGCACGGGCCTGAGAGTCTGAGAACCTGGGTTCTAATCCTGGATCTGCCACTTGCCTGCTGTGTGACCTTGGGCAAGTCACTTAACTTTTCAGTGGTTCAATTTACTCCTCTGGAAAAAGGGGATTTCATACTGTATTCCATCCTGTTTAGGTGTGGGACAGGGACTGTGTCTGACCTGATTATTTCCTATCTACCCCAGGGCTTGATGCAGAATGACTGCTTAACAAATACCATTCTTATTATTCATTTCCATTTCTGTCTTTTTAAGTGCCCCTAACTTTAGCAACAAAGAAATCCTCCGGGAGTCATAGAGCCTGAGTTCTAATCCTGTCTCCACCACCTGTCTGCTCTGTGACCTTGAGCAACTCACTTCACTTCTCTGGGCTTCAGTTCCCTCATCTGGAAAATGGAGATTAAGATTGTGAGCCCCATGTGGGACAGGGACTGTGTCCAACCTGATTAGCTTGTATTTACCCCAGCGCTTAGTACAGTGCTTGGCACATAGGAAGTGCTTAACAAATACCATTAAAAATAAAAAAGCCCCCAAACTTCTACATAAGCAGTACAATTAATAAAAGCTTAGGAAATTAGTGAGGGCCCATCATGGCCTGCTGTTTAAACACTTTTATACTGACCCCAGCTCCACAGCACTTATGTAAAAAACCTGTACTCTACTATTTCCCTTATCTGTAATTTGTCTGTCACCCCGTGTAAGCTTCCTGTGGGCAGGAAACATGCATTTGATGGTATAGAAGTAGTGTTGCCTAATGGGAAGAGCACAGGCCTTGGAGTCAGGGAACCCGGGTTCTAATCCTAGATCTGCCACGTGCCTGCTGTGTGGGCAAGTCACTTAACTTTTCTGTGCCTCAGTTAGCTCATCTGCAAGATGGGGATTAAATCTTTCTCCATCCTACTTATTTATTTGTTTTTTTATTAGTTTTTCTTAAATGCTTACTATGTGCCAGACGCTGGACTAAGCACTGGGGTTATCAGGTTCGACACAGTCCATATCCCATGTGGGACTCACAGTCTTAATCCCTGTTTCACTGATGAGGTAACTGAGGCACAGAGGAGTTGAGTGATTTGCCCAAGGTCACAAAGCAGACAAGTGGGACAGGGATTATGTCCAACCTGATTAACCAGTACCTACCCCAGTGCTTAGAACAGTGCTTGGTATCCAATAAGTGCTTAACAAGTACTGTAATTATTATTGAGTGCTTACCGTGTGCAGAGCACTGTACTAAGTGCTTGGGCGAGTACAATATAAGACATCCTTCTAGACTGTAAACTCATTATGGGCAAGGGCCTTATCTGTTAGTTCTCTTGAATTGTGCTCTCCCAAGTGCTTAAAACAGTGCTTTGCACATAGTAAGCACTCCATAAATACCACTGATTGATTGATTGGTTGAATTGGTAGAAACGTTAACTGCCTACAACAAGCTTATGGTCTAGGGATTAGCTTACAGTTTAGACCAGGGATGGAAAAATTTGGTGTGTCCCCATTAACATCCAAGTTTATTCAACCATTCTGTGATGTGAATGGTGATGAGGATGATGATCGTGGCGGTAAGGAGGAGGACGATTTAAGGAAATGGCGTGTCATGGTAGGAAGAAGTTTCTAAATTATCAGAAAGATGTTCCAAGCACTGATGGGCTCAGAAGCTTAAAGCTGTGCGAGGAGGCTTTTCAGGGAGATTACTTACTTGGTCTGGGCGAAGACTGGCTGGATTCTCTCCTTCCTGGAAAAGAAGAGAAAAGGAAACATTTGCAGACTTGCTTCAGTTCACACCCTAAGGAACCTGTGAACTCCGTGTAGACTGAGATGCAGAACACTGATAAATGGGAATTTGAAGAAAATCAATCAATCCTATTTACTGAGCACTTACCATGTGCAGAGAACTGTACTAAGGGCTTGGGAGAGGACAATATAGCAGAGCTTGTAGGCATGTTCCTTGCCCACAAGGAGCTCACAGGGGGAGACAAACATTAACATAAATGAATAAATTATGGGTTCGGACATAAGTGTTGTGGACCTAACTGTAAACTACTGGAGGGCAGGGATCATGTCTACAAACTCTATTGTTTTGTACTCACCTAAGTGCTTTGTACAATGCTCTGCACACTATAAGTGCTCTATAAGTGACATTGCATCACTGATTAGAAGTGAGCCTCCCACGAGGAGCAGAAACCATGTCTAACTCCCAACTGTGTATTCTTTCCCAATGCTTAGTACAGTGTTCTGCGCACAGTAAAAAAGTGCTTAATAAACACTATGACAACTACCAGTCTGTAACCTCTAGACTGCAAACTCATTGTGGGCAGGGAATGTGTGTAATATATTGTTATACTGTATCTCCCAAGCAATTAGTACTGTGCTCTGCACACAAGTGCTCAATAAATACAATTGACTGATTGATTACTACTGCTACATCAATCTGGTGCTATTTCATCAGAGACCAGAAGTCACCATAAAGTAGAGTCCTAGTCACGCAAACACTGTTAACACCGAAAACCATGGGAGCAGCCAAATTTTACGGATTATCTTTGTCCTAAATCCTGGTCAGGTGACAGGATCTGAGTTGCTTTTTGATAGGCGTCACCCTTAGTGGGTTCACTTGTTGCAATTTCAGTCAGGAATTGGATTTCCAATTCGTGCTGAGCCTCCTGCTGACTCTCTTGTATAATAATAATGGTATTTGTTACGCGCTTACTATGTGCCAGGCACTGTACTAAGATCCACAGCTATTCTTGGACACGGTCGAGTTGGATGGCCTCTCCAGCTTGAGTGGAGGTAGTCAGAGGGCCCATTTGACTTTCAAAACCTGGTCATAAACCACGCTGCCCAATCGACAGGGCCAAAGAGCAGGAAACCGAGAAGCAGCGTAGCTTATGGATAGAGCATGGGCCTGGAAGTCAGAAGGACCTGGGTTCTAATCCCAGCTCTGCCACTTGTTTGCTTTGGGCAAGTCACTTTACTTCTCTGTGCCTCAGTTTTCTCATCTGTAAAATGGGGATTAAGACTATGCTTCACATCGGAAAGGGACTATGTCTGACCTGATTATCTTGTATCTACCCCAGCGGTTAGTACAGTGTGTGATACATATAACGTGCTTAATAAATGCCATAAAAAAGTGCTTAAGCCTCTGAGGATGTAGAACAAAGGTTAGATGTGATCACTGCCCCTAAATAGCTTTCAGTCCTTGAGACTGGAAAATAAGGTAATGGGAAACTTACAAGAACCTCATACCTCTCATTCAATCCATTAATCAGTTGTATTTCTGGAATGATTAGTCTGTGCATGGCACTATATTGAGCACTTAATGCATAGTGCTTAGACTGTGAGCCCCCAAAAGGGGCAGGGACTGTATCTAATAGCATCTGTGCCTTCTCTCCCAGAACTTTTTTTAAGGTATTTGTTAAGCATACTATGTGCCAGGCACTGTACTAAATGCTGGATTAGGTGCAATCTAATCAGGTTGGACACACCCCTTGTCCCACAAGGGGCTCGCAGTCTTCATCCCCATTTTACTGAGACAGAGACAAGTGTAGTGACTTACCTAAGATCACACAGCAGAGAAATGGTGGAGCCAGGATCAGAACCCAGGTTCTTCTGACTCTCAGGCCCATATTCTATACACTAGGACATATTATTTTTCATTATAGTACAGTGTTCAGTAAGCACTCAGGACGCACTATTACTATTACTACTGTGCTGTACTGGATGCCTACTGTGTGCAGAGTGTTGTTCAGAACACCTACTGTTGCTGAGTGCTACAGTACTGTATAGTTTCTTTGTGAGCAGGGAACGTGTCTACCAACTCTGTTGTAATGTACTCTCCCAAGTGCTTAGTACAGTGCTCTGCACACAGTAAGAGCTCAATAAATACCATTGATTGATTGATTGATTTGACCACTCTAGCTGCATATTTTTTTTAAGTTTGTCGATCTCGCTAAAGTGTAAACTCCTTCTGGGCAGGAAACATGTCACTTCTTTATTTTGCACTTTCCATGTGCTATGACACTGCTTAACTGATACTCTGGACTTCTAATGGGTCCAGAAGGCTGTATTGAGCACCTACTGTATTCAGGGAACTATACTAGACACTTGGGAAGACATAATGAAAGTAAAAGACACCATTCCTCTCTCACAGAGCATCTTTTTGAAGTCCACTCCCCAAAGTCCCCAAAACACTCGGGGGACTGTGGGATGGCACTTGGAAATCAAAGACTGCTGTCACCCTTTGTATCATTTCAGGCAGGAAACAGGTCCAGCTCTTTCATGAAAATTTCCTTTCCTAAGTTAATAGTCAGTACTGCTGATTTCACTAGTACATTGAAGTGGTGTGAATATGCTCGTGAATATTGTTGACAGGTAATAGTAATGAAAGAAGTTGGTGCCTTGGCTCAGGCATTGGCTTCTGAAATGTTTGATTCTGAGCTGACACTCAGCGGAAGCCAGTCTGAATTCTATGAGTTTTCTTCAGAGGGGAGAGAGGGTTTTAGTGGAAGTGGAGCGCTGTTAGCAGAGAACATATTAAAATAATTTTCCTTCACTCCTCTTGATGGGCAAGTGGTGAACATGTCCTTGGAAGCTAGTTTTCTGATTTGCCTCTGGTAGAAGGGAAAAAGGAACATATTTTAGCTGAATCTGAATGGAGCCCTTCTGATTAATTATATTTCAGAATAAGAACATGTGAGTTTCTTCCAGTGATGTGCTCAAAAGTCTGATTATTCTGTTAGAGCTCTCCCCCTACTGGCAATCTGATTTAACAAGCACTCACCACAGTTTAATGAAGAAGTAAGCGAAACCCATCTCTTCAAAAACCTCTGATAGGGGGCATAGAGTATAAGGGGACATAGAGTATAAGGATAAGAACATAAGTCCTTTGGGTGTGGGAGCCACCAAGAAGAAGGGAGGGAGGATAAGGGTTCGTTTGTTTCATGTTATGTGTTGTCTAAGGTTTGCTTTATAGAGTCTAATTCATCAAAACCAAGTCTGTTCTTGTGATGATCAGTTCCCTTTGATGGGTTGTTACCTTTTCTTTTCCACCAATCATCCTCGTTCCCGTTACAATCTCTTTTTCCACCACAAGTACAGATTTATGATCCTCAAACCAGGAGCCTTTTGTCTGCCTTAAAATGGCACCCCCAAGTACTGAAATCTCTTCCTTCGGCAGGAGGTCAACATTCTTAAATTTCACTGTTAACATCAACCTCGTTTGTCCAAGCGAATTCTGTGGTCTGGTTCCCGAAAGCCCAGACTTGACTTGCCTACCAACTCTGTGGAAAAATGAAACGAACGTCGCCCAGGAACAAGCAATCACTGTTGAACGATCCAAGTGTCGCTCTGCCGCATGCCCTTCTGCTTCCTGGAAATCTCTGGTTTGGCAATCCCTCTTCTCGCCTCCTTTCTGAAATGCCAGCAGCTGGAACCATTGGCCTTCGAGCTCTCTGGTTTTTATTCATTTTGCACCCCACGGCTTTGTGCAGGAATGTGAACGCTGAATTTTTCACGGTTTAACGCTTCTCCGGGGTGAAAGAGAAAAGGAAAAAGAGCTGCATCTTCGAATGCAAAACCCCATCCCACAAATAAGGGAGATGAAATTGAGTGCTTGGGCATGTTTGGATAAAATGCAATAGCACCTGCAATTTGAAGACTGACTTGGATAGGCTTTGAAGGGCTGATGAGAATAATTGAGTAGTGTCTGGACAGCACTGAGCTTCAACAGAGTAGGGGGGAATTATGATTGGGGGAATCTCTCAGGCTTGGTTGCCTAAGACTCCTACCTACTCACTGTACCAAAATCTCCTCTATCTCGCCACCAACTCTTTGCCCATAGCCTGACTCTGGCCTGGAACTCCCTCCCCCTTCATATTTGACAGACCACCACTCTCCCCACCTCCAAAGTCTTATTAAAATCACATCTCCTCCAAGAGGCCTTCCCTGACTAAACCCTCATTTCCCCTAATCTCTTTTCTGAGTCGCCTATGCATGCAGATCTGTACCCTTTAAGCACTTGATATTCACCCTACTCTCAGCCCCACAGCACATATGTACAAATCCACAATTTATTTTAATACCTGTCACCCCCTCTAGGCTGTAAGCTTCTTGTGGGCAGGGAACATGCCTGCCAACTCAATTTTATTGTACTCTCCCAAGTGCTTAGTGGAGTGCTCTTCAAGCACAACACTTAACTTATATCATAAAAGTGAAAGTAAGAAAGTGAACACATAATAGTGAAAAATCTTGTATTTGTTAAATGGTTATTATATATTATTTATATGAATGTCTGTTTCCTTCTCTAGACTGTAAGCTCACTGTAGTCAGGGACTATCTCTGCCAACTCTCTCCCAAGTGTTTAGTACACTGCTGTGCACACAGTAGGTGCTCAATAATTGATGATGATGATGATGTGCCAAGGACTCAACAAAACACTGGGGTAAACACAGGTCAATTAGGTCAGACAGAGTCCCTGTTTCACATGGGGTTTGCAGTCTATGTAAGAAGGTCCTGGGTTCTAATCCTGGCTCCACCATGTCTGCTGTGTGATCTTGGGCAAGTCGCTTCATTTCTCTGGCCTCAGTTACCTCATCTGTAAAATGGGGATAAGAGTGGGAGCCCCACGTGGGACAGGGACTGTGTCCAAACTGATTAACTTGTATCCACCCCTGGGCTTTGAACAGTGCTTGGAACCTAGTAAGCACTTTTTCTTTCAAGTCATTTTCAAGTGCTTTCAAGTCATTTTCGACCCATAGCGACTCCATGGACACATCTCTCATGCTTTACAAGTACCATAATTAATGTTATTATTATTATGCAGGAGAACAGGTATTGAACCCCCAATTTACAGAAGAGAAAACTACGGCCCAGAGAAGTTAAGCAACTTGTCCAAGTTCACAAGGGGCAGAACCAAGATTGGAAACCATAGCATCTGTCTTCGGACCCATGTGCTTTCCACTAGACCCATGCTGTTGCTCTAATAAATGTCATTCTTTCATTCATTTGCATTTATTGAGTACTTACTGTGTGCAAAACACTATACTAAGCACTTGAGAGAGTACAATATAACAAGAGACACACTCCCTCCCCACAATGAATTCATGCAACTGTTAGGGTGTTTGACAGTTCCTCATGGTGAATGTCTTTTTAGCAGGAATTTGAAGGTGGGGAGGGATAGGATTTAGAAGAATTGAAGTGGGAGGGAGCTCCATGCAGGTGCTCAGAGGGTGAGCCTTGGTTCAGAGATGTCAGAGGGTCTCATGTGAGGTGTAGTTAGAAGGTGAGCTTTGGGGAGTAACAAAAGCAAGTTGAGGGGTAGAGAGAGAAAACAGCAGGCAGGTAAAATGGAGAAAGGTGGTGGAAAGTTGTACCGCTACAGAAAAGCAGTGCAGCCTAGTGAAAAGATCCTGGACCTGAGGTTAGAGGACCTGGGTTCTAATCCTGAGTCCACCACTTGCCTTCCATGTGACTTTAGGCAAGTCACTTTATTTCTCTGTTTCCTCTTCTGCAAAATGGGGATTAAAAAAATACTTGTACCTCCTACTTAATCTGTGAGCCCCATGTATAACAGGGACTGTGTCCATCCTGATTAACTTGTATCTACCCCAAAACTTAGTACAGTGTATGGAATATAGTGAGTGCTTAGCCGATACAACAATTATTATCTCCTGCTCAGGGGACTGTGTTTAATGCAGAGAGAAATGATTTGCCAGTAGCGGGGGATCTAAAGAAGGGAGTGAGGCATTCTGAGCAGTGTTTTAGGAAGATGATCTGAGTAACTGTGTGTAGCACAGATTGAAGAAGGGAGAGGCTGGAGTCAGGGAGACCAATTTGTAGAGAAGCAGTGTGGCTCAGTGGAAAGAGCCCAGGCTTGGGAATCAGAGGTCATGGGTTCGAATCCCTGCTCTGTTGTCAGCTGTGTGATTGTGGGCAAGTCACTTCACTTCTCTGTGCCTCAGTTACCTCATCTGTAAAATGGGGATTAATTTTGAGCCTCACTTGGGACAACCTGATTACCCTGTATCTACCCCAGTGCTTAGAACAGTGCTCAGCACATAGTAAGTGCTTAACAAATACCAACATTATTATTATTATTATTAGTTTTATGCAGTAACCTACCTGCCTATAAGGGGACAATTGTCTGACCCGAGGTGCTTGAGCAAGGCACTTCACTTCTCTCACCTCAGCTTCCTCAGCTGTAAAATGGAGAAGCAGCATAGTGTAGTGGACAGTGCATGGGCCTGAGAGTCAGAGGTCATGGGTTTTAATCCCAGCTCAGCCACTTATATCTGCTGGGTGTCCTTGGATAAGTCACTTCACTTCTCTGTGCCTCAGTTTCCTCATCTGAAATGGGGATTGAGACTGTGAGCCCCACATGGGACAGGGACTTTATCCAACCCGATTTGCCTGTATTACCCCCCAGCACTTAGTACAGTGCCTGGCACATAGAACTTAACAAGTACCACAATTATTATTATTATTATTGTTGCCCTTCCTCCTACTTAGACTGTGAGCCCCATGCAGGCCTGGGATTGTGTCCAACTTAATTAACTTGTCTTGTTGTGGGCAGGGAATATGTCAGTTATATTGTGATAGTCTACTTTCCCAAGCACTTAGTACAACACTTTGCACACAGTAAGTGCTCAGTGAATACGACTTAGTGAATCAGTCTTAGAACAGAACTTAGAACAGTGTTTGACACATAGTAAGCACTTAACAAATATAACTTTTTTTAAAAAAAAGATGGTACCAGAAGGGAGAGAGAAATGGGTGAAAACCTAGAGATGGTTAACTCTTCTTCCTCCCTTAACCCAGATCATCCATGGATCATCGATTAGACTGTGAGCCCCAGGTGGGATAGGGACTGTGTCCAATCGGATTAACTTGTGTCTACCACAGCACTTAGAACAATGTTTGACACATAGGGCTTAAAAATATAACAACAATAACAACAATAATAATAATAATGATGATGCTAATAATCCATGGAGATAGAACTGATTACACCCAAACCCATCTATAGTGAAGATCTTATACAGTGCCACTGAGGAAGAAAGTCATATTATATAACTAACCATTTCCCAGCTAAAGGATTAAATCCAACTAAATTTCTAATTATAGTGTGCAATTTCTTTCTGGTAGTGACATGCTGTGTGTATAGGGCACTGTGACGGTAGCAATTGCTCTTGTGATTTGAATTGCTCATACTTCAAACCGTTCCAAACTACAAAACTGCCTTTTGAAGTACTGTTAGTCCTAATTGTTCTTTCTTGAGTCTATAAGAATAAAGTTCTAGTCTGGGACGGTGCCAAATGATTCACAATAACATCTAAAAAAAGCATCCCCTTGTGATATTCAGCCTTTAAGATTGGATTCTGGGCCATACCAAAGCCCTCGCCAAATGCACAGAAGATTCAAAATCCTTCTCTTACGAAGATTCTTCTCTGTCACACTGTTTTCCCCACGGATTCAATACTGTTGAACTGGAGAGGCCTGGGTGCAAACCTGGTACACTAGTTAATAGTTTTATATTCTTTGAATTCAAGGAATTAGAACAATCCCTTGAGAAGCAGTAGGGCCTAATGGATAGAGCATGGGCCTGGGAGACACAGGATCTGGGTTCTAATCCTAGCTTCATCACTCATCTGCTGTGTGATCTTTGGCAAGTCACTTAACTTCTCTGGGCCTCAGTTACCGTATCTATAAAATGGGGATTAAGACTGTGAACTCTATATGGGTCAGAGACTGTGTTCAACCCTATTATCTTGTATTTATCCCAGTGCCTGGCATATAGTAAGTGCTTAACAAACACCATTAAAAAGAAGACAACAAAAAAACAAGTCAGAACCTAATCAATCAGCCAACAGTATTTTTGAGCATCCACTGTGGGGGACAAGAATAGAAGAGAAGACATTTAGATTGTGAGCCCTATGTGGGACTGAGATCTTGTCTAATTCCCACCTGTGTATTTTCTTCCAGAGCTTAGTACAATGTTTTGCACACAGTAAGCACACTTACTACATTACTACATAGTCTCTTCTTTCAAGCAGTTTACAACCTTATGGTTTCATGTGCAAAACTACAATCAACCAAGGTTTGATAAGAGGAAAAACTTAGAGGTTTTGGAGTTGAAAGGAGGTCAAGAAAGGAGAGCTGAATGGAGGATCTTGAAATCATTTCATAACAGATGATTCCTGAAGCTATTAGAATATCAGAAAGGTTAACTCCTCAGATTGCTCCCAGCGATTTCTAGCAGAATAATGATTGCATTTATTAATATACTTATGATTGTCTTTATTGTTGTGATGGACCTTCCAAACAGTACAATGCTCTGCACACAGTAAGAGCTCCGTAAATATGATTGAATGAATGAATGTACCAAGCACTAGAGGAATGGAATAGATACAATAGAATCAGATCAGACAGAGTCTTGGTCCCAAATGAGGTTTGGAGTCAAAAGGGGAGGGAAAGCTAGTGCCGTATCCCCATTTTAAAGATGAGAAACTCAGTGCTTAGAACAGTGCTTGGCACATAGTAAGTGCTTAACAAATACAATAATAATAATAATGGAAACAAAGAGATATTAAGTGACTTGCCCAAGGTCACCCAACAGGCAAGTGGTGGAGGCAGGATTAGAACCCAAACCCTCTGACTCATATTCTTGTATTTTTTCCACTATTTGTGTAGCAACCCCTGGTCCTTCACATTCTCCACACTCACCTTCTCTGTCCTACTTGCTTTCTTTCATGTTCCCTCAGTCCCTCAGTTCTCTCCCACCACTCTCCCCACTTTCTTCACTTACCCACTTTCTACTCCATCCCACTGAGTCTCACCTATTTAGTCTTCTTGAGATTTTGCCTCTATCTCTGATTTATGGGAGAAGTGCATTAGGTTGTGGGTTTTTTTCTACATTCATTCAGAGTCAGAGTGGGGGTGGATGGCTATTGACTCAGAGTGGCCTAGAGAAAAGAGCACGGACCTGAGAGTCAGAGAATCTGGTTTCTAATCCTGCCCCTTCCGATTGCTTGTTTTGTGATCTTGGGCAAGTCATTTAAGTTCTCTGGGCCTGTTTCCTCATCTGTAAAATGGGGATTTAATATTCATTTTCCTATCTACTTAGATTATGAGCCCCATGTAGGTCAGGGACTGTTTCCAACCTGATAAACTTTGTATCTACCCCAGTGCTTATAATTATGCTTGACTCATAATGAGCACTTTACAAATGTGATAATAACAAAAATAATAATAATAATAAAGGAGTCTTAGGGAACTGGTATTGTAGTTTCCTTAATCATTTTTTTCAGTTTTCCTCCTCTAATTTCCTCCTGCTTTAGACTGTAAGCTTGCTATGGGCAGGGAATGTATCTGCTAATTCTGATGCTAGTACTCTCCCAAACGCTTAGAACAGTTCTCGGGACATAGTAAATGCTCAATAAACATGACTGACTGATTGATTTTCACAGCCAAAATAGAGAGTTGGCATAATAAATATTGAGGGAAGGAGGATTAGAAAGACTCCAAAGCAAATTAACAGCAAAGTCAACCCTTCCCTTTTCCAAAATGACAAGAGGAGGGAGATGTATCACTCAAAAGAGTATCATCACAGACTGCCCTTCTTTCTTGGGTAAGTCTTCTCAGTTAGCTTGGAGGAAGATAGTTCTAAATTTCTACCATTCAGGAACCAAAAAGCATCTTTATAAACTGAGCATTCCCTTTCTCTAGTTATTTTAGGATTTCAGGATGGCAGTTCAGGTAGCTTCCGTTAGAAGGCTGCCTTGAGTTCTGAATGAACTTAAATTTTTTCAACTACAAACCACCCTTTATAAGCTTGTCAACAAAGAAGCAGCATGGCGTACTGGCTAGAGTATCGACCTGGGAGTCAGAAGGACCTAGGTTCTAATCTTGGCTCCACCACTTGTTTTCTGGGTGACCCTAGGTCACTTCACCTCTCTGTGCCTCAGTTACCCTATCTGTAAAACTGGGATTAAGACTGTGAGCCTCAGTGTGGGACATGGACAGTGTCCAACCTGATTAGCTTGTATCTACCCCAAATGTTTAGTTCAGTGCCTACCACATATATATTCTTAACAAATGCCATAAAAAAAGAATCCTGCAGAGTCTTGATTTTGACAGAAGTGTTTCTCTTTACAATGGAGTGCCTGCCTATGTATTGAGAAGATGCTTCTGAATGCAGTGTCCTGGCTTTTGAAAAATGTCATTGTAATTCCCAAAAGGCAAGAACCCAGCTGTTCTCCTTGCATACAATGGCTGCTACTGTCTGCATCTGTTCAGGAGAACTAACCAGCCCAAAACATCTCTGGGAAAGCACATCGATTCTGGTTAAATTCACTTCTGGCCCTGCCCCAGAGCTACCTCTGGTCTTATCCTGTTAAGAAGCAACGTGAACTAATAGAAAGAGCCCAGGCCTGGAAGTGAGAGGATCTGTGTTCTGATCTTGTCTCTGCCACTTGTTTGCTGTATGACTCTGGGCAATCCCAGCTCTGCCACTTGTCAACTGTGTGACTGTGGGCAAGTCACTTAACTTCTCTGTGTCTCAGTTACCTCATCTGTAAAAATGGGGATGAAGACTGTGAGCCTCACGTGGGACAACCTGATTACCCTGTATCTCCCCCAGCGCTTAGAACAGTGCTCTGCACATAGTAAGCGCTTAACAAATACCAACATTATTATTATTAAGTTGCTTAATTTCTCTGTCCCTCAGTTTTCTCATCTGGTATTAAGAACCTTTTCTCCCTCCAGTTTAGACTGTGAGCCCCATGTGGGACAGGAACAAGGTCCAACCTGATTGTATTAGCACATTATTAACAGATAAAATTATTATCCAGGTGTAGTTTGTGGGAACAGACAAAGGAAGATAAAAAATGAGAGGAAAATCTCTTTTAGCTTTCCACAGTCAAATGCTTCCTTGGGTTTTGGCATTCCCAGACCACACACTTCGCTCCTCTAATGCCAATCTATCTCTCGCTCGTCTATCTCGCTGCCAACCTCTTGCCCACACCCTGCCTCGGGCTTGGAGCACCCTCCTTTTTCATATCCAACAGACCACCACTCTCCCCACTTTCAAAGCCTTTCTGAAGGCACATCTCCTCCAAGAGGCCTTCCCTACTAAGCCCTCATTTCCTCTTCTCCCACTCTCTTCTCCATCACTTGGATTTGCACCCTTTAGTCACCCATCCCTCAGTCCCACAGCACCTGTGTATGTACCCATCATTTATTTATTTATATTCATGTCTGTCTCTCCCTTTAGACTGTAAGTTCATCTTGGACAGGGAATGTGTCTACCTACTGTGTTATACTGTATCCTCCCAAGCGCTTAGTATAGTGCTCTGCACACAGCAAACAATAAATAGGATTGATTGATCAAGGCAGGAGTATAGGTAAGCATTAAGGTCACTAACAAGGAAGTTATGAGACCAGATGAATGATAGGAACAGCTGAGAGAGAAAAGCAGGGAATGCCAAAAATTGGCAGGAGGCCCAAGAAGTTTGTGTATGGAATTCGGGACAAGACTAGTGAAAAATGAGTTTGTCTTTGGGATCCCTTCCTCTCACAAAATAGTTTTTCACTCAACCCCTGAGCCAAAGCCTTATTAAAATCACATCTCCACCAAGAAATCCTTCCCTATCAATCACTGAATCAATGGCATTTATTGAGCACTTCCTGTGTGCAGAGCACTGTACTAAGCACTTGGGAGACCACAATACACTAAAGTTGGTAGATACATTCCCTGCCCACAAGGAGCTCACAGTTTAGACTAAGCCCTCATTTCCCCTACTCCCTTTCCCTTCTGTGTCAACCTTGCATTTGGATTTGTACCCTTTAAGTATTTGGTATTCAACTGCCTCTCAGTCCTACAGCACACAGGCACATACCCATAAATATTTTCACATCTGCCTCCCATCTAGACTGTAAGCTTTTTTTGAGCTAGTCATTGTCTAGTCATTGTACTGCGTTCTCCCAAGTGCTTAATAGAGTCACATTTACAAAGTACTCAATAAATAATGATTAATACCTACAAATATTTCTGCTGTTCTTGGTTTGACAATGAAAGCTATTGATGGTGGGATGTTTACCAGTGGGTAGGGCTGGTAAAACAAACTTACCAGTGGATAGTGCATGGGCCTGGGAGTCAGAAGTTCATGGGTTCTAATCCCGGCTCTGCCACTTGTCTGCTGTGTGATCTTGGGCAAGTCACTTAACTTCTCTGTGCCTCAGTTAGCTAATCTGTAAAGTGGGGATTGAGACTGTAAGCCCCACCAAGGACAGGGACTACGTCCAACCTGATTTGCTTGTATCTACCCCAGCACTTAGTACAGTGCCTGGCACATAGTAAGAACTTAACAAATACCATAACTATCATTATTATTATAATCCACAAACCCTTCTATATCATGGAAAGATAGTCCTTTACTTCACTCTTTCCCCTTTGTCATTATCTTCTCTCAGAAGGAGGATCATACTGAATCAATCAGTCAATGGTATGTATTGAGAGCGTACTTTGTTCAGAACTCTTTAGTAAGCATTTGGGAGAGTACAGCATAACAAAGCTGGTAGATATGTTCCCTGCCCAAGACGACCTTATAGTCCAGAGGGAGACTGAAGTCTGAAACCTTCATTCCAAGACATTTTCCCCAGGGAACGAGTGACTGGATGGCCTCCACATCATGTGATCCAAAGGGGCAGGGGTGACTCAAGCCAGGAGTGATAGAAGGTGGTGAACTCTGGCCAAGTGGTCTCCTGATCTTCTTTGCCTCAGGACCCAGGACCCTTAATGCAGCCCTATCAGTAGCAAACATCCTGTCTTCTAAAATAATATCAGTTTTTGTTCAGTTTCTTGTAGCTCACCCACTTTCGTGTGTGCACCCTTTCTTTCACCCTCTTCTTCACCTTCTGTCTCACTCTCTCTGTCTCTTGGTTTCTCTTCACTTTTTCCTCTCTTCCCCCACCTCTCTACATCTCTTTCTTTCATTCTCCCTCTTTTGCCTATCACTCTCCTCTTTCCTTTCTCTCTCTTGCTCTATTCATGCTTTTTCTTTCTCTCTTCTTCCTTCTCCCTATTGCTCCCTCTCTCGCCCTTTTTCTCTGTCTCTTTGTTTCTCACTTTATCTCTCTCTCTGTCTCCCTCCACATCCCTAGATAAAGAGAAACGCTGAGAGTAGTAAGCTAGGTTAACTGGGCTCTGTCAAAACCTCACTGAAAGGCTACTAAATCACCATCTCTAAGAGAAGTGGAATCAGGAGTTTACAAGCAGCAGCCCTCACATCAACTCTCCAGTTCACCACTTTGTGCTTTCTTGAAGGATGGATGGCCCTGGAAGGCTGGGTTTTGTTGTTTTTTTTGAGATTGGGGAGATGGGCGTGGAATAATATTTTAGAAAAATAATCAGGGCTGGAGAGTGAAGTATGGACTAAGAGAGGGGAGAGACTGGAGGCTGGGAGGTCGGAAAGGGGGCTGATAAACTAGTCAAGTTAGAGTATAATAAGGATTTGGTCCAGCGTGGTAACAGTTTGGAAGGAGAAGAAGGGACAGACTCTGAAGATGCTGTGGAGGAAGAAGCAGCTTGGCCTAGAAGCTAGAGCACAACCATACTAGAAATAAAATTCTCAAGAAAGTAAAATGTTCAGAAGGGAAATGTGTTCATATTTGCATTTTCCCTGTATGTTGCAACATGCCAATTTCCCTCACGATAACCATTTATCATTTCAAATTTGTTTAGCTTGCATAAACATATTACATTTCAGTACCGTGTTATACAATGAACTCGGGTGCATTTTCAAAATAATGCAGCTCAGCTGGGTGGTTTATTCACACACTATCATAAATTCGCTTGGCTGGAAAATAAAGTTTGTTTAGAAAGAGACACCCGTGGCTTTCTCTTAAGTAAAGACTCGTGAGTCCTGGTTTTCTGCTTGAAAAAGTATCCACGACATACATGATTTCACTCAGCAAAATCAACACCTCTCTCAAACGGCAAGTCCAGGGAAGGAGGGCTTATGCTTTCTGATGGAGGCTATTAGCACAGCTCAGGGAAGTCTGTCCTTGGTGAAAATGTCTCCGAAAGGCACCTCTAGTCGATTGAAAAGCTTGGAAGCTGAGGCGGAAAATTGGCAGCTTAGAATATTGGGATGGAAAAGATCCCAGGACTCTATTCGGACTAGAGAAGCGATTTGGACGGTGAGACAGAGAAAGACATTTGATAGTTGTTTCTGCATCAGTGCATTACCATATGCCTGGCACTTCTGAGGAGGAGTCTTGGAGTGCAGTTTGTAATAATAAGTATGAAATTGCTGCATTTCACCCACTAAATGATCAGTAAAGAGCAGGTGTTTTCGAGAGAGCTACTTCTGTAGCCTGATTCAGGAATGGATTAACAGTTTTGGACTCTGCGTTACCTTGGGAGGGCTGGAGATTGTAAGCTCTTTCAGGGCCGGGAATGTGTATGTTATATATTGTGTTTATTCATTCAGTCATTCAGTTCACTTGATCATATTTACTGAGCACTTACTTACTAAGTGCTCGGGAGAGTATAATACAACAATAAACAGCCACATTCCCTGCCCACAGTGAGCTTACTCTTCCAAGTGCTTAGTAGCAGCATGGCATAGTGGGTAGAGCATGGGACTGGGAGTCAGAAGATCATGGGTTCTAATCCCGGCTTGGTCACCTGTCTGCTGTGTGACCTTGGGCAACTCGCTTCACTTCTCTGGGTCTCAGTTACCTCATCTGTACAATGGTGATTGAGATTGTGAGCCCCACATGGGACAGGGACTGTGTCCAACCTGATTTGTTTGTATCCACCCCAGTGCTTTGTACAGAGCCTGGCACATAGTAAGCTGTTAACAAATACCATAATAATAATAACTATTATTATTATTACTACCCTGCCCTGCACACTGTAAATGCTCAATAAATATGACTTATTGTTTGATTGGAGAGTCAAGGAGTCTGGTACTCTCTCCCTGTTTCTATCCCACAGACCATTACTCTCACCACCTTCAAATTAATCAATCGATCAATGGTATTTATCAAACACTTACTGTACAGCACAGAACTGTACTAAATACTTGGGAGAGAACAATACAACAAAATTAGCAGAGAGATTCTCCACACACAATGAGCTCAGAGGGGAGACAGACATTACTATAAACAAATACATTTCTTTAAAGTGTTCTTCCATCATTTTCCCATTCATTCATTCAATCACATTTATTGAGTGCTTACTGTGTGCAGAGCACTGTGCTAAGCACTTAATCACTCTCCCATCTGTGTCACCTATACATTTGTGTCTATACCCCTTAAGCCCTTTGATACTCACCCCACCCCCACTCCAAAAGCACTTAAATACAGATCCTCATATTCTATTCCTTCCTTTTGGAGTAATTTACTTTAATATCTGTCTCCCCAACTAGATCGCAAACTCTGTGTGGGCAGGGAACATGCCCACCAACTCTATTGAACTCTCCTAAATGCTTAGTACAATGGTCTGCGCACAGTAAGAGCTCAATAAATACCACTGATTAAGTGATCAAGGCTGATTGATGGCGCATTACTATTTATCAGTATCGATCACCACTTGTATTAATTGAATCCTTACTGTGTGCAGAGCACTGTACAAAAAATTTGGGAGAGTACGGTACAACAGAGTTGGTACACATGTTCCCGGCCAATGAGGAGCTTCCAATCTGCAGTAAATCTACAATGTGTATGCCTTGGATGAATGCCCTCCGTACATTAATCACAGGCGACAGTATTGCCTCAACAGCAATCTATCAAACCTCCCTCCCCCTGGACAAACCCACATTAGCTCTGAAACTGCGGAGAAGTATGTGGGCCACAGAGAGTTAAGCAGCAGAACATTTTATCAAGTTTCCAAAAAGCCAACCCCAGACAAGAGAGCAGAAGGGAGTGAGGCAGAGGGCTCTGATGCACCTCTTGGTGGAATGCAGTTCCTGTAGCATGTCCACATAGATCGAATGAAGAAAGAGAGGCGAGGAAAACAAACATTAGAGCCAGGTGAAAGAGGTGGAGAAAGGTGAGCAGAGCGTTGATAGAGGGGTGAGTCAGGGGAGGGCAAAAAGCAGCCACCAATGCCCATAGAATCACCTGATATAGAGGACAGGAGGAGCGGAGACATTAGACTGACACAATCTTCAAGCTGGGAAAGCACAGAGTGGAGTGGAAAAGAGGAGAGAAGAAAGCTTTTCTTCTTAGTGCAGAGAATTTGTAAGAGATTTTAGTCCCCCTGAGGAGCAGTTGTAATGGCAGTAATAGGAGTAATAATGCTATACTACTAATAGTAGTAATAGCAGCAGCAGAAGTAGTGATAGCAGAAGTGGTAGTAATAGTAACTGGAGTAATAGTATTTATTAAGCACCTGCCATGGTTAAAGCACTGTGCTAAGTGCTGGGATAAAATACAGAGATGGAAATTAGGCAAGGTCCAAAATAATAATAATAATGATGTTCTTTGGCATGTAGTAAGTGTTTAACAGTTATTACTCTCATTATTCAAGAAACCCCTCCACAGGGAAAGCAGAATGGCATAGTGGATAGAGCCCGGGCCCCGGAGTCAGAACATCATGGGTTCTGATCCCAGCTCCACCACTTGTCTGCTGTGTGGCCTTGGGAGAGTCATTTCACTTCTCTGGGCCTCAGTTATCTCATCTGCAAAATGGGGATTAAGACTGTGATCCCCGTGTGGGTCAGGGGCTCTGTCCAACCTGATTTCCTTGTATCCACCCCAGCACTTAGGAGAATGCCTGGCACATAATAGGTGCTTAACAAATACCACAATTCTTTTTTCCACACCACATGAGGTCCCCCTTGCTCCATTAACTCTGACCAACATCCTCCACACAACTATTCTTTGGTCTTAGACAATGACAAGGCTTGAAGGACTTGGGGACGACAACTGCATTACCTGACTAGCTGGGAAACAGTTGGTTCATTTTAGATCATTATTAGGTTTGTGCTGATAGCTATAGGAAAAAATCTGGTAATGTCAAAGGGTTCTCCAAGGAGTTGAAAGATAATCCTATTCATAACTTGATGAAGAAATAACCCAGCGTCAAAGTATGTTCATTGTTGGCATTTTGATTTGAAGGGAAATAATGATGATGATAGTAATAGTAATATTTGCTAAGTGCTTACTATATTCTAAGCACTATATTAAGTACAAGATCATCAGATCAAGCAGAGTCCTTGACTCTAACAGGGCTCACAGACTAAGTAGGAGGGAAAATAGGTATTGAATCCCCATTTTATAGAGGAGGAAACTAAGGCACAGAAAAGTTAAGTGACCTGCCTAAGGTCACGCAGCAAGTAAGTGGGAGAGTTGGGATTAGAACCCAGATCCTCTGACTCCTAGGCCCATGCTCTGTCCACTGGAGTTGGGGAAAAAAAGATGCCCTAGCGGGGGTAGACTGGAAAACAGACCATATAACCTAGCTCACATGGCTCTGGTAATTTCTGCTGCCTATTTTCTCTGTCCACTTATTCTTCTGGATGCAGCTGCTGGTCTCATTTAACTTATTTTCTTACAAAGACCAGAAATGGATGAATGCATCTGTGCTGAAGGAAAACAGCTGCCTGTTCCCTGCTGGGGTGCTGGAAAATTCTTCTAATCACCATAGAAAGATGCCCCCTGAACTTGGGCAGTGCAAACAAATGAGTGTTGCAGAATTTAACCACAGCAGCCAGGTCGATAGGCTCACCGCTGAACCCCCAGAAATGTTCTGTAGCTGAGAAAAGTGTAGACTGGAGAAAGGAGAGGCTGGAGGCAGAGAGATCAGTGAAGAGATGGATATGAAGAGATGGATACAGGTTTTGACAAATGCTTGGACTGTTTGGATGCCGAGAAAGTGGCAGACCGAGGAAATGTGGAGGAAAAACTGGCAGGATCTAGGCTCACACTGAAGGAGAGAGTTAAAAATGAATGAGAAATCTATCCTTGTGGACACACATATGCTTTATGTTTAAGTTTTCCTTTTTTTGTTCCGAATCAATCAGTCGATCAGAGGTATTTATGGAGTGCTCACAGTGCAAAGACTGTCATCTTCAGTGCTGTTTATTGAGCGCTCACTGGGTGCTAACACTGTGTTAAGCTCTTGGGAGAGTACAATTCAACAGTTAGTAGACACAATCCCTGCCTACAATGAGTTTACAGGCTAGAGGGGGAGACAGACATGATCATAAATAAATAATCTATAGGATCTAATTTACAGGTATGTGCAAGAGTGTTGTGGGGCTGAGGGTGGAGCAAATATCAAATGCCCAAATCTCATAGTTCCAAATGGCCCCTCTAGACTCTAAGCTCACCGTGGACAGGGAACAGGTCTACCAACTCTGTTGTCCTCTCCCAAGCACTTAATACAGTGCTCTGCACACAGTAAGTGCTCAGTAAATACAATTGAATGATTACAGTCCTGTAGACTGTAAGGGCCTTGTGAGCAGGGAACATGTCTACCAACTCTGTTGTGTGGTACTCTCTGCACACAGTAAGCTCTCAATAAATACCATTGATTGACTGATTGTGGAGCACTGTACTAACCACTTGGGGAGTACATTTAAATGGAATTGATATATAGGATTCCCATCATCAAGGACCGTAACTCTTTGAAGCTCCAATAGGTCTCAGATGGGGATCACTGTCTAAGTAGGCTGGAGAAAAGGAATTGAGCAAATGGATCAAGTGTCCTGTATGAAACCTTAAGCCAAGTGATATTTGAACAAAGTCAATCAGTAGAATGGGTACTAGGGCATGAGAAGCAGCATGGCATAGTAGAAAGAGCACAGGCCTGGAAGTCAGAGGACCTGGGTTCTAATCCTGGCTCCTCCACTTGTCAGCTCTGTGACCTTGAGCAAAGACACTTAATTTATCTGTGCCTCAGTTTCCTCACCTGCAAAATGGGGACTAAGACTGTAAGCCTCATGTGGGAAATGGACTGGGTCCAACCTGATTAGCTTTATCTAACCCAGCGCTTAGTACATTGCCCGGCATATAGTAAACCCTTAACAAATACCATAGTCATCATGATCATCATCATTATTATGATTTCTGTTGGACTTTTCCACCTCCCAGAATATACTAGTTGAGTCTTCTCCTAGGATGGCATAACTCCAGAAATCAATTCTCTAACTTTCTGAGATCAGACTAGAACCCAGGTCTACTGAGCCAAGCCAAGCTCTTTCCTCTGGAGGAATGACATAGTTTTCAGGAGAACAGATTCTTTCCCCGGTATCCTATAATCAGCCTTACATCTTATACTTGGAAAGAGTGGAAGCACAGATTGATGATAGGGGCATCAGGGACATTTGAAGTGCCTGGGCAATACCAGATGAGTTGCCAATGTTGCCAACTGAACCTTAATGGCTGCCCCTCTTAGAATCCCTCGCCAAATTGGACCGAGGTTAATGGAATTATTGTTTAACATCCATCATCATGGAAAAAATCCAGATTAATCATGGAGAGAATCTGCTGTGCCGTGTGATCTTGTGGATAATCCAGGCCCATTGTAATTCATCCTGAAATGTTCCAACCCCAAAAGAATCGAGTGGGGGTATTTTCAACCTTCTGCTCAAGCTGCCAGGGAAGATGTGGAATTCACTTTCTCAGCCCTCGGGAAATGCACCACCTCTTATTTGTCGTAATGATGACCAAGGGCTCTTTTTACTGGGATTTATTTCAATGATAAGAAACAGATGAATTGTCTCCTAGTGACTAGGAACAAGTGCTCCCTAAATGGAATTTCCTGTTGGACGATCTTTCGGCCACTCTATTCCTTCCTCCCTTATGACTGCTGCAGGAATCAGATGTCTCAAGCTCACTCAGACAAGTTTGAAAACTACAGTGCTTAACCTGAAATGCATTTTGAAAGAAAAGCTGTAGTAGTGGAATCTCACTGATGTATCTTGCCATGATGAACATGATCAATTTTCTCTTTTTTTTGGTGGTATTTGTTAAAGTTCTGACTATGTGTCAGGGACTGTACTAAGTGCTGGGTAGATATAAGGTTATCAGGTTGGACACAGCCCATGTCCCACATGGGGCTCACAGTCTTAATCCCCACTTTACAGATGAGGAAATTGAGGCACAGAGGAGTGAAGTGACTTGCCCAAAGTCATACAGCTGACCAGTGGCAGAACCAAGATTAGAACCCAGGTTCTTCTGACTCTCAGGTCTGTGCTCTATCCATTAAGCCACACTGCAGGAAATACAAACAAGGGAGGGGGAAAGGTGAAGAAAAGAGGTGTTTAGGAGTGGGAGGGATGAAGGTGACAATCCAGGAAAAAAGTGAAAAAGTCAGCCAAATGGAACCTGTTTATTTTTCAAACAAACAGTGCAGGCCAATGGTATAAAATATCTCCTTGCATGACTTAATAGAAATAGCCTGGGTCTGGAAGTTAAAGGACCTGGACTCTAATCCCTGTTCTGTCACTTTCCTGCTCTGTGACCTTGGACAAGTCACTTAACATCTCTGGGCCTCAGTTTCATCATCGGTAAAATGGGAATTAAATACTTGCTCCACTTTTAGACTATGAGCCCAATGGGGGATGGGGACTTAGACCAATTGGATTATTTTGTATATACCTCTGCGCTTGGAATATACATCGTAAGCACTTAACAATTACCTCAGTTATCATCATTACTGTAGTTCTGAAATCTGACAAATGAATTCACTTTTGAACTATGAGACTGCTTTGAAAGACTCATTTCAGTGCTCTTACTATGTACAACCTGAAAAATTTGTACCCACGCTAGTGCTTAAAACAGTGCTTAGCACACAGTAAGCATATAACAAGTACCAATATTGTTATTTTTATTATTCTCCATGTGTCTTTTCTAGAAAATGTCTCCTACTCTTGGAGTAATTGAAAGCCATCACTTCGAATCACAACCACTGAGGGAAGTCTCATAGAGATCCATTACACACTACATAAATGCTCTTCAATATTTAAGAAAAATGTGTTTAATGAAAAATTTAACACTGAATCACATGCTTATTTTTTTTTCCTTTGGTAAAGAATTTCATGATGAAAAACCATTCATTTTGGCCTGAAGGATTCTGGCACTTTCTACAAGACATAGTACAGTGCTCTGCACACAGTAAGCACTTACAAAAATGCCACTGATTGATTGATTGGACAGACACTGAATCTAGATCAGATTTTATTTGTGTCTCATTTTAACTGTTGTAGTACAGTAATTACTGTCAATTGTATCTGATCTTTCTCAAGCCAAGAAGCTTGTGAATGGCAGTTTGATCAAGTCTCACTGATAACAAGGATTGGTGACATTTTCCAGAATCTCAGGATTTTATTTTTTCATGAATGGAAAGGAAAATAAAATGTCTTGTAGTTTTGGACATTTCTCAGCACCAAAATACATTCTCTCTTCCCCTACCCCATCCTGTTAGACTTCAGCCCGTCACTCAATCATTGGTATTTACTGAGCATTTGCCATATACAGAACACTACTAAGTGTTTGGGAGAGTGCAAAGGAGTAAGAGGACATGACAACAAGAGCTTACAATCTAGGAGTGGAGATAGATATTAAAAGAAATATTGGGCAGGGGAGGAAACAGAATATGACAGAATATAAGTACTGTGGGTTTGGAGTTGGGGGATGAGTACCTAAAATTCCTCTGGGGTACAGGGTCAAGAGAATATATGATACAGCAGATAAGGAAAATAGGGTGAGGAGGCCATGACTACACATCTACTCTACTCCAACTCTCTAGTGAATTTTAAAGAGTCTCTCACTTTTCTCTAGCCGGCATTAATCACCTCACTCGATTACTAAAATTACATCTCCTCCAAGAGGTCTTCCCTGACTAAGCCCTCATTTCCCCCATTCCCTCTCCCTTTTGTGTCACGCTTGTGTCCCTTTTGGACCCTTTATTCACCCCACCCTCAGCCCCACAGAACTTAGGTACATATCCAACATTTATTTTAATGTCCGTCTTCCCTTCTAGACTGCAAAAGCCTTGTGGGCAGGGAATGTGTCTGCCAACTCTCTTCTTTGTGCTCTGCCAAGCACTTAGTACAAATGGCCTGCAGAGAGAAAGCACTCACTATATACTACTGATTGATAGTTTGGAGATGCAAGGATTCTCCCTTCATGTTTCTCTTTGTTCAAGTGTGGTTTTTTTTATGGTATTTGTTGTTTATCAACATTTAGCACTGTACTAAATGCTGGGGTAGATACAAGCTTATCAGGTTGGATGCAGCACCTGTCCCACATAGGGCTCACAGTCTTAATGCCCATTTTACAGATGAAGGAACTATGGCACAGTGAAGTAAAGTGACTTTCCCAAGGTCACACAGAAGACACATGGCAGAGCTGGGATTAGAACCCATGACTTTCTGATTCCCAGACCCATGTTCTATCCACTAGATCGTGCTGTTTCTCTGTGTTGTAGGGAAAGTGATGGTTGGAGAAGAGGATGACCATCACACCCTCATGCTACTGACAAGAATGAATCCCCATCTTCAGAGACTAGGGAATTAATGGCCAAGATTTTCATTTTCCATCATCTTCAGATTATCCACTGGACAGGGAAGAGTTTGTATCTTGGAAAACTTCTTTGCTTCTAAAATTGTATCATTTCCTCCTGTCCCAGTGGGATTCAGTCTGTGAGCCTGAACTAACCATCAACAATAGTCCTGTGGCATTGGCTGGAATCCTAGGAAAAACTCACCTGCCGTGGCCTGTAGAATGGTATTTGTTAAGCGCTTACGTGTCAAGCTCTGTTCTAAGCTCTGGGGTAGATACAAGTTAAACAGGTTGGACACAGTCCCTGTCCCTTTTACAGATGAAGAAACTGAGGCACAGAGAAGTGATTTGCCCAAGGTCAAGGGGAGGATCTGGGACTGGAAAACAGGTCTTCTCACTCAAAAGCCCCAGTGACCTCATCTGTAAAATGGGGATGAAGATTGTGAGCCTCACGTGGGACAACCTGATGACCCTATATCTACCCCAGTGCTTATAACAGTGCTCTGCACATAGTAAGTGCTTAACAAATGCCTTTATAGGACAAGCACCGTGGCTCAGTGGAAAGAGCCCGGGCTTGAGTCAGAGGTCATGGGTTTGAATCCCGGCTCTGCCACTTGTCAGCTGTGTGACTGTGGGCAAGTCACTTAACTTCTCTGTGCCTCAGTTACCTCATCTGTAAAATGGGGATTGACTGTGAGCCTCATTTGGGACAACCTGATTACCCTGTATCTACCCCAGTGCTTAGAACAGTGGCCTGCACATAGTAAGCGCTTAAATACCAACATTATTATTATTATTATTTTCCCTAGACCATGTCTTAAAAGTCACCAGAAGTTGGACAGAACAAACACAACATAGCAGATACACACAGTTAACATATCAACAACTTGGCATAGCGTTAACCCATCATTTGTGGACCACTGGTTCGGTTCACGAGGATGAAATTGCCCCGAAGAACTCCATTTCACATCTGAGGGGCTCAGCCTGTGGTCAATATCACCACGGCCTCTCCCAGACCTTGTCCGATAAATTCTGGCTCAGCTGGGCAGGCTGACTGCTCCTCCCTTAGTTCTATTCCCGGATTCTCCCCACGTCATTTTCCATTTGGTGGCTCGATAAGGCTCAAGGACTCCGAGGGAACCCGACCATCAGGAGGATTCTGGCCTCTGACTGCCTCGTAATGTTGTTGCTGAGCCCGGAGAGGACCCCTTCAGAAATCTACCGACAGGGATAGAGCTGCGGGCGTGGAGCTGACCATCTGCCTTGGCACATATAGCATCCCAGCTGCCTTCCCTGATATGGGCGTTCATCACTGCAAGCAGAAGGATGGAGGACTGAGCCATTAACGCAGCTATAAGAGCTTCCTAGGACAACCACTGTTGCAGAGATGGGACCATCGCTTCGAGAAATAATCGATTCAAATTGGGTCAGAAGAGGTTTTTCCAACTGGGCCTTGAATTCTTTCCCAGTGAACAAGCTATCACCACTGATAGGCCCTCATGCTAATTGAAGATGTGCAGTCCCTTTCCATTAAGTGCTCTGCCATTTATTTAGAAACTACCATTTCTCAACACTCCCTAAGAGGACCTTTTTCACTGAATTTTAAAGCTGTTTTGTCTAGCCATAAAATCAAAATAAAACCCCCAACATTTAGAGGCCTTTCCTAACTAAGCCCTCGTTTTCTCTTCTCCCACTCCTTTCTGCATCATCCTTTATTCACCCCTCAGTCTCACAGCATTTGTGTACATAGCCCTAATTTATTTATTTATATTCATGCCCTTCTCCTCCTCTGGATTGTAAGTTTCTTGTGGGCAGGGAATGTGTCTACCAACTGTCATATTGTTCTCTCCCAAATGCTCAGTACAGTGCTCTGCACACAGTAAGAACTCAATAAATGCAACTGATTGATTATGTCCTTATTTTTAAACTTGGTTGCTTTCCCCTACCTGTAATTTCTTTCAATATCTCTCTCCCCAGATTGACTGTCAACTCCTTGAGGGCAGAGATTGTGATTACTAACTCTGCTATACTGTACTCCCCCAAGAGCTTAGTAGAGTGCTCTGCACACAGTATTCATTCATTCATTCATTCATTCAATAGTATTTATTGAGCACTTACTATGTGCAGAGCACTGTACTAAGCGCTTGGGATGAACAAGTCGGCAACAGATAGAGACAGTCCCTGCCATTTGACGGGCTTACAGTCTAATCGGGGGAGACGGACAGACAAGAACAATGGCAATAAATAGAGTCGAGGGGAAGAACATCTCGTAAAAACAATGGCAACTAAATAGAATCAAGGCGATGTACAATTCATTAACAAAATAAATAGGGTAACGAAAATATATACAGTTGAGCGGACGAGTACAGTGCTGTGGGGATGGGACGGGAGAGGTGGAGGAGCAGAGGGAAAAGGGGAAAAAGAGGGTTTAGCTGCAGAGAGGTAAAGGGGGGATGGCAGAGGGAGTAGAGGGAGAAGAGGAGCTCAGTCTGGGAAGGCCTCTTGGAGGAGGTGAGTTTTAAGTAGGGTTCTGAAGAGGGAAAGAGAATCAGTTTGGCAGAGGTGAGGAGGGAGGGCGTTCCAGGACCGCGGGAGGATGTGACCCAGGGGTCGACGGCGGGATAGGCGAGACCGAGGGACGGTAAACACTCAATAAATACTGTAGATTAATATAATTTATATAAAGATGAGAAAATATGATGATGATGATGAGGATGATGATGGCATTTGTTAAGTGCTTAGTATGTGCCAGGCATTGTACTAAGCGCTGGGTGGACACAAGCAAATTATGTAGGACATAGTCCCTGTCTCATGTTAGGCTCAGTCTCAATCACCATTTTCCAGATAAGGTAACTGAGGCACAGAGAAGTGAAATGACTTGCTCAAGGTCACACAGCAGATAAGTGGTGTAATAGCAACCCTACTGCAATCTTGAAAATAGTTTTAAAAACATCCAGCCTAGAAAATTTCAGCCCACTGAAATTGAATCTTAGCCTCATGCCTACTTGATGCCTTCCCACTTCAACTGACAAGAGAATACCTGATATGCTCTTTCAGGGACCTTAATCACCTTTCTCCTCCTTTAGAGAGCAAAGAAGCTGTTTATGTTCAGTTGCTGTTTTGGTTAATTGACTGTTGGGAAGACAGAGTTTGGGGGGTGAGGGAGCTGCTCCTGCCCCTCCCTGAGCACCACAGAAACCCCGGCCAAACTGACCCAGCCTACATACTGACTCCTTTCACCTTCTTCTTCAGTTACCAAGGGGCTGCAGCATGTCTGTCCCTGAAGGATGTTGAGGGTGTGTGTTGGACCTCCTGCCCCTCCCCTTTCTGATCCTGAAAGATTTGATTGATGACGGAAGGGTGCATGATGAAGTTTTTCATGATTGCCTTTCCCCGGCTTCAAATTCCATCCTTTAGGAAACACAATTGGCTATAGATCCCAGTCCTAGATTAGCCCCAAACTGAAATGGAAGAGAAAGGAGAGGCAGGATTTATTGTGAAATTTTGGGTTAGCCAAAATTGCATTAGGCTCTCTGCCTGATTTCCTTTGGCCTGTGGTCTGATTGACTTTAGGCCTGAGACATGGGGTTCGGGACTTCTCTTAGGCAACTGTATTGGTAATCTATCGCTAATTCTTCTGTACTGCTGCTGTTTTCAGAGAAGATTTTGTAGTTGAGCTGATATTTTTATTAATGCTGGAAAAGTTACTAAAAGGCACAAAAGGAGTCAGTGTCCTTGCCTCAGTTTCCTCAACTGCAAAATGAGGATTCAATACCTGTTCTCTCTTGAACTTAAACCGTGAGCCCTTGTGGGACAGGGACTGTATCCAATCTAATTATCTTGTATCTATCCCAGCACTTAAAACAGGGTCTGTCACATAGTAAGTGCTCAAACATAATAATATAATTATTATGTATTATAATATAAATAAAAATAACCTTTGATAGTCACTTCATCCCCAGTCCCACAGCACTTATGTACATATATTTAAATTATATATTGTAAATTACTTATTTTTTCATATTAATGTCTGTCTCCCTCTCTAGACTGTAAGCTCATTGTAGGTAGGGAACATGTTTGCTATTTCTTTTGTACTGGGCTCTCCCAAACACTTAGCAAAGTGCCCTGCACATAGTAAGTGCTCAATAAATAGGATTGGTTGATTGAAGTCTAACTCAGGAAAATCACTTCACTGGTTTTTTCAAGGCCAAGTAATAACATCAATGAAATAGCTGCATTCTCTGCCTCTTCGATTGTGCGACAGGCCCTAGTGATCTTGTATCTATTCCAGTTCTTGGCACGGTGCTTTGGCAGTGTAGACACTTAGTAAATACCATCATTCTTCATAGTTATTATGTAACATGACCTGCAAGAACATTCAAGCTCTGTAGACATGGGCAAAGATCTTAAAAAAAAAAAATTCTACTGAGTAGAGCTGGAACCCAGCAGCGAAATGCTTAAGCTTCATCAAGCAGCGTTATTGATCAGTCAGCATTTCTGCCTTTCAAGGAGAAAAAACTGTTTTCTTGTATTTGATGGGAATGAAAACAGCACACACCCTAAAGAGTTCTCATGCTTTTCAGATTTTCTTTGCAAATAGCAAACCCTAGAGAGAAGGTGCAGTAGACTTCAAATGGTCTGGTAAGTTATTTGGTGAATTTGAGCAGTGAAGGACACCAAACTGAGAAAATTTGGCTAAAGAATCAGACAACCAGTCATTGGTATTTGAGTGCTTACTGTGTCCAGAGCACTGTACTAAGTGCTTGGAAGAGTACAATACGACGGAGTCGGTAGATACGTTCTCCGCTCAAAATAAGCTTACAGGCAAGAGGGGGAGACAAACATTAATATGAATAAAAAATTTATAGACATAATTGGGTAAAACATAATCCTGGTCCCATAAGGGGCTCACAGCCTAAGTATGAGGTAGAACAGGTATTCCCCATTTTACAGATGAGGAAATTGAGACACAGAGATGTCACACAGCAGACAATTAGAATTAGAAGCCAGGTGTCTGATTCCTAGGTCCTACTCTTTCCAAGAGGCCAAACTGCTTCCCTTAGAATAAAATAGACCTGACTCCTGGCCTCAGGGAGTTTACAATCTAGGGGAGGAGTTTACAATTAGCTGACTTTAAGGAAAAGGTTTTAACGTTGGGGGCTAGTCTAGCTCATCTGTCACAATTTTTAATAGAAGTACTAGAAGAAATCCTACCTCTGCCTGGCACATAGTAAATCCTTAATATAACCAATCAGTGGGGTCAAAGAAGGAATAGACTGTGAGCCCATTGTTGGGCAGGTATTGTCTCTTTCTGTTGCCGTTTGTACATTCCAAGCACTTAGTACAGTGCTCTGCAAACAGTAAGCGCTCAATAAATACAAATGAATGAATGAATGAATCCATCGAAAAGGATGACATAAATAAAAGTGAGAAAATGGATATAAACAGTAGGAAAAAGTGAATCATGAAATTATTAGGGAAGTGGCATGACCTAGTGGAAAGAATGTGGCCCTGGGAGTCTGAGGATCTGAGTTCTAATCCTGGCCCTGCCACTTGCCTGCCATGTGACCTTTGTGATGGCTAACACCACATTGCCGCTTGACATTTTCCCCTACTTTAGAGATTAGGGGTCAAAGGGATACAAGTGCTAATACCAGTTTGTTAATTTCAATGGATACAGAGTTCCACAGGCTCTTTGTTCCATCTTTGTTCAAGTGCCTAGAATAAATACCAGTGACTGATTGATTGATACCTGTCTTGTATTTATGAAGAAGGGCAGACATTAAGAACACAGGACAACTGACAACCACGTTACTGAGTCAAGTCAATGGTCCATCCAGGCCAGGATACTGCCTTTTGAAAAGCAGCATGACTCAGTGGAAAGAGCACAGGCTTGGGAATCAGAGGTCATGGGTTCGAATCCCAGCCTGCCACTTGTTGGCTATGTGACCGTGGGCAAGTCACTTAGCTTCTCAGTGCCTCAGTTACCTCATCTGTAAAATGGGGATTAAGACTGTGAGCCTCACATGGGACAAACTGATTACCCTGTATCTACTCCAGTGCTTAGAAGAGTGCTCTGCGCATAGTAAGCACTTAACAAATATCAACATTATTATTATTATTATTTCACCATGGCAATAGGATGCTTGGAGGAGCCACATGATGATTATCCTCCTGGACCATCCATCCTCATCATTAGGGATGGACCATCCAACATCCCTGACTTTCCCTCTTGTCACCCATTTTGGATCGCTCTTCGGCAAACTTCTCTTGAACACAGAGGCGTAATCTGCCTACGCAGCTACATTCAGTTGGTCAAAAATAGCTCCCACAAAGGAGGTTTAGCTCCCGGGACGACTCAAGCTCAATTTTGTCTCTCCTTGACATTTCAGGGGCAATCCTCCTGGTTATGGATGACCTAACCCTCTTGCTTCCTTTCCCTGTTTCCTGCCTTCCAACAATTTCACAGCTCATTTGCACCCATGACAGTGGCTGAGCAGGGGAAATGAATGAAGCTGAAACTCCAACCTGACAACTTTCCCCTTAGGGAAAGGCTGGGATAAAAGGCTGTTGGCTGAGGAGTGGGAAAGATTGGGTGGAGATGGTAAATTTTTGGATAAATTCAGGTTTGTGGATTATCTGTGGATTTCAATTATTCACAGCTTTCAATTATCAATCAATCTATTGTGGTTTTAGAGTGCTTACTATGTGTAGAGCACTGTACTAAGTACTTGAGAGAGTATGATAGTTGGTAATCAAGTGTAGTTTACAGTCTAGAGATTCCTAAATGGATCACTTTAATTTACTCTCCAGTGGGTTATTTTAAACAATCAAGACAATCAAACCTAAAATGTTTGCCCATAGTGAGCTGAATTATTTACCTTAATAATAATAACAATAATAATTATGGCATTTATTAATCACTTACTATGTGCCAGGCACTGTTAAGCACTGGGGTGGATACAAGCAAACTGTGTTGGACAAAGTCCCTTGTCCCATGTGGGGCCCACAGTCTTAATCCCCATTTTCCAGATGAAATAACTGAGTAAGTGACTCACCCAAGGTCACACAACAGATGAGTGGTAGAGTCTGGATTAGAACCCATGACCTTCTGACTCCTGAGCCCGTGTTCTATCCACTATGCCATGCTGCTTCTCTAGCACCTTGTCCAGGCACCATTATTTTGGCTACTTAAGAAGTGGTTATATAGTCCTTGATGGGAAACAGAGCTCTAGCAGAAATGAATCTGGAGAATCAGGCAATCAGTAGTATTTATTGAGCACCTACTGCGTACAGAGCACTGTACCAAGCACTTGGGAGTGTACAGTATATTAGAGTTGGTAGACGTGTTCCCTGCCATAAGGATAATATGAGAGAAGAACAGAAATAGGGGTGGGTTAATAGTTTTGAATCGATTACTAGGATCGGTAGGAAATGAAAACCCTTTAATGCTATAGGAAGTCTTTCCTCTCCACTAGATTGTAAGCTTCTTGAGGGAAGGGCTCCTGTCTACCAACTCTACTGTACTGCACACTCCCATGCATTTAATACAGTGTTACACACCCAGGAATCATGCAATAAATACCACTGATGGAATGATTAAAATGCAAACATGTAAAATGACAAGGGTCACCCAATCAATCGTCAGTAGCATTTACTGAGGAAGAACGATGTAGAAAGCAGCATACTGGGTGCTTGGGAAAAATGCAATAATAAAAAAAAGATCCTTGTTGTCAAGGAGATTACAATCTAGTCCTCTAGACCGTAAACTCCTTGTGGACCGGGAATGTGCCCACCAACTCTATTATACACTCCAAAGCAATTAGTACAGTGTACTGTATATGGTAATCGCTCAATAAATATGATAGAGTGAGTGATAATAGTTGAGAGGAAAGATTTTCTAGCACTGAAGGGTTCTTGAGGGCAAGGAGTTTATAGTCTAGGGGAGGAGTTTAGCCTGCCTTAACTAACATTATCTAGTTAGTTTGAGAACAGTAAACTTTGGAGTGGGAGCAGTTGGGAACAGGAAGACTTTTTAAGTAGTTTGTATTCGGTAGTTTTTCTCCTCCCTATAGCATTAACCGAAGCATTACATGCTTGTGGTGTTTTAAGAATTTACTGAAGTGTCACATGGCTAGAGACTGGAATATTTGATGGTAACATAATTTAATCTGTCAGCAGTTTCTCACACTTCACTACAATCAATCAATCCTATTTGAGCTCTTATGGTGTGCAAAGCACTGTACTAAGCGCTTGTGAAAGTACAATACAATGGAGTAGGTAGACACGTTCCCTGCCCACAATGCGCTTACAGTCCGTCCAGAAATGAGTTTATAGGGTAGAACTCCTCCATAATATTTCAAATCATAGATATGTAACTTGAGAAACAACCAGAATGACGATTATCTCCCACACCACCAAACTTTCCAACACCCACCCATTTATTAAATAAAAAAAAAAATCAACTTTCCCTCTCTCCAAGCAGGAAGGTCTGAAGACAAATGGAATGTGCCAGTCCTCAAAAGGCTATTGCAGCCATTCTGCTGAAAGCTATTGAACAAACACTGTAATATGTGTTAGAACCACGGAGACTGAGTGTAGTAAAATATTGCTACTATTGCCAGGCTCTGTATGCATTATAATTTTGTGATTCCTTCAAAGCCTTGTCTTAAATTGCTCTAATGTAAGATTGCAGTCACGCAAAGAAGGACAGGAAGATGAAGATTAAGTAGATATGTGAGAAACAATTGGGTAACAGAACTGACTGAAGTAAACATTATCAGGCACAAATTGCTCCAAAATGAATGTTGTTCTAACCTCCATAAAGTAAAGTAAGCTGTACTGTGATCCCATCTGGGTTGGGTGAGAGGCTCAGAATTAACTAGATCAAGAGCCCGGAATCAAACTGTGGCAAGAAGTGGTTGCCTAAAATGAAAACAATTGCTTTTTAAAATTCTGGGTGTCTCCCACAGAGACAGTCTATTTAGGACAGGGACCCCATTCTTTAAGAAGAATGAAATACCTGAAACAAGTTTCCTTGGTTGAATGTACACGTGTACCTTGCTTAAAGCAATTTCCTGACAACAGAAGAACAGATGAATGAAAAAAAAATCCTGCAACGATGTTTTTAAAAAATCATATTTTACATCGCCTCTGTACCAGCACAAAACATGTCTAAATTAAATTGGTGATAGTCTCTCGATGACACATTTTATATTACAAGCATCCAAATCTAATTACGCTCTTCCTAAACAAATCCACACTCCTCATAGGGAGCAGAATGCTGAGGACTCACAGAGAATTCGATACTTTTGAGTTTTCAAACCAGCTGAGTCTGTGCTTTGGCAAAACATTTTTCTGAACCTCAGAGCATCAGGTAACTGTTACCACACCTCAAGTGTAAATGGGAGTGTTCAGAGGTGAAGAAACATTGCTGAGTGAATAAATAAATAAATAAATATTATTTATTTAATATGAGCGAATGATTGTTGAAGGATAGGTTTCAAAAGAGTCTGGTCTAGCGGTCAGAGCATAGGCCTGAAAGCCAGGGGATTTGAGTTCTAGTCCTCATTTTACCACTTGCCGGCTGCGTGACCTTGAACAAGTCGCTTAACATCTCTGAGCCTCAATTTCCTCATCTGCCAAATGGGGACAGAATTCTCCCTGTTCTCCCTCCCCATAGACTGATAGCCCCATGTGGGACAGGGACTGTGTCTAATATGCTTATACTGTATTTACCTACATACTTAGAATGGTGTTGGGGACATAGTAAGTGATTACCAAATCCCACAATTATTATTATATGCTCCATTTTCTTTTTGGCCTTTCTAGCCCCATAGTAAAATATCTATCTACTATCTTTGTTAAAAGGGAGATAGTAATTTCTATGTCTAGTTGCAAACCTAGTAGGTGTCATAGATAGCAGTAGTCATAGTAATAGTATTTACTGTGTGAAACATTGGGAAAAAAAAAATAGTTCCTGGCTCCTGAAGGGTTCAGAATCTAAGAATGAGGAAGTGGAAAGGGACTGGCCAAGGATCCATAAGAATTGATAACACAATACATATCACAAAAACAACGTAAATGTTGAGGACAATGATAACTACAAAAATAAGTACTCAAAGAGCAGAAGAGGACTTTGTTTAGAGGAGTAGAGTTCCAGCTGCTCCCAGCTCAATCAACAGTGGTATTTTTCTGAGAGCTTACTATGTGCAGAGCACTGTACAAGGCTCTTGAGAAAGAACAATCCTATAGAGTTGGTAGACACACTCCCTGCCCTCAAGGAGCTTTACAGTCCAGTGGGGGAGACAGGTATTAAAATAAATTACATAAAAGGGGAAACAACAAAGTCTGATATGAACATAAAGATTGGTGGTACTTCATCATCATAGTCATCAGTGGTATTTACTGAAAGCTTACTAAGAGCTGAGCACTGTACTAAGTGCTTGGGAGAGTACAATACAACAGAATTAGCAGACATGTTCTCTGCCCATAATGAACTTAAAGTTCAGGGGAAATACAGTCTTAAGGAATATAGATTCAAGTGTATAGATGACAAAAGAGGCAGGGAAAATAGGGTGGGGAGACGAGATGTTAGTCAGGGAAGACTTCCTGGAGAGAGTTGTGAATTTAGCAGGGCTTTGAAGATGGGGAGAGTGGTGGATACCAAGGGGGAGGAATAGGGTGAACACTGGGTCAGTGGTGAAGGGGAGGAAATTGAGCTTTTCTCCCAGGCAGTAGAGCTCAGATTGGCAGAGAAGAGACCGACTAAAAATTTTCACTGGACCTTCTTCCTATTTTGTGTGGTCTGACTGGGATTTTTGGAGTGAAAACGCATCCTCCTTTGAGACCCATTTCGATTGAGACCTTCTTCGTCTGCCAAGTGGCACTCTTGGTCTGAGCTGGAAGCCCACCTTCTTTGTTCTCTTTCGGTAGTGCATCATCTTTGATGTCTGGAAATAGGACAGGTCTGGAAATAGGGTGTGTTAAGTTTTAATTCTCATCAGTGCGCATGGTTGTGTGTGGGGGGGGGGGGGGGGCGGGTGGTAATAAAACAAACAGTTCATATTTTGTTTCCTCTCAGTCCCACATACATCAATCAATCCAACAAGGGTATTTATTGAGAACTTACTGTGTGCAGAGCATTGCACTACACACTTGGGAAAGTACAATAAAACAGAGTCTGTAGACATGATCCTTGCCCGCAGTCTAGAGGGGAGCTTATAGTATTATTGTTATGGATTTTTTTTAATGACTTGGGAAGGTAAAAAGCACGAGATTCAATTTGAGATTTAGAATTCATAATTCATGGGTCATCAGATACTTTAAAAGGATACGAGGTGGGGATTAAACAAACTAGTAATATTGCCTGAAAGAAAACACTTGCTTCCTCTGATTCATCAGTCGCTTCTTACAAGAAGTCACGAAGCTGTGTGTGCCCTCCACTCTGAAGGCGAGGCCTAAATAAATGAAATAGAATTGGGGCCGTCACAACGCCTTTTGTATCGCTTCCCCCAGGACGCTTAGAAGATTTTGCAGTAACTAGGAAAATGGTCTTTGTTGACAAGCCCTCCACTCAGCAATATAACATGTTGGTCTCACTTGTGCTTTTTCATCTATCACCAATCCAGAGAGCTCATTAGTTCTTTGTGGGCAGGGAATGTGTTTGTTTATTGTTATGTTGTACTCTCCCAAGCGCTTAGTGCAGTGGTCTGCACATAGTAAGCGCTCAGTAAATACGATTAAATGAATGAATGAACCAACAGGAGGCCTCACCTCTTGTCGAAGGAACAGATGGTTTCTTCATCGCAAATCTCTCAACCAATTTCCCCTCTATAAGCCCCACCCATCTTCCTCATTAATGCCATCTCCATTGATTTAAAAATATCAGGGCAAATAATAATCATGGCATTTGTGAAGTGTTTACTATGTGCCAGGCGTGGAAGAAGAAACAATATAATTACATCAGACATAGTCCCTTTCCCCCTTGGGGCTCACTGTGTAAGGGAGAACAGATATTAAATCCCAATTATAACATAAGATTGAGGGGTGGCATAAGAATAAATGGATTATAGAAGCAAAAAAAAATTTGAGAGGCACATGGAAATTAGACTGGAAATGACTCTTATACATTGTGAAAGGCATCATGGTATTATAATAATTATAATTGTAGTAATTGTTAAGCACATATTGTGTGTCAATAATTCTGATGGGCATTTGGATAATAATAACAGTATTTGTTAAGGGCTTACTATTTGCCGAACACCATTCTAAGCACTGGGGTAGATAAAGTTAATGAGGTTGGACACAGCTCTTTGTCCCGCATGAGGCTCACAGTATAAGTAGGAGAGAGAACAGGATGAATCCCCATTTTTCAGATGAGGTAGCTGTGGCCCTGAGAAGTTAAGTGACTTGCCCAAGGTCACAGCAGGCAACTGACAAAGCTGGGATTAGAGCACAGGCCTTCTGAGTGACCAGGCTCACACTCTTTTCACTAGGCCAGCCTACTTCTACTTCTACAGTCAGATCAGATGCAGGCCCTGTTCACACAGGACTCACATTCTAAGGGTGAGGAAGAATAGGTATTTAACCCCCATTTCACAGATGAGTAAACTGAGGCTCTACACTGTAAATTCGTTGTGGGCAGAGAACCTGTCTACCTACTCTGTTATACGGTACTCTCCCAGGCACTTAGTACAGTGCTCTGCACACAGTAAACAATCAATAAATATGATTGATTGAGGTACGCAAAGCTAAATGACTTGCCCAAGTCCGCACAGCAGGGAAGTTGCAGAACCAGGATTGGGACTCACTTCTCCCGGCCCAAATCCCTGTAATGTCATTGTGGGCAGGGATTGTTTCTGTTATATTGTTATATTGTACTCTTCCTAGTGCATAAAACAGTGCTCTACCCATAGTAAGCATTCAATAAATATGATCGACTGCATCTACTTTCCCACGTTACATAGCTGAGCGATTTTCAAATGGAGGCACTTGAAAAGCAGCAAAGATCTTTTGTCTCACCATCTAATAAAATTCCACATCCACACTCCTAAAATTTGAGAAGCCACAGAGGTATCAGGTTACTAACTTCAAAGTTAGCTGTAAAAGGGCCGTCAGTTATTGAACCAGATCAGCCCCCAAATCAGGGAAGCAAGTTGATTAAAAAACTCAGCCCCCTTTTCCACATGGGCAGTTATGAAAAATAGCTTCTATTTATAAGGGATGAATATCTAGAAAGTCTAGGTCAGCAAGATATAATTAGGAATTTCAGTTTCCATCTGAGGATCCAAACTTTCAGAAGCAAAAGCTATGCTTCGATAAGCCTTCCCCGATTAAGCCTTCTTTTCCCCAAGTTCTCACCCTTTTGCATCATCTATTCACTTGGATCTGAACCTCCTGGGCATTTGGTATTCACCTCATCCCAGCCCCACAACACTTACATAAATATCCATACACATACGTATACAAGTCATTTTATTTATATCAACGTCCATCTCTCCCTCAAGACCGTAAGTTCGCTGTAGGCAGGGAACATGTCTACCAACTCCGTTGTGCCATACTCTCCCAAGCGCTTAGTACAGTGCTCTGCACACAATAAGCACGCAGTAAATATCATTGATCAATTGACGGATTTTTCTTACTTGAATGGTCATGGTCTATTTAACCGACACGAGGTCTGTGGGGTGGGGGCTGAAGTCAGTTTGGAAATGTAAGAATTCTGTCAGGTGCTTTGAGCAAACCGGGAGAGATGAAGCATTAATGGGACAAAAGCAGCATGGCCTAGTGGAAATAGCACGAGTCTGGAAGTCAGGTGGACCCAGGTTCTAATCCAGGGTCTGCCACTTCTCTGCTGTTGTGACCTTGGGCAAGTCACATCGCTTCTCTCTGCCTAAGTTACTTCATCTGTAAAATGGGAATTTAGATTGTGAGTCCCCCAGACAGGATCTGTGTCCAACTTGATTATCTTGTATCTACCCCAGTGCTTAGTATGGTGTCTGGCACCTAGTAAGTGCCTTACAAGTACCATAAAAAAAATAGATCTAATTGTCCAGGGTAAGGGATCAGTACCTTACCACTTTCTGGAAGAATCAGACCTACTGTGCCTTTATCTCAAGCAGAACTAAACTCATATTAGGAGGGAACAGTTTTCAACTTTTTTTTTTTTTTGTTCTATAAATGTTAAAAATTAATGACGACGATGGGGGAGAGCGAGTTAATTGAAATTTTAATTAAAAAACACCAATGAAAATGAAAGGAAAACGAAGGACCAGGAATTAACCGGGCAGGGCCCATCCCGTGGTTCTAACACTAAAAGATTTATATTGATAAAATGAGCTAACGGATGGCTTGCAGTCCCAAGAAAATTGTAATTTAAGACTGAAGCACAGGCACATGGTAATCCAATACTGTTTCCTGACATTCTGGAAACTGTTGTGAAAAGAGAAACTGTTGTGAGGGTTTGTGTATCAGATGGAAAGGAACCTTTCCATTCCGTGTGGGGTTGATACAATGAGGTGTGCCGGAAATAGTGAATTCCATAAGACTGTGAACGTGTCAGGGAAGCAGTGTTGCCTAGTGGATAGAGCATGGACTGTGGAGACAGAGGAAATTGGTTCCATTCTCAGATCTGCCACTTATCTGTTATGTTATGTTGCACTGGGCAAGTCACTTTGCTTCTTTGAGTCTCAGTTTCACTGAGCCTCACTCTAAAATGGTGATTCAATATTCATTTTCCCTCCTACTTGACTGAGAGTCCCATGTGATATAGGGACTGAGTCCAACCATTAACTTGCATCTACCTGATTTGCTTATATCCACCCCAGCACTTAGTACAGTGCCTAGCACATAGTAAGCGCTTAACAAATACTACTATTATTATTATTACCCCGTATTTAGAACAGTGCTGGACACATAGTAAGGGCTTTACAAATACCACACACAAAAAATGGTCTCGTTCAGAAGAGTGACAGTTCAGAACCTTTTTGGTGAAATAAGCCTAAGGCAAACACATTTACAACTTTCTCTCAACAAAACACTTTCTGAGTATACTTCTTCAACCAAGAAAATGCAGGGTGAACAGGTATATTTCTCGCGTTGATATAATAACATTAAGTGAGCACCTTCTGTGTGTGCAAAGCATAGAATAGGTGCTTTGAAGAGGACAATGGAAACAAAAGAAATCACCTTTTCTTTAGGGCGATATAGAGCAGAAGAGAGAGTGGTAAATTACAAATCGTTAGTGTGATACCAGGATGTGTCATGGAGGAGAAGCAGTGTGGCCTAGTGGAAAGGGCATAAGCTTGAGAATTAGAGGAGCTGGGCTCTAATCTCAGCTCTGCCATCTTTTTTTCTGTTTTTCATGGTATTTGATAAGCACTTACTATGTTCAAGGCATTGCTCTAAGCGCTGGGATACATACAAGCTAATCAGGTTGGTCAGGTTGTACACAGTCCATGCCCCACATGGGGCCCACAGTCTTAATCCCCATTTTACTGACAAGGTCACTGGGGCCCAGAGAAGTGAAGCGATTTGTAGAAGGGGCAGTGAATGTGTCTGTTTATTATCATAGTGTAATCTCCCTAGCACTTAGTATAGTGCTCTGCACACAGTAAGCACTCATTGAATACGATTCAATGAATGAATGAAGGTAACACAGCAGACACGTAGAGGAACTGGGACTAGAACCCAGGTCCTTCTGATTTCCAGGCCTGTGCTCTATCACTACATCACGCTGCTTCTATGTGTGACCTTGGAGAAGTTACTTAACTTCTCTGTGTCTCCTAGGATCTATTTATGTCACTCAAGTAAAGCAGAAGATAGTGAAAACTCACAAGAACCTCCTTGACGTGAACCCACGCCCTTCTTGGCGGTAGAGGGTGGTTTCTCAATAGGTAAACACACAACTTTTTATCTGGACCATCTAATAATTATTGTGGCAAAATAAAACGGCTTTATCGGTTGATGGATCATTCTAACCTCATTAACATTTTCACTTACAGGTGCATCCCTGGAATAATAGAGTCATTTTTTCTCCAGTAATTGCTTTCCTGTGAGACAGTTGCAGATCAAGTATTGCAGCATTTCTGAATCTGACACAGGCTCCAGACTTCGAAACGTTTTTCTTTTCTTGGCTCAGGCTGTGGAGTCATGGGTTGAGGGAAGAGGGACCTGTCAATCTAGAGTTCGAGACATCATCCCCTTGACTCTATTTATTGCCAATGTTCTTGTCTGTCTCCCCCAATTAGACTGTAAACCCATCAAAGGGCAGGGACTGTCTCTATCTGTTGCCGATTTGTACATTCTAAGCGCTTAGTACAGTGCTCTGCACATAGTAAGCACTCAATAAATACTATTGAATGAATGAATCTGGCCACCAGATGCTCTTTATAGAGGGTGTGCCCAGCTGCCGTTAGCTAGAACGCCCCAAATACCATCCCCTTTGAGTGGCCTTCATCACTGTCCTGGCTCCCAGAGATTGCAGGAAAAGAAAGGTCATTTTACCAGTCCAAGATGCAACTTGCAGACTGGTACCAGGAGAAGGGCAAGTGGGAGAGTGAATAGGAAGTCAGTAGGAATAGGAATAGGAAGTGAATAGAAGGTCATGGGTTCTAATTCCAGCTCTGCCACTTGTCTGTTGTGTGACCTTGGTTAAGTCATTTAACTTTTCTGTGCCTTGGTTCCTCCTCTGTAAAATGGGGATTTTTATTGTGAGCCCTGTATAGGAGAGGGACTGTCCCCAATAGATTATTTTGTATCTACCCTAGAGCTTAGAACAGTGCCTAGCACATAGTATGTCCTTAATAAATACCACTAATATCTGTTAAGTCTTCTTTCAATTCATTCATTCATTCAATAGTATTTATTGAGCGCTTACTATGTGCAGAGCACTGTACTAAGCGCTTGGGATGAACAAGTCGGCAACAGATAGAGACAGTCCCTGCCGTTTGACGGGCTTATAGTCTAATGGGAAGAATCTATGGTGTCCAGAGAGGGATAGACTGTGAACCCATCATTGGGCAGGGATTGTCTCTCTCTGTTGCCAAATTGTACATTCCAAGCGCTTAGTACAGTGCTCTGCACATAGTAAGCACTCAATAAATACTATTGAATGAATGAATGAATGAATATGAACAGATTCTGCTTCCTAAGGGACAGTAAGGAATTCCCAAGCCAGCCAAGTACCAAATGGGGCTTGGAAACCCCTGAAACACCACCAACCCGCTCCTGCTGACTCTTGGAGAGTCTCTTGGAGAGCATATTCCTGGAGAACTGGGAATACCAGGAGACCTTAGTTTCTGGATCAGCCTCCTGGGAAGTTGGGGGGCATTCAGATATTGTAGGGATTTGGGGAAGGGAGAGGAATCAGAGAAGAAGGGAATAGTTAGAGCAGAGGGATAGTTTGGGTTCTGCTGTCCCCTACGTTGGTTTCTTATGATTGAGCGACTGGATAATTTTCATAATTTCCAGCCTGTGTATTTTGCTCCTCTAACACCAATCAACTCCCTGGACCTCTTGTCTCGCTCGCCTTCGACTTCTTGCTTATTCTCCTGACAGAGGTCTTTCCCCATTCACACTGTCCGGCTCCACCACTTGTCAGCTGTGTGACTGGGCAAGTCACTTCACTTCTCTGTGCCTCAGTTACCTCATCTGTAAAATGGGGATTAAGACTGTGAGCCCCAGATGGGACAACTTGATCACCTTGTATCCCCCCAGCACTTAGAAGAGTGCTTTGCACATAGTAAAAGCTTAACAGATATCATTAATAAATAATGATGGCATTTGTTAAGCGCTTATTATGTGCAAAGCACTGTTCTAAGCGCTGGGGAGGATACAAGGTGATCAGGTTGTCCCACGTGGGGCTCACAGTCTTAATCCCCATTTTATAGATGAGAGAACTGAGGCACAGAGAAGTTAAGTGATTTGCCCAGAGTCACACAGCTGGCAGGTGGCGGATCCGGGATTAGAACCCATGACCTCTGACTCCTAAACCCGTGCTCTTTCCACTGAGCCACGCTGCTTCATTATTATTATTATTATTATTGGGCAGAGTACCACTCTCCCCATCTTCAAAGTTCTTCTGAAATTACATCTTCTCCAGGAAGCCTTCCCTGATGAATCTCTCATCTCTCCACTCTATTTCCTTCCCCTCTATGTATTAACTAAACACCTGAGTCCTCAGCCTCTAAGCACTTAGGTACTCATTACTTCCCCACCTGCACAACACTGGTCTGATGCTATTTCTCATGGACTGATAGGCAAGGGAGAGATCATGACGGAATAGTGAGTCGGAGAAATTTATGGGTGGGCAGAAGGCTATATGGGAGGGTCAGTGGAGAGAGGATGTCAGTTTTCCTGAATTGCTGATAGGCTTGGAACCTCAAGAGAGCTTCCACTTGGAGCCCCCCACCCCCGCACCCCCCATCTCTCTCTCCTTTGTGCTCTGCTTCCCTATGTAACCTTTCACCAAGGATAGGTACCAGCTTGCAGGTCCCATTAGGCTATAGGCTCTGCTGACAAAGGGTAGAGTAAGGATAAATAACTTAGCAGGTGGAGATGAGGGCTGTGGGTTGAAGACAGCACAAGTAAGAGACAGAGATTGGAGGAGGGAATCCAGTAGGTTGATGCCTACCCTATAGATAATGAGAAATCCCAATAATCAAGTGAGGAAAAACTAATCACATTTAGTTTTGCCGTTTCAGACTCAGAGTTAAAGGAGGCAAAATGAAAATGTAACTGGAGCAAAGAAGCTGAACAAGGAAGCTGGAAATCCATCTAGAGATTGTATTTTCCCAAAGCTCTTTCCATCAATAATCTCATTCTCTCCAGTGCTTAGAACAGTACTTGGCACATAGTAAGCTCTTAACAAATACCATAATTATTATTATAATTATTATTTTAGCCCTACAACTTTCTTTTGAAGTAAGAGGAGACAGGTATTTTCTCCATTTTACAGATTTTTTTAATGGTATCTGTTAAGCATTTAGTATGTGCCAGGAACTGTACTAAACACTGGGGTAGACACAAGTTAAGAAGGATAGACACAGTCCATGTCCCACATGGGACTCCCAGTCTTAATCCCTCTTTTACAGATGAGATCACTGAGACACAGAGAAGTGAAGTGAATTTCCCAAGAGCACACAGCAGACAAGTGGCGGAGTCAGGATTAGAACACAGGTTCTTCTGACTCTCAGGCCCATGCTTTGTCTAGTAAGGCCAAGCTGCTTCTCAGATTGGAAACTGACATTCAGAGAGGTAAAGTATCTAGTTCAATTAATCAACTCTATTTACTGAGTGCTTACTATGCGCAGAGCACTGTACTAAGGGCTTGGGAAAGTTTAATACAGCAGAATTAGCAGACATATTTCCTGTCCATGGTGAGCTTACAGTCTAGAGGATAGTTCAAGTCACACAACAGAGCAAAGGGCAAAGCTGGGATTCCAGCCCAGTCTCCTGAGGCCTAGACCAGTGATCTTTCCACTAGACAGGGATAATAATAATAATGTTGGTATTTGTTAAGCGCTTACTATGTGCAGATCACTGTTCTAAGTGCTGGGGTATACAGGGTAATCAGGTTGTCCCACATGAAGCTCACAGTCTTAATCCCCATTTTACAGATGAGGTAACTGAGGCATAGAGAAGTTAAGCGACTTGCCCACAGTCACACAGCTGCCAAGTGGCAGAGCCGGAATTTGAACCCATGACCTCTGACTCCTAAGCCCGTGTTTTTTCCATTGGGCTACGCTGCTTGAGAAGCTAAGAGCCTCTGGTTTCCAGTCCCTCATGACAACCTGGCCCGGCTGAGAAAACTCCACAGGTTGTAGCCAACAACCCCCACCCCGTGCTTCTAGTTGTTACCCTCGAGATAATAGCCTGTTTCATTAAGGACTTGAGACGATGCTTCCTATTAGAGAAGCAACATGGCCTAATGGAGAGAGCACATACTTGGGAGTCCGAAGGACCCAGATTCTACTCTCAGCCATGCCACTTGTCTGCTATGTGACCTTGGGTAAGTAATTTAGCTTCTCTGTGCTTGTTTCCTCATCTGTAAAACGGGGATTAATATTGTGAGTCTCACGTGGGACAGGGATTGTGTTCAACTTTATTTGCTTGAACCTATCCCAACTCTTAGTACAGTGCCTGGCAGTTTGTAAGTGCTTAACAAATATGCCAATTATTATGATTATTATTTCCAGAGCTGAAATTCAATCCCACCACACCAGACATCAAACGGGAACAGTGGAAGATCAACTGGGAAAACCCAAAGCTCCTAGGGCTCTAATCCAGGCTTTGCTGTGTGACAATTGGCAAGTCACTTAACTTCTCTGTGCTTCGGTTACCTCATCTGTAAATCTTCCCTCCGATTTAGACTGTGAGCCCCATGTAAGACAGGAATTGTGTCCAATCTCATTAGTACGTATCTACTCCAGAACTTAGTCTAGTTCTAGCATATAACAAGTACCATAAAAAAAAGAAAGCCAACCTGGGAGAGTGTTTGGAGAAAAGAAACTGTGAACCACAAAAAAGGGGGGATTGGATTTCAAGCCATATCTGGCCACTTAACCATGGAAAGCACTGACCAATGCAGTTTGCTTTTCTTTTTAATCCTTATGTCTCCTTCCCTAGCCAGGAACCTAAAGCCCCAGGTCAACTTTTTTATTCTGGTATTTACTGGTTCTGATACCTCACCTAGTCTATTCACCTCCTAGCCTACTCACTGTATCTCGATCTCATCTATCTCATCACCGACCTCTCGCCTACTTCCTGCCTCTGGCCTGGAATACCCACCCTCCTCATATCCATCAGACAATTACTCTCCTGTCCTTCAAAGCCTTACTGAAGGCACATCTCCTACGAGAAGCCTTCCTTGACTAAGCCCTCCTTTCTTCTTCTCCCACTCCCTTCAGTGTCGCCTTGACTTGCTCCCTTTATTAGTTCCCTCTTCCATCCCCACAACACTTATGTACATATCTGTCATTTTATTTATTCATATTAAAGTCTCTCTCTCCCTCTAGACTATAAACTCATTGTGTCCATTATTTCTTACTCTCTCAAGCACTTACTACAGTCCTCTGCATGCAGTAAGTGCTTAATAAATGCCACTGACTGACTGACACACCTCTTGAAGCCATTGTCTCTTGTACATCCCTTAACAGAGATTCTAGAAAAAACATCTGTGGGCTGCAGTAATCCCACTAGCCTGATTTGGACAAGAATGATCTGTAAATCCATCCCTCGGGGTGGAGGGGAGAACACAGCTGTAAACACGTCTAATCTTTTGGACTAAGTGGCATGCGGATTGCCAACCGCAAACACATTCCATCCACATTCTCCGCTACTGCTATACACACTTTCAAACGCATATTACTTTCTCAAGGAAAACCTCTCTGCCACACATGAAATAGGATGAGATTGCCCTGCCTGCCATTCAAACTTGAGTTTCAGCCTTCACCGGCTCAAGGTGTTATTGATTCAGGACTTCAGGATCCACATAACTTTGACTCTATATAATTTCTATAAATTTACCATGCCTTTACTCAAAATAGTTCCAGAGGCTATTTTATTGCCGAGTGCTTAGGAAGGCAAGATTACGGAGCATTTATTAAATGAAATAGCAAAGCTTGTTCAGCAGAGACCCATTGCCCTAATTTATTTGCTTGTATCGCTTAAGTACAGGGAAATCCTGGCAAAAATCACCCTATAGTTAAGATGTGCTTCAATACATGTATCTATTTATAGGCATGATAATGTTCTAGTGCTTTCTTATATGGGGAGCAGAAAATAGGCAATAGAATAATTTTAGATTCAGAATGCTTTATTCCCATAAAAAGCTTTCACACAGATCCATCCTAAACACACCCTTTCTCCTCTCTCTGTGTTTCTATCCCCCTTCACATTTCTCCTCTCTTTGTCTCTGGCACTGGTTGTCTCACATTAGATGTATTTTTCAGAGTTGGAAAGAGTTTCCTCTTGGGAATCTAATTCTCATACTGATTAGGGATTTGCAAGCAGGTGGGGATCTGAGAATTGGACTCCTCCATTTCCTCTCCATTTCCACTGCTTCCTTTCACTGTAACCACTCAACGGAAAGTCATGGCTTCTCCAGTGGAATAGCAGCCTTCACTGAATGGTAACTGACCATTCTTTAAAGGCAGGCTGGGGGAACTGTGTGTTCTGCATAGTGCTCTGCACACAAGTAGGTGCTCAATAAACGTTACTGATGGACAGATGTCAGGGAGGTTTTCATTTAAAATAAAGTCAAGCACAACTCAGTTATCAATCAGTCAATGGTATTTATTGAGTACTTGGTGTGTGCAGAGCATTGTACTAAGCACTTGGCAAAGTACAAAACGACAGAGTTGGAAGACATGACCCCTGCCCACATGGAGTTTACAGTCTAGAGGGGGCGATATAATATATTATAAATAATATTTATATTAATATAATATAAACAAATTATACATGCACCTCTCTAGTCAGCCCCCTTTCTCTCCCCGCAGTCTTCCAATGAAGAAGCTGTTAGAAGTGTACTGAGTGCTTGTGGGGAAAAGTGGTGGAAACTGATCCAAATGATAAAAACTCTCCTTGCAGGGGAAGTAGTTCTTGAGAGCCAACTGGCACCTACCATCCTTCATTAAATTCTGTAGAGTGACACTAACATTTCTATTCTGATTCTCATCTTCAAAAATCTGAGTTGCAGTCAGATCAGATGGAGAAGAATAATAGGTATGTCATCTCTACTGGTGAAATCATACAATAGTGTTTATCAGCTTACACTGATAAAGAACAAACACACCTACTCAGAGACACACTTCACCCGCCCCACAAATCCACACACACCCTGGCAAATACTTCAAACTCTCTCCCTGGAGCAAGGAGCCACATTCCCTGGAGTTCTTCCATTGTATTTATTGAGTGCTTCCTGTATGCAAAGCACTGTACTAAGCTCTTGGAGTTCTTAGAAATGTGGCTAGTGACTAAGGTGACATAGACCATTTTGAGTCATAACAAATGGGAAGAGTTTTAAATTTCCACATCTGACTGAAGGGACAGCGAGCATAATTTAACACTGGAATTTACTGACCAATCACTCAATAAATCACCCGCGGGAACTCTGCAGAAAGAAGCAGATATGGAAAGAGGATTCAAGTAAAATATCTACGAGGGGTAAGTTAGCTTCTGAAAAGTCTTCAAATGGCTGCCAATCCGGCCTCCTCTCTCTCTTCCCTGTCCCAAAGTAACATTTTTATATGCAAAAAATATTGTGTTTTATTTGCCAAAAGATGTCCTTAGTAGAGACAAACCTCTCTAACATCTTAGACAACTAGATGTTTTGCTTTGAAATGGATATTCCTTTAACATGAACCTAAAGTTTATCAGATTCCAGGTTTATAATTCAGAATTCTCTCCAGTCTTATAATTCAGAATTCTCTCCAGGTTTATAATTCAGAATTCTCAGCTTTCTATGGGGCAAAAGTAAACTGGATCTCGAACATTTAGTTCAATCAATCGAGCAATTGATGGTGTTTATTAAGCTCTCACTCTGTGCAAAACACTACCAAGCATGTGGGAGAGTACAGTAAGTACAATAGAGAAGCAGCATGGCCTAGTGGTTAGATCACAGACCTGGGAGTCAGAAGGACCTGTGTTCTAAACCCTCCTTTGCTAATTATCTGCCGTGTGACCTTGGGTAAGTCACTTCACTTCTCTGTGCCTCAGTTACCCCATCTGGGAAATGGAGATTAAATCCTATGACTGTGAGTTTCACGTGGGACAGAGACAGTGTCCAAACTGATCAACTTGTATCTTCTCCGGTACTTAGAACAGTGCTTGGAACACTGTGCATAGTGAGCGCTTAACAAGTACCATAATACTACTAATAATTATTACTTTAGAGTTCCTGGTGGGGAGAATTTTCTAGGAGACATAGACATGAATCTAACAGAGTGCCAGCTTGTTGGTTCATCATTCTCTCAGCCAGCAGGAGAGATATTGAAAGGTGTGTGTAGAAGAAATTGCTTATTTGTCTTAGTAGGACTTAAATGCACTTTTACTCTCAAAGATTTGATTGGGGATTTGATTGGAGATTTGATCTGAGAAGCAGTGTGGCCTATGGATGGAGCACAGGCTTGGTTGTTGGGAGGACCTGGGTTCTGATCCCAGCTCATCCTCTTGCCTGCTGTGTGACCTTGGGCAAGTCACTTTATTTCTCTGGGCCTCAATTACCTCATCTGTAAAATGGGGATTGAGACTGTGAGCCCCATGAGGAACAGAGACCTTGCCCAAATTAATTAATTAGTATCTACCCCAGTGCTTAGTATAGTCCCTGGAACACTGTAAGTGTTAAAAAAAGCCTTAAAATAAAAAGTTGGCAGGATGGGATAAAATGTCCTCATACTGATTCAGTAGAAAGCTGAGTTTGCATCATAGGGATGAAGGTCAATCTCATGAACAACTTGTTTCCTTGGAGAAGAGAATAACTCATTTGAACAAGTTCATATTGGAAACTCACCATCATCTTTCCAATTAAGCCATCGCTGATGCCCTTTGATAATTCATCTGAAGTTTGTAATTGTGGTATTTCAAAAAAAATTTCAAGTGATTTCCTACCATTCAAGCAATTAATCATATTTATTGAGCACTTACTATGGGCAGAGCACTGCACTAAGCACTTGAGAGAGTACAATACAACAGAATTAGCCGACACATTTCCTGCTCATAATGAATTTACGGTTCAACATCCATGTACAGTCTTTCTCTAGTTTAAGTGATGAAAAGTTGCTCTTTGCGAGATAAATGAAAACACTGATTTGAAAGAAATTCCTTTAATAATTATAATAATTATGGCATTTGTTAAGCACTTACTACATGCCAGGTACTGTTCTAAGCCCTGAGGTGACTATAGGCAAATCAGGTTGGACATAGTCCCTGTCCCAAGTGGGGCTCACAGTCTCAATCCCCATTTTACAGATGAGGTAACTGAGGCCCAGAGAAGTGATGTGACTTGCCCTGGTCACCCAGCAGACAGGTGGTGGAACTGGTATTAGAACCCTTGACCTTCGGACTCCCAGGCCCATGCTCTATCTCCTAAGTCATGCTCCCTGGCAGAATATCTGTTGGTACAAGGGCAGAAAATTGTCCGGGTTTTTAAGTATGTTTCTTTACGAAAGGCAATAGACCTGAGATTGAGAAAAGGCCATCTTACTTGGATTTTATGATGAAGAAAGTAATATTATTTAAAGGCCAATAGGCATTTCAGGTTAATAGTGTCTACTCCCATTTTTCTGTCAAATTTGAGATTAGGGAGTAGAAAAGTAATTCCTTTGACATTCATCGGCTAGTCAGTGAACCAGAGTTAGCAGGCTTACTAACTATTCACATTTCATCTGGGAAAATGCCATTAGATTGTACTAGAGTGAAAAGCTGCCGCATTTCCCTATTTATCAAACAGTGCAAATTGATTTATTTGTTAAATTGGTTCAGGTATTGGCTCTTTGATTCAGCAGAAATGCTGTGTTTGTATGCAGATTATAAACAATGTGATGCTCAGATACACACCGTTTCTGGTTAGGCATTGTAACACGCTGTGCAGGTTGGTTAATTGTCCTTAGAGGGGGCTTTGGTTAATATACAGCTTACTGAATATTGAGAAACAATGAGAATCCAAAAAACTGGTGTGGTTTCACCCTCATCCTCTTGATTTTATTTTTGGTCGGACAGGTATACAGCTCATTAATTAAATCATTTTTTTTGACATGCCAGTTTCAATGTACGGATGGATTACTACTACTCCTGTTTATAGACTCATAGTTTCAAAAATTGGAGAGGGAGGAGTGTCCCCAAAGGCCATCTTAGTCTAGCCCCTGATTCCAAAGAGAATTAGACTTTATCCATTCATGAAGGATGACTAAGAACCAATTTATAAAAGCTCCCAAATACAGAGATTCCACCCCCTCCCTTGGCCACCCTATTTCACTGTTTATTACCTTTACTGTCATGAAGTTCTTCTTCATGTCAAGCCAAGCTCTCCTGTTGCAATTTAAGTCCAATCCTTCTCGTTTGGCCTCTGACGGCGATGAAAAATAGCTGCCCGTGATCTTCCCGATACTAACTCTTCATAGACCTGAAGCCAGTTATTAAATCACTCTTCACCTTACTCTCTTCTAGACTCAAGAAACCCAGCTACTCTAAAGGTTAACACTGAACGCTTTAATCTTTTTGTTTAATCAATCGCTTCTCACATCATCATCATCATCATGATCATCTGTATTTATTGAGTGCTTACTGTGTGTAGAACACTGCACTAAGTACTTGGGAGAGTACGATATAACAGATATGGCAGACATGTTCCCTGCCCAACAAGCTTACGGTTTAGTGGGGGAGACAGACATCAATATAAATAAATATTTTATAATATATAATATATATACAATTATTTATAATATATAAAAATGCATACATAAGTGCTGTGGAATTGAGGATGGGGCAAATATCAAATGCCCGAAGGTCACAGATCCCAGTGCATAGACGGCAGAGAAGGGAGAGGGAGCCGGGGAAAAGGGAGTTTCCTCTGGGAAGGCCTCCTGGAGGAGGTGTGGCCTCAACGATGTTTTGAAGGTGGGGAGAGTGGTGTTCTGGTATATATGGATGGGGAGGGAACGGTGATCAATAATAAAAATAATAATAATGTTGGCATTTGTTAAGCACTTACTATGTGCAGAGCACTGTTCTAAGCGCTGGGGTAGGTACAGGATAATCAGGTTGTCCCATGTGAGGCTCACAGTTTTATTCCCCATTTTACAGATGAGGTAAATGAGGTACAGAGAAGTGAAGTGACTTGCCCACAGTCACACAGCTGACAAGTGGCAGAGTCAGGATTCGAACCCATGACCTCTGGCTCCCAAGCCCAGGCTTTTTCCACTGAGCCTATGTGTTGCTTCTATGAGTGTTCTTCCCTGTCTTTGCTACTGCTCCTTTTGTCTCCAAGGGTCAAAGAGGTCAAAACCAAAAGGCAGTTCTCAAGCAAAATTTGGTGCTCAAAGCTAGCTGAAATTTACTGAGCTTACATTTCAACATCCTACATCAAGAGCCATTTCCTTCCCCATCATCAACATTAATGGTATTTATTGAGCACTTATCCTATCCAGATCACTGTACTAAGAGATTGGGAGAGTACAATCCTGCAGAGTTGGTAGGTACATTCCCTGCCCATAGTGAGTTTAAACAGACACAATTTCTTTAGTGCAGCTTTGGAAAATTGTCAGAAATCGCTAGTCACCCAAATTCTATCCTGCCCACAACACTCCCTCCCTCCTACCTCTTTCTCCTCCCTGACTGTGTTTTAATTCTCCTCCATCACCAGGCTAAAGGGAGCTCAAGGCTTAGCCTTCTGCAAAATTAATTCCCACAACAAGGGGAATTAGAACTTGAAAGTACTTTCAGATCGTCTCCCTCTAAGGACTGTAAACTTGCTGTAGGCAGGGAACATTTCTACGAACTCTGTAGTCTATCATACTTTCCCAAGTGCTTAGCACAGTAGTGCACACTTAAGGACTCAATGAATACAACTCACTGTTACTTTGTTTCTTTTCCGTCTGCTGCTCGATAGATCCGGAGTCCTAGAGATGGGAAGAGGTGCTGATTCTAATCGTGGAATGAGTGCGTTATCTCAGAGAACTCTGATCATACCGTGGTAATGAACATGAAATAAAAGGGAAACTCATTTTTACCTGGGTGTTGCTCTTCAATCCAAACCTGCAGGTACATGAAGAGGAGTAGGCCTGCTACTCCAAAAACCAGCACGGACAGAAAAACCTGCCTCGGATTCATGGCCCCGTCAGAGGGCTGAACTTCTCTGCCTTTCAGAAGATGGCATGGCTTAGTTTTCAGGGGTTTTCAGTTTAGTCTCTCCTTCTTCTGCATTCTCCTTAAGCAACCTGGGGTATAGAAGAAGAGATCAATTCAGGGATCGTCTTGGTAGGTGGCATTTCTTCCTGAGTGCTGAGGAAATACAAAGCCTCTTTTACTTCAAATGCTTGGATGAACTACAGCTTGGTAGGATCAAAGAGAGATGGATGCATTTCCTTCTTTTGTATGGCAATTGTGAAGTTCTTACTAGGTTCCAGGCGCTGTACTAAGCACTGGAGTAGGTACAAGTTAATCAGGTTGGGCACAGTCCATGTCTGTCATGGAGTTCACAGTCTTATTGAGTGTTTACTGTGTGCAGAGCACTGGACCAAGTGCTTAACAGTGAAATTACGCTTGTTCATGTAAACACTGAAAGGTGGTACTTCAAATCCAAGGAGATTACCAGTCCACCTGCCCAACAAATACCCTCTCCACTAAATAAATCAGAATATTCCAAAATTCACTGAGGCCCTCCTAAGCAGTTCTTGAGAAGCAGTGAGGCCTAGTGGAAAGAGCTCTGGGACTGGGAGTCAAGGATCTGGGTTCCAATTCTGACTCTACCACTTCTCTGATGTGTGATCTTGGGCAAGTCACTTAACTTCTCTGTGCCTCAGTTACCTCATCTGTAAAATGGGGACTAAATCCTAGTCCCTCCTACTTGGGCTGTGAGCCCCATGTGGGACAGGGACTATGTCCAACCTCATTATCTTGTATTTACTCCAGTGCTTAGTATAATGCCTGGCACACAATAAGCACTTTAATTCTATTCTCAAAACACAAAACAAAAAAGGGTCTCAGGAGAAGGAATGATGCAGCTACACTGAGGCAGATTTGTGAGCAGTTCTGCCTTTGTGGTAGCTGTTGTTATATTAATATATGGTTTTGGGAGGCAGAAAATGTGTTGGAGACAGTAAGACAGGTGAAATTGTGTCCTAATGTCAAAGTAACCTTTAAGGAAACTGAATTTTTCAAGCCCAAATGATTGCAACTCATGAGTGTTTCATAAGTTAGACCTGGCAATGGAGAAATATGATGAAATATATATGTAAAGAAAGAAACTTTGGCTGCATTTGGAACCTAAAGTTTAACTCCTAAGATGTACAGTAATGGGGTTGTATAAGCTAGAGAGAATAGAAAAACAGATACATCCTAACAAAGAAAACCACGGTGGACTAATGGTTAGAGCCAGAGCTTGGGAGTCAGAGACCTGGATTTAATCCCTGCTCTGTCACTTGTCCGTGTGTGGCCTTGGGCAAGCTAATTAACTTCTCTGTGCCTCAGTTACCTCATCTATAAAGTGGGGATTAAGGCCATGACCCCTATTTGGGACAGGATCTGTGCCCAACCCGATTATCTTATATCTACCACAGTGCTTAAATATGGTGTTTGGCATGTAATACATACTTAACAAATACATAAAAAAGGAACTCAATAAACATTCAAAACAAAAGAAGAAAGCCTTTGTGAAAATGCTCTATTCCTAATTCCTAATTAAAACACATTACAGAAAAGTAAGGATAGAGGAAAATGGATCCATCAGAAGAGATCTAGTGGTCTGAAGGAATGTTGGAATGCACTGAAAAGAGCCATCTTTGGCCAGTTTAAATGGGTTAACCTAAAGCAAATACCACTGGAGAGAGATTAAGAATTTGCTCTTCCCTCTCAAAATATGCTGCTCTTCTTTCTGGAGGCAGGTGTCCATACAATAGGTATCACTGTTAGATGGCAAAAGTGAGTAGCAATATACCCTAGTGGAAAAAGCAACGGCCTGGGAGCCAGAGGACCTGGGTTCTAATCCCAACTCTGCTACTTGTCCATTCAACAACCCTGGGCAAGTTATTTAATCTCTCCTCGTTTTTCTCATCTGGAAATTGGGAATTCAATACCTGTTTTCCCTCCTACTTAGATTGTGAGCCCCATGTGGGACAGGGACTGTGTCCAACCTGATTATCTCATGCCTACCTCAGTGCTTAGTACAGTACTTGACATAGAGTAAGCACTTAACCCATACCACTATTATTATCATTATTATTTTTATTAAGATTTAAAGCCATAGGCAGAGGGGTAGGGTGGGGAAATACAGAGAAAAGTGCCTGATTTTCTCAGCTCTCAGATGATTAACCTAAATGGCTTTGGAAAATAACTTCTTCAGAAAGATGAGGCAATGGAAACAGGGATTTTGCTCCACATCTCCATAGGGTCAGTTACATTGGGAGATACTCCATGTCTCTGGATCCAAAGCAACTTATTGGATATGCAATGTGTCTCTTCCTCCTCCTCCCCTTCCTCCTTCTCCCTCTCCTCCTCTTCTCTCCCTCCTTATCTCTCCACAAATTAGGTAGTCAATAAATACCAATGACTGACTGATGGGACAGAGAGTCCAATGTGATAGTCCTGTGGAAATGGCTCAATCGACTAAAGACAATTATTGAGTACTTACTGAGTCATGGCCAAGAATCTTGATGACCAGATTGACTATATCAAATTTTTCCACACCAGCCCCCTAAAGTATATATTTTAGACAGAGTCTAAAGCCAAAGTAATAGCAAGAGTCCAGGGTTCGCCTCTGACTTTGCTTTCTCAAAGAGTAGTGGAAATGTCAGAGTAGAATGCATAAATGGGGTGTGCCATGATAATAAATGTTTACTATGTATGTTTCATATAAGATAATCCGATCGATACTAGTCCCTGTCCAAAATGGGGCTCACAGTCTAAGAGGAAGGGAGAACAGGTATCTTATCCCCATTTTGCAGAGAAGGAAACTGAGGCCCTGAGAAGTTAAGCCACTTTGTCCAAGGTCACACAACAGGCAGGTGGTAGAACTGGGATTAGAACGCAGATCCTCTGACTCCCAGACCTGTGCACTTTCTACTAGACCACACTGCCAAGATACAGAAATTCCACTCCGAGAGAGAAAGTGGCTGGTAGTGAGTTTCTTTTTAAGGATTCTATAACCAGACCTGGGATTCAGTTTTTATTAGTCAATTGTCCTGACTGTTTTGGATGAGATAAAAAGCAGATAGCCATTCTTTCCCTCCTCTTCAAGGACAGTGAGATAAACAAACAGGCTAGGTTCCTGGTCATATCTACAGATGAACTCTGTAGGCCAATCCTGACAGTCTCTTAAGAGGGTGACCTCCATTAGCCAGAAGAAAGAATCGGATGACTGTAGCATGTGGACTATCTGGCTTCCTTTTGTAATAAGATTTTCTTTCTCTTTGGAGTGCTTTGTGTGAATTTCAGGAAGATTGAAGTTTGGAAGAGGAACAAATTTGGGGCGAGGAATAGGTCACTGGCTGATGGAAAATGAAAGAACTTTCTTCTTTTCATCCACTGCCTTATTGTGTGGCCCTTTAGTGTTTTGGCACATGGAACTCCAATGTAAACCATTAAAGAAAACATTTCTTTGCAGTCAGTTCTCCTCCCTGATTTGTCTCTTTTCAAGGGCACTGACACCATGCAACATCTTTTCCAATGGTATCACAGAGTTAGCGCTTCCCAATCTATTCTTCTAGCAGCTCAGGTATTCATTGTATTTTGACTTTTGTGTCCTAGAGGCTTATTCCTTTCCTAGACACTAATTCATAGGTGCTTTGTTGTATTTCTAGATGCTTTGATAGGCTATATAATTTATTTAATAGGTACCCTTTGCTCTTAATATTGTTGCAATTTGAACGTCTTTTCCTTAAGAAAGACATTTAAAAATTTGTATATACATTTTCTGCATTTTTTTAATGCATCAATACAGGCACAGACATAGCCACAATCAAATAAATCATATTATGTACTTATAAACTGTATTGCATATCCATAAATTGTACATTATAAATTATTTATTTATATTAATGTCTATCTCCCCCTTGAGACTGTAGGCTCCTTGTGAACAGGGAGCTTGTCTGTCAACTCTGTTATATTGTACTTTCCCAACAGATTAGTGCAGTGCTCTGCACATAGTAAATGCTCGATAAATAGCAGTGATGATGATAAAAAAGATCTACTCCAGGACTTACACTAGTGCTTGACAAATGGTAATGGCTTAACAAATATCATGATTAATTAGAAAGTATTCAGGAATCAGCTACATAAAAGAAGCAACTTCTATTTTACACGCTCTATCTTCCTCCTGGAAGTCTTCTGCGTTAGTCATGGTCTAAATCCTAGACGGGGCAAACCACATTTGGAAATAGTCATACTATAATGATATGATTGCCTGATATTTATTATGATTAAATGTTCTGGTAAATTAAGCAATGATTAGCAGACTTTAAAATCAATCAATTGCATTTATTGAGTGCTTACTATGTACAGAGCATTGTCCTAAGCGCTGAGGAGAGTACACTGGCAGACACGATCCCTGACCAGAATGCACTTACAGTTTAGAGGGGGAGATAGACATTAATATGAATAAATAATTTATACTATACGATTTAAAGATATATACACGAGTGCTGTGGGGTTGGGGTGAATATCAAGTGTCCAGAGATTACAGATTGAAGTGCAGAGATGACACAAAAGGGAGAGCGAGGCGGGGGAAAGGGGACTTAATTGGGGAAGGCTTCTTGGAGGAGATGTGACTTTAGTAATGCTTTGAAAGTGGAGACAGTGGTGGTTTGGTGTATATGGAGTGAGAGGGAATTTTAGGCTAGGGAGAGGATGTGGGAAAGGGGTAAGTGGAGAGATAGATGAGATTGGGACATAGTGAGTAAGCTGGTGCTAGAGGAGTGAAGTGTGTGGGCTGGGTTGTAGTAGGAATAAAATCTAGCCAGTGATGAGGGTGGAGGAGATTTAGCCAAAGCCTCATTGTGGGCAGGGAACGTGTCTTCCAACCCTGTTCTACCATTCTCCTAAGTGCTTAGTCCAGTGCTCTGCCCACAGTAACCTCTCAATAAATACAATTAATTTGTTGATTGAAAGTCTTTTCATTCCTGGTGGAGTTGGCATGACAACTCTCCCTCCTACTTAGACTGTGACATATGTCAGACCTGATTCACTTGTATCTACTCCAGAGTTTAGAACAGTGTTTGGCACACAATAAGGGCTTAACAAATACCATAGAATAATAATCATCAACATCATTAAAACTACTTATTTCACGCTTATTGTGTACATGATCCAGGGGTTTTGACAACCAGCCTCTGCACTCTGTTAAGTTGACCGCTCTGTTTCTTTGCCTCAAACACATGATTAGAGTGGAACAAGATTAAAAGAGATAACTGAAAAAAATAAAGGGAGATTTATCATTTTCTTTAATGGCTCTGGGGAAAAGGGACAAGGAAATAATCTCTTCCATCCATTGTCTTTCATTTTATGATGAAAGCCCTTCTTCTCAGCACACAGATGAAACCCTGCCTGAACAGCAGTCGGGGGTGGATAAATAGGATCAGATACCAGTTAGCGGGTTGATCTGATGGCTGTAAATTTGGCTTCTTGGATAGTGAAGATGTTAGGTCTACAGGTTTCTACTCTCTTGTTGCTTTCGCCTCCGGTGAACAAAACAATGCTCTGATTCACTCATTCATTCAATCGTATTTGTTGAGGACTTTCTATGTGCAGAACACTAGGCTAAGTGTTTGGGAGAGTATATTATCAGTCAACAGCAACATTCCCTGCCCAGAGTGAGCTTACAGTCTGGGGAAGTTGGAGAGGATCCTCTGATGAAAGTCTGTAACCCAACTGGGGAAAAAAAGAGGATTTTTCCTTTCTTCGATCTATTGCTTTTTCTGAGGCTATAGGTGAGGCAGACTAATAGCTGTCATAAATGAAAAATAGTTTTACATTCAGCACAGAAGGGTTGAGAGTAATTGAACTTGTGCTGGATGCAGTGTGTAAATAAATCCAGATTTATTTACAACATCCAGAACTCTTTCCCCAGACACAGGCTTTTTCCACAGATTTATTTGTTATATGTTAAGATGCTTTGGGATCCCTGGTTGAAATACATTCTTTGCGCAGTCTGAGGTCAGTGCTCAATATACTAATAGTGTATTTGGTTTTCACATGGCAACTACCTGCACAAATTGCTCTCCTAACTTCTGTTGCAGGGCTAAGCTTCGAAGTGGAAGTCATCCACTGTAAATTTTAACTCTCTCTCCTTTAAATGTCATTTTGGGTCTTACGAACTTTGAAAACAGGGAATACAAAATCTCTAAGCACTTTAATATGGATGTAAAACTCAATTTCCTCTGGCTATCTACTGGGCTCTATTCCCCTTTCCTCTGATATCATCTTTAGTCTCACTACCACCTGCAATACCAGAAAAAAAATCTGCCTTCTGAGACTTTAAGTGGATTTTTCCTCATAAAAACTAACATTGTCATTATCGCCATTGGCTCCCTGTTCCAGCTTGTTACTGGAAAAATGCCATATCCAGTATTAACATTTTTTCTCTTTTTTTCTATTGAAGCAATCGATCAATCAATCACATTTATTGGGCACTTACTGTGTGCAGGATAGTGTACTAAGCACTTGGTAGAGTACAATATAACTGAGTTGGTAGACACATTCCCTGTGCACAATAAGCTCACAGTCTAGAGGGGGAGACAGATGTTAATATAAATAAATTAATTACAGATATGTATATAAGTGCTGTGGAGCTAGGGGAAGGGTGAATAAAGGGAGGAAATCAGAGTGATGCAAAAGGGAGGGGGAAATGAGGAAAAGAGGGCTGGGGGGGGGGGTCACATAACTAGTTAACTAATTCATTATTAACTAGTAACTAATAATCCATGCCATTCTCAGTAACAAGTTATCACGTAGAACAATATTGATTTTTTAATGGTAATTGTTGAGTACTTATGATGAGCCAGGCACTGTTCTAAGCTCTGGGGTAGATACAAAGTAATCAGGTTGGACGCAGCCCCTGTCCCACATGGGGCTCCCATTCTTTATCCCTATTTTACAGAGGAGTTTAACTGAGGCACGTAGAAGTCAAGTGAGTTGCCCAAGGTCACACAGCAGATGAGTGACAGAGTTGGAATTAGAGCCCAGGTCCTTCTGACTCCTAGGTCCATGGTCTACCCATGAGACCACACTGCTTTTAAGAAGGTGGATTAATTTTTTTCCAGGATATCCAACTACAGCAAACTCAGCCTAATCATACTAAAAGAAGTGTAAGTGCTGTCTGACTTATCAGAGACTCTAACTGTCTACTCCTTAGAGTAAAATATAATGAAGCAGAAAGAACACTACCAAGAAACTATTGCTAAGTCATACTGAAGAGAAGCAGCTAGGCTCAGTGGAAAGAGCTTGGGCTTGGGAGTGAAAGGTTACGGGTTCGAATCCGGAGCTCTGCCATTTGTCAGCTGTGTGACTGTGGGCAAGTCACTTCACTTCTCTGTGCCTCAGTTACCTCATCTGTAAAATGGGGATTAACTGTGAGCCTCACATGGGACAACCTGATTACCCTGTATCTACCCCAGCGCTTAGAACAGTGCTCTGCACATAGTAAGTGCTTAACAAATACCAACATTATTATTATTATTATATTGATTACAACGATTATACCAACATTTTTGTCAGCTTTCTTTTCCCATACTAACAGTAGCACAATTTTATCCCAAGGTTTGGGTTGTCGTCATAAGCTCTGAAAACCAAAAAAACTTGGACGGTCAGAAAGTTTATGAGAAAGGGTAAGGAGGATATTGTCTGAGGATATATATTTTAATAGTAAGGGAAAAAAATAGCAGAAATTGGAGTTCTAGTCTAATAGGAACAATTTATAAAAGTAATAATAGTAATGGAATTTATTAAGCATTTCTATGTGCCTAGTACTGTAGCAAGTGATAGGGTAGGCCCAGGATAATCAAATTGGACATAGTCCATATTCTGCAGTCTAATTATATGAAGGAGAACAGGTATTTAATCTCCAATTTACAGATAAGGACACCAGGACCCCCAAGAAGTGAAGTGACTTGCCCAAGATCACACAGCAGGCAAGTGTTGGATGAAAACTCTGGTCCTTCGACTCCAAAGTTGGTGTGCTGATGGGATGTTTCTGGCTCAAATACATTGCCTTTCCCTCAAAATTGAGTGGCTTTGACATTATGTTTTTAAGAGCTAATTCAATTTCCCCTGCTTTATTTCTTCCTTCCTTTTCCTTGAAAGAAAGCTTATGCTGCTAGTGCTCATACAACTCATTTTTTTTGTGAGTGTTAGCCATGGCTTTAAAAGTGCTCTTGGCAATAACTAAGCAATAACAAGGAGCAGCATGCTAAAAGAACAACATCCATAAAAACCATTATATGGAATTGTGAGGACAGAGCCCTGATCACCTGAACTCTGAGCAAATAAGCCATTTTATTGCATACTATAGAACCAATCCAAGTATGGTCTTTTCAAAGATTTTCACCAGAGATTTAACTACATGAGTAATAATGGAAGCCTTTCTCCATTTTATTGGGAAAAATTAAGGATAAATATATCCTTCTATTGCATGAAACTCCCTTCCCCATTGAATTACCAAACCAACTCAATCAATCAATCAATCGTATTTATTGAGTGCTTACTGTGTGTAGAGCACTGTACTAAGAGACTGGGAGGGTAAAATATAATAAAACAGACACATTCTCTGCCCACAAAAAGCTTTCAGTCCAGAGGGGAAGACAGACATGAATATAAATAAATTGCAGATAAGTAAGTGTTGTAGGGGAGATGAATAAAGGTAGCAAGTCAGGGTGATGCAGATGGGAGTGAAGGAAATGGAAAAGAGGCATTATTCAGGGAAGACCTCTTGGTGGAGATGTGTAATAAGGTTCCCCATCTTCAAAACCTTCTAAAGCACCATCTCCTCCAAGAAAAAGTCACTTCTCCCCATCTAATGCCAACTCCCATCATTCACACAGCATTTGGGTGTATATCTGCACTAGAAGCTCATTATAGGCAGGAAACATGTCTACCAACTCTGTTGCATTGTACTCTCCCAAGTGCTTAGAACAGTGCTCTGCACACATTAAGCATTTAATAGACGCCATTGACGATGCTATACGTTTAAATATTCCAGTCATTCATTCTTTGCTTACTTTAGTTAAGCGCTTGGTACAGTTCTCTGAACACAGAAAGTACTCAATAAGTATGATTGATTGATTGATTGATGGAATGGCATGAGACAGCTTGTCCTACTGGAAAGAGAACCAGCCAAGGAGTCTGGGCATGTCACTCCCCTTCTTAAACAACTCCAGTGGTTGCCTATCAACCTCCGCTCCAAACAAAAACTCCTCACTCTAGGCTTCAAGGCTCTACATCACCTTGCCCCTTCCTACCTCTCCTCCCTTCTCTCTTTCTACCACCCACCCCACACGCTCCGCTCCTCTGCCGCCCACCTCCTCACCGTCCCTCGGTCTCGCCTATCCCGCCGTCGACCCCTGGGCCACGTCCTCCCGCGGTCCTGGAACGCCCTCCCTCCTCACCTCCGCCAAACTGATTCTCTTCCCCTCTTCAAAATCCTACTTAAAACTCACCTCCTCCAAGAGGCCTTCCCAGACTGAGCTCCTCTTCTCCCTCTACTCCCTCTGCCACCCCCCCTTTACCTCTCCGCAGCTAAACCCTCTTTTTCCCCTTTTCCCTCTGCTCCTCCACCTCTCCCTTCCCATCCCCACAGCACTGTACTCGTCCGCTCAACTGTATATATTTCCATTACCCTATTTATTTTGTTAATGGATTGTACATCGCCTTGATTCTATTTAGTTGCCATTGTTTTTATGAGATGTTCTTCCCCTTGACTCTGTTTATTGCCATTGTTCTTGTCTGTCCATCTCCCCTGATTAGACTGTAAGCCCGTCAAACGGCAGGGACTGTCCCTATCTGTTGCCGATTTGTTCATCCCAAGCGCTTAGTACAGTGCTCTGCACATAGTAAGCGCTCAATAAATACTATTGAATGAATGAATGAATGAGTCAGAGGATCTGGATTCTAAACCCAGCTCCACCACTTGTCTGCTGGGTGACCTTGGATAAGTCACTTAACTTCTCTGTTTCTACATCTGTAAAAATGAGAATCAAATATCCAGTTTCCTTCCCCCTTATACTGTGAGCCCTATGTGGAACAGGGACTGTTTCTGAGCTGATCATATCCCATCTTCTCCAGGGCTCAGTGCTTGGCAATGATTCTGTGCTTAACAAATACCACAGTTATTATTACGGCATGTTTGGGATGTTGAGGAGCTACATTATGTTTAATTGTTCTCGTTCATTTTCCTCTCTCCTGAATTATCTCTGACAATTCTACTCATTCTCCTTCTTCCTTAATGTGTGCCTCTGTCACGCTTCCCTGTCATATATAACTGCGAGGTTGGAGTACTTGGAAGTTGCTATATTTCTGCTTTGTCCTCCCTACCAATGTGGCCTCTTTCAAAGTGAATTGCTACCTAATTATTCTCTAGGATAATCCGTTCTGGTTCTCATTTTCCTGGGAAACTTCACTGTGATTCTTGTTTGTGACTTCGGTAGTTTCTATCTTATTAATGTGTGACATGAACCCATTTGGGATATGCTTTCCATTGCAGTAATAGGCAAGATAAGAGAGATTTGAGGAGTGTAATAAAACAGTTCCCTACTGCAATATTAGCGTGGATGTTGCTAGGCCATCAGCTCAACTGCATTTCAGGACTCAATCCCCAAACTTCTTTTTGGTCCAAATGTGTGGGATTTTAATCTTATTTTGAATATAAATTGTTCCACAGCAGGATAATTATTAGTTTTCTTTTCATTTCACACATGATTTTTTATTTCCTTTCCCTTCGAAATTTGTTGGAAAGTTCTCTCTCCCCTCACACAGTTTCTGGGGATCGGTTACTTTAAAAACGTTTCCATTTCTTTCTCCCTTGTTGGGGTGTCCTGGGACTTTTTTAATGCTCAGAAATGCAAAACAAAGCATACAAAGTGACACCCCAAACTCCACATCAAATGGAATTTTTCAGTGTCTAAAATAGGCGAGGTCTCTAGGATTGGAAGGAAAGATTTTACAGGGATGCCCAAGATGCCAAAAAAGTTTTGGAATGAAACACACTCTCATTTTAAGACATCCTTGCCAGGCAACAGTTCATCAGGCTTTCCACCTGAAACAGCAATTGATGGTATTTACTGAGAACTTACTGTATGCAGAGCACTGTACAAACCACATGAGAGTACAGTAGAGATAGCAGACATTACCTCTGACCACAAACAACTTCTGATTTATAATTATTATTAGTAGTAATAATGATAATATTCCTTAAGGACTTACTATGTGCCTGGCACTAGATAAGCATTAGGATAGATACAAGTGAATCAGCTTGGACACAGTTCCTGTCCCACAGAGGGCTCCCAGATTCAAACCCCATTTTGCAAATGAGGTAACTGAGGCACAGAGAAGTGAAGTGACTTGTCCAAGGTCACACGGCAGGTAAGTGGCGGAGCCAGGATCAGAACTCAGGTCCTCTGACTCCCAGGCCTGTGGTCTTTCTACCAGGCCACACTTCTTCTCAGTTATGAAAGCAGGGGGCAGAAATAGAATAGCCAAATGGCCCAGTGGAAGGAGCACAGGACCGGGAGTCAGGTGATCTCTATTCTTATCCTGGTTCTGCCATTTGCCTGCTCTGTGACCTTAGGTAAGTCACTTAACTTCTCTGTTTCTCTGTTTCTCAGTTTCCTCATTTGTAAAATACACATTCAAAATCAGTTGTTTTTTTGTTTGTTTGCTTTAAATGGTATTAGACACTTACTATGTTCCAGGCACTATACTGGAATATCATGTGGTAGCACTTATTACGTGTCAAGCATTATACTGAGCACTGGGGTAGAGATCGGAAGCTCGTAGTGGGCAGGAATGTGTCTATTGTTGAATTGTACTCTCCCAAGTGCTTAGTACAGTGTTCTGCACATAGTAAGCACTCAATAAATATGATTGAATGAATGAATGAATGAATAGAAGATTATCAGATTGGATGCAGTCCATGTCCCATATGGGGCTCATAGTCCTAATCACCATTTTACAGATGAGAAAACTGAGGCACAGAGAAATGAAGTGACTTGTCCAAAGTCTCAAAGCAGACTCTCTCCCTCTTAGACTGTGAGTCTAATGAGGGAAAGGGACTGTGTCCAAACCGATTATCTTGTCTCTACCCCAACATTCAGTATAGTCAGTCAATCATATTTACTGAGCACTTAACTGTGTTCAGAGCACTATACTAAGCACTTGGGAGAGTACAACATAATATAACAGAAACATTCATTCCTTGCCCACAGTGATCTTATAGGTGAGAGGGGAGATAGACATTAATATAAATAAATGAATTACAGATTTGTACATAAGTGCTGTGGGGCTGTGGGGTGGGGGATGAATAAAGGGACCAAGTCAGGGTGATGTATAAGGGAATTAAGAAAAGGAAAAGAGGACTTAGTCAGGGAAGGCCTCTTGGAGGAGATGTGCCTTCGATAAGGTTTGGAAGTGGGGGAGAGTCATTGTCCATCAGATATAAAGAGGGAGGGAGTTCTAAGCCAGAGTCAGGATGGGGGCTAGACCTCAGCGGTGAGATAGACGAGACCAACGTACAGTGAGAGGGTTGGCATTAGAGGAGTGAAGTGTGTGGGCTGGCTTGTAGTAGGAGAGTAGCGAGGTAAGGCAGGAGAGGGCAAGGTGATTGAGTGCTTTAAAGCCAACTGAAATCAAGGAGCTTCTTTTTGATGTGGAGGTCGATGGGCAACCCTTGGACATCCTTGAGGAGTGGGGAAACATGGACTGAATGTTTTTGTAGAAAAATGATCCAGGTAGCAGAGCCAAGTATGGTCTGCAGTGGGGAGAAACAAGAGGCAGGAAGGTCAGCAAGGAGGCTGACATAGTTGTCAAGGAGGTATAGGATAAGCAATTGGATTAATGTGGTAGCAATTTGGATGGAGAGGAAAGGGTGAATTGTGCTTGGCACATAAGTGCTTGGCAAAAAAACGCAATAATTATTATTATTATTATTGGAGATCCCCAAGGTAGGAATGCTAAGTAAAATCCAGCTTCCTGAATGCACTTTAGTGCCAGGCAAGTGAAAGCAGGCTTCTTTCTCATCTCTTCTCTCCCTGCTCATAAACCTGTACTTGCTTAGGTGAAACTGTATCATTAAACCCAACTCCAAGTTAATCAAATATAAAGTTTGGGGGTCAGGCCTGAGGTTGAAAGTTGAGGAATTCAATTGACACTGCTGCTGTTTGGGAGAGTAAACCATTAGAGCCGAAATCTGCAGCTCAAATCATGGTTTCCTCTACTTCTCCGTCCCTTTTCAGGGGGAAAAAAAAAATCTGCCCTGACTGGAATAACATGCTGCTGTGCCTAGAATCCTGGGAGAGCATCAAGTGAATTAGTTTTATCCAGAAGGTCATAGAAATGCCTTGAGTTTTATCAGTTCACATGAGTAAGCGTCTTTCAGAAGGAATAAGGTTAGGGAGATTGTAGAAATGATCTGATCATGAGCATGGACCTGGAGGGACCCTGAGTAATAAATATTTTACCTGTAGGTCTCAAGACTAAGTAAAAGCTGCTTAGTTGAAGCCCACGCTGAAAAATACCTTTTCTTTTATGGTATTTGTTAAACTTTATGTACCAGGCACTGAATTAAGCACTGGGTTAGATAAGTGATAATCAGGTTGGACGCAGTCTGTGTCCCCCATGAGGTTCACAGACTCAATCCCCATTTTACAGATGAGGTAACTGAGGCACAGAGAAGTGAGTGAACTGCCCAAGGTTACACAGCAGACAAGTGGCAGAGCCAGGATTAGAAACCAGGTCCTCTGATTCCCAGGCCTGTGTTCTTTCCATTAGGCCATGCTGCTTCATGTCATCCTATGGCCTGGTTTCACTTGGGGTTTCTCAATCAATCAATCATATTTACTGAGCACTTGGGAGAGTAAAATATAATCAGTAGACAGGTTCCCTGACCACACTGAATTTACAGTCTCAAACACTTCTTGTCTCGTCTTATGCTGTCGTCGTTTCCGACCCATGACGACTCCATAGACATATCTCTCCCAGAACGCCCCTCCTCCATCTGTAATCATTCTGGTAGTGGATACATAGAGTTTTCTTGGTAACAATCCGGAAGCGGTTTACCATTGCCTTCTTCCGCTCAGTCAAATTGTCTCCATCCTTGACTCTCTCCCTTGCCACTGCTGCCCAGCTTGGGTGAGTGTTGACTTGTAGCAGATGGCCTTCCACTCGGTAGTCACTGCCCAAGTTTGGAATGGAATGGGTAGGCCTCTGTTTGATTCTCCCTCTCATAGCCCAGACTGGTAGAGGACTGGAAACTCTCCAGGTGAAATCCTGAGAGGGGACTTAAACACTTCTAGCCTCCTAAAATAAGTGATAGCCCCTACCTGTGCCCTCTCCAGAGTTTGTCTCTCCTGGGACACTCCAGTCAATCTGACAGATGGAAAGCAGGGGATAGGGGCATTCAGGAGATGAAGATTCTAGTTTACTTCAGTGGCAGTGGATGGGGCATTCAGGAGAGGAGGATTCTAATTTACCTCAGTGGCACTGGATAGGGGCATTCAGGAGATAAGGATTCTAATTTACCTCAGTCCACTGACCTGTAGCTTACCACTTCCAAAGAGCTGCCCAGAGCTCTGTTACTGAAGTTTTTTTTTTTTTAAAGTTATTTGTTAAACGCTCATCATATACCAAGCACCGTACTAAGTGCTGGGGTAGATGGACAATAATGAGGCTGAAAGCAGTTCCCAACCCTCATTGGATTCACAGTCTAAGTAGAAGGGAGAACAGGTATCAGAACCCCATTTTACACATGAGGAAATCGAAGCACAGAGAAGTCGTGACGGCTCCGAGGTCACACAGCAGGCAGGTGGCAGAGCGAGGATTCGAACCCAGGTGCTCTGACTCCCTGACCTGGGTTCTTTCCAATAGGTCATACTGCTTCTCAGAGCCTTTCTTCAGCTAGACCCCAGCTGTTGAAACACTGGCCTAGTCTAGAAGAGAGAGACCAGAAACGGGAGATGGAGTTTGGGACACAATTGCTGTTCTCAGCTCAATTTCCGCCTCTTAGCACAGTCTTGGACTCTTCCTATCATTTATCTGCCCCTCAGTTTCCCTATCAATGAAATATAAAGATTCCCACCCTCTAGCTATTTCTCATAGTCTGTCTTAAACATTTATTTCATGCTAACAACTGAGGTAGTCGATCAATCATTTATTGAGCGCTTATTGTAATAATAATGTTGGTATTTGTTAAGTGCTTACTATGTTCTAACACTGTTAGAGCACTATTCTAAGCGCTGGGGTAGACACAGGGGAATCAGGTTGTCCCACGTGGGGCTCACAGTCTTGATCCCCATTTTACAGATGAGGGAACTGAGGCACCGAGAAGTTAAGTGACTTGCCCACAGTCACACAGCTGACAAGTGGCAGAGCTGGGATTCGAACTCATGACCTCTGACTCCAAAGCCGGTGCTTTTTCCACTGAGCCACGTTGCTTCTATTGTGTGCAGAGCACTGTACTAAACACTTGGCAGAGTACAATATGACAGAGGCAAACGTGAAATAATCACACGAGACACAATCCTGATCCACCCAAAGCTCACAATCAAACAATCAATCAAGCCATGGAATTTATTGAGCGCTTACTATGTGCAGAGCACCGTACTAAGCTCTTGGGAGAGTTCTGTATAACAAAATTGGTAGACATGTTTCCTGCCCACAAGGAGTTTACAGTCTAGAATAATTTACCATCTAGGTGTGAATTGAATGCACAATATGAAGACACAATATAAGTACTCAAACACACTACAAGAGATAGGGAGAGAAGCTATGCTATACCCATTTTAAAGATGAAGAAACGGAGGCACAGAGAAGAAAGTGAGTCTTAAAGGGCCATAAGAGGGTAAGTGGAAGAGCTGAGATTAGAAACTAGATGTCTTCAATTCTGGACCTCGGCTTTTTCCACTAGTCCACATTACTTCCGTCAATCTCTAAATCCGTCAATGATATCTGTTGAGTGCCTGCTGAGTACAGAGTACTGTACTAAGTACTTGGGAAAGTGCAGTACATAAAACAGACATTATCCCTGCCCCCTGGAGTGAGAAACACTAAAACAATTTAGATAAGGAGTAAGAAGACAAACGGTTGTGTACACAAGTTAGTGCTTAATAGGGCACTTAAGATATATACACAAGTGTTCCGGCGGTTGTAAGTACTTAAGTGTTTAAGTGGACCAAACATTCGGGAACAGGTGGTAGGGAGATGTAAACAGGGGAGATTTGCAATTCATCAGGGATCTCCGGGAGGAGATGTGATTTCAGCTTTGAAAATGGGGAAAGCAGTATTCTGTCAGATTTAAAGTGGGAGCGAGTTTTAGGCTTGAGAATGGGGATGAGCAACAGGTCAGTGATGGGAGGTAGGGTGGCTTGGTGGAAAGAGCACGGGCTGGGGAGTCAGAGATCGTGGGTTTTAATCCCGGCTTTGCCATTTATCAGCTGTGTGACTTTGGGCATGTCATTTAACTTCTCTGTTCCTCAGTTACCTCATCTGTAAAATGGGGATTAAGATTGTGAGCCTCATGTGGGGCAACCTGATTACCTCGTATCTACCCCAGTGCTTAGAACAGTGCTTTAAGCACTTAAATACCATCATCATTATTATTATGTCAAAATCAGTGAGGCAGAGCAATGTGAATGTGTAGGAGGAGCAGCATGGCCTAGTGGAAAGAGCATGGGCCTGGGAGTCCGAAGGACCTGGGTTCTAATCCTGATCCACCCCTCATCTGCTGCAGGACCTTAGGCAGGTCACTTCACTTTTATGGGCCTCAGTTACCTCTTTTCTTGAAATGGAGAATAAATCTATGAGTCCTGTGTGGGACAGGGACTGTGTTCGACCTGATTATATTGCATATTCCCCAGTGCTTAGAACAGTGTTTGACACACGGTAAGCACTTAACAAACATCACAGTAAGGAGTAAATATGTCAACAGAGCAGGGTATATCCACTTTCTGACAAAGTGATCATTATTACAAGCACTATCATCATATTCATTAAATTTCCACTTTGAAATTGTCAGAGGCGTAACTGAGGGTTACCCAAAGAAGGAATGTTAAGTACCCACTCAGCTTTCAATTCAAATAATACTAACAATAATAATAACAATAATAACTATACTAATATAACGATGATACTAATGTCTCAAGTGCTTAATATGTGCCAAGCATTGCATTAAGCACTGGTTTAGATACAAGATAATCAGGTCAGATATGGTGCCTACCTCACATAATAAGGTTCACAATCTAAATAGGAGGGAGAATGGGGATTGAATCCTCACATTACAGATGAGTGAAGTGAAGCACAGAGAAGCTAAGGAACTTGACCAAGGGCACACAGCAGACAAGTCGCAGAACAAGGATTAGAGATAAACACTGGGGGGAAAAAAGGTCAGTACTGAGAGGTATCTAGTTCCAAATTCCCAATCCAACCTACTTTCACGGTATAGGCGGATTTGTCTGAAGAATGCATGGCACTTCTAAATTCCCAAGTTACATGCACTGGGAGACTCCAGCCCTGTCCAGGATCAGGTTGGCTCCTTTTGCAAACACCAGAAGAGTTTGCATTTCCAATTCGCTTTACACAGGGTTTCTTACACCCAAACCCCTCTAAAAATTGTAGGTTTCAGCAGATGAATCCAAACAGGATATTTTTCTTGTAAAATGTTACTTGAACACTCCAAGCCATAAGCAAAACAGAATGAGTATCCAAAGCTGTACCCTGTGCTGCATAAGGCTATCATTTTACTCTTGCTATGAAATTATCCTATTTACTTTCCAACTCTTTTTTCTAAACCTGTCTATAGAGGCTCCCATTTCTTTCTGAGAGTCCATAAAAATTGGTAATATGACAAAATCTGTCCCACCTAAAGATTGGTGGATATAAACAAAGGTTTCAATGGACTCTCAGGGTGCACTGACTCCACTTCCTTCCTCAACCACTATAGCCCCAGAGTTTTCAAGCCACGGAGAAATCTGTTAAGAAATCTGTTCAACTGGGCATCATGTGAAAGACCTGAATACAAACCCTGGTGACTATACCCAAGATTGTGCCCCCATTTTATATAAATGCCTTTGGATTTTGGATGCTGGTTTGGGAAACAGTTGAGTTGAAACTTCCACCTTTTTGTCTGACTGCCTCTCCTTATTAAATGATTTGATTTAAGGTCCATCAGTGTTCACATGTGCATGGATGCAAGTAGGAGTCAAGATCCTGGCATGTGATTAATTCCATATTCCCAAATATATGAGGAAACTGAGGCACAGAGAAGTTAAGGGATTTGTTCAAGGGCACACAGCAGACAAATGGCAGAATCAGAATTAGAGATAAACATTAAAAAAAAAAAAGGACAATACTGAGAAGTATCCTGTTCCAATCCCCTAGCTAGCCTACTGCACCATACAGAAGGATTTGGCCAGATGAATGCTTGGCACTTCTAAACCCCCAAGTTACGAGCCCTGGGTGACTCCAGCGCTGCCTGGGATCGGCTCGGCTTCTTCCGTAAACACAAGAAAAGAAGAGTTGGTATTTCCTATTCACCTTACACAGTGTTTCTCACACCCAATAAAGAAAAAAAACACGTTTATTTAAGAATGGGGTAAATAAAAACGTTTTAGGGCTGAAAAAGGATTTTCCAGGACCCAGGCCTGTTCTCATGGCTAGCTGTCGGCCTGGGGGATCTCAGTTAAGTCTCCAGTGCCCTAGAAGGGAGGGCAGAGAATAATGTGAACCCTCCGGGAGCAGCTGCCAATCATCAGGATTCCTCAGCCTTTTGGGAGCCATTGTATATGTGATGCATGCAGACACCAAAGCAAAAAGCCATCTTTGATTGGGTGGAACCCAGCCAATCTGAAATGAGATGACAAAGTATTTGCCAATTAGTTGCTTTCCTTGAAAAGGTAGCTGTACCCTTTTGCATGGCATTATCAATAAATTTGGGTGGTCTTGGGCTTACAGTGGAGGGAAAGAGATTAGGCTTTGCCCAGGGATGAATATACACAGGGACTTATACCAGAATGGGCGTGGGGGTCAAGGGATCGGGATAAACTTCTGTTGGGACAAGGGCAGTGGCTCCTGGTAAGAGACAGTGTTGAAAGTCAGCAGCTCTGGTTCTAATTCAGATCCTGTCACTTGCTGTGTGACCTTGGGAAAGTCACAACTTTTCTGGATCTCTGCTTCCTCTTCTTAAAATGGTTCAGTGCCTGTTCTCCTTCCCCTTGAGACTGTGAATCCTGTGTGAGGGTCAGGGACTATGAGTGACCTGATTATCTTGTACCTACCCCACCGCTACCCTCTCAGGGTCGCACCTGGAGAGTTTCCGGTACTCTACCAGTCTCGACTATGAGAGGGAGAGTCAAGCCGAGGCATATCCATTCGATTCTGACCTTGGTCAGTAGCTAGCGAGTGGAAGCAATCTGCTGCAAGTCAAAACTCCCCTGTGCTGGGCAGCAGCGGCATGGGACAGAGTCGAGGGTGGAGACTCAAGCTGACTGCATGGAAGGAGGGGATGGCAAACCACTTCCGGATTTTCACCAAGAAAATTCTATGGATATACTACCTGAACAATGACAGACAAAGGTGGGAAGTTCTGGGAGAGATGTGTCTTTGGTGTCGCTATGGGTCGGAGACGACCTGACAGCATAAAGACAAGACCCCACTACCGAGCACATAATAAGCTTAACAAATACCACATTTATTATTAGATAGGGCCAAAACTCATAACTGCAGAGCTGACTGTTCTAGCCCGGAAATCTCAGAAGTTATGTAGAGTGACACCTGTAAGGCAAAACTTATGCCAGAAACAGTGCCAAAATAAGCATTAGGTAATCTCTTTGGTTCCTGTGATGCTCTGCTGCCTTTCCTACACACATTCATTACTTGGACAGTCGGACTTCAGCCAGCACTGGTAGATCTTAGTCACAGATCCTCAGACATTTTGTGATACAGATTGACCTGGCAAAAGGAGAGGATGGTGACGGGAATGTCTTAACTTTGTGTAAGTCAATTCCTGGACAGGGCTGGGCCTGGGGTGAATCATTTGGCAGGCTTCCGAGCTTGTGGGAGCTGGGGGGTGGGAAGGACCAGATGGTCGTTCCTTACCCTAAACTGCTCCCCCCAGCTTCGAACCCAGAAGATTTTGGTTTCGGAAACAAGGTGCCCTCAACTATGGTGTATCCTTACAACACAAAGACCTGGAGTAACTGCCTGCATCAACCAATGGGAGGGGAAGTTCTACTTTCCTAGTTTGCCCTGACACTAGATTTTCCCCAACCCTCTCAATCAATCAATTGAACAATCACTCAATCAGTGGATCAATCAATTGAGTATTTACTGCGGGCAGAGCACTACACTAAGCACTTATAAGAACACAATATAACAGGGTTGATGGACATGTTCCCTGTGCACCTTCAGCTACTTCAAGTGACCGGGGGAGAAGGGAAAGATATAGCCTCAGCTACACTAATCCTCTAACTCAGAAATAAATCCACCTCCCATCTCAGAATGAGAGAATATCCAACGGAGAAATTGGATTTCACCTCAATTTTATGATCAGCTTGCAATGTAAACCGGCAACAGAACAAACATTTGAATAGCTCTTTCCATGTAAAGGAACATGAAAGTTTCTTTCAGACAAAAAGCCTCCATTCAATTGTCATTAAACGACAAGTTGCTTCAACATAAATAATTCAAAGACCTTCATGGAAATGCAAGTGGCAGATTCACGCTAAGATACCTGTGCCTCCAAAACAACTCATCTCAGATTGGTAGGGGTACCAGATGGATGGCAAAGGCTTAACACATTCACTATTTGGACTGTTTCCGAGCTTCTTTTATTACAAAATATAGTGGGATGTTTAGATATTATATGGAAGCATCTTCTTGTAAGATGCTTGTTTTCTGAAAATTGGACCCAACTGTAAGCTCGTTTTGGGCAGGGAATGTGTCTGTTTATTGTTATAATACACTCTCCCAAGCACTTAGTACAGCACTCTGCACACAGTAAGTACTCAATAAATACGACTGAATGAATGGAGGTAATTAATTTACTAATGGAGAGAAATAAATTCTTCTCTCTGTAAAATAATAATATTTGTTAAGGACTTAATATGTGCCAAGCACCACACTAAACACTGGATAATCAAATTTGTCACAGTCACTGTCCCACTAAGGGCTCACAGTCTAAAAGGGAGGGAAAACAGGGTTTGAATTCCCATTTTAAAGATGAAGAAACTGAGCCACTAAGTGACTTGCCCAAGATCACACAGCAGGCAAGGGGCAGAGTCCGGGTCCTCCGACTCCCAGACCCTTGCTCTTTTCCTGTAAGGGATTGGATTTATTGGCCACCTTCAATCTTAAGATCATTAATGAATGAGATTTGGATTTTACTTAACTACTAGCTGAAGACAAGCAACCAGAAAACATTAGAGTGTTCCATCTTCTTTGTAGGAACCATACAGGGAACTTTCTGCATCTGTGTTTTAAAACACGACAGAGAGGAGACTCTCTCAGAATTGGCTTTCTCAGAATTATCAATCAGTCAATCAATGGCATTAACCGAGTGCTTTCCAGGTGCAGAGCCCTGTGCTAAGCACTTGAATCCACCAGAAACACAGCTCCTCTTTAATCCTTTAAATGCTTTGAGGGACCAGAACTTTTCAAATTGCCACAGTCTCTGTGGACTGTAAATGCTTCTTTTATCCCCTAGATCTGGTGGGCGGGTGGGAGAGGGTCAGTCAGAGCATCCCTTCTGTGCAGAGGGCAGAAACTGACTTTGGAGAGCACAGTTTCAGGTGAAACGGTAACGGGGGACATTTCCACAGAGGCGTGCGGGGCATCGATACTAAGCAGATTTGGTCTGGATGGCCTAACAAATCGCCGGCAGGAGCTGGGAGTTAGTTTTGCCTGCAAAACCCGGGGGGGGGGGGCGGGGTCGTGAGCCTGAGGGGAGCCTGGAAAAGAAGGATCAAGGATGGGGGAGGCAGAGAGCATCCTTTAGGAGTCGGGAGGAGGGAGCTAGGGGCTGGAGTCGGGGGTGGGTGGGCTTAGGGGTCAGGGGTCAGGAAGCAGCTTTGGTGAACCTGGCCTGGAAATGACCTCGACTCTCTGACCAAGTGTCCGGCTCCCACTGGGAAGGGGGTTTGGGGGAGCTGGGCGTGGTGGAAGGGGGGGAACCCCAGAAAATGGATCTCCCATCGGGGGACCCCACATCTTCTTTGTCACCCCCTCCTCCCTGGATCCTGAGTGGGGCTGAGTGGGGGGTTGGAAGCCATGGGGGTGGGAGGAATAGACGGGGGGCGGTGGGAGGGCAGAGGTCGAATTGAGGGGGCTTGGGGGGGTTTCTGGGGAGGGCAGGGGCAGATGCAGGAGACAGCCCACCCCCTGCCTCCCAGCCCCTTCCTCCTTCTCCGACTGAGAGGTCGTGCTTGGGCAGGGATTGTCTCTATCTGCTGCCCAACTGTACATTCCAAGCGCTTAGTCCAGTGCTCTGCACACTGTGAGCGCTCAATAAATACGATGGAATGAAGGCATGCCAGTCCGGAGCAGACCCGGGGGGCGACCTGTCTGTCCCAGAGAGAGAGGGAGCGGGCAGCGGTGCCCAGCCCCCCGCTGCCCAGCCCCCGGTGCCCGGGCTGGGGTCCCTTACCTGGCGCTGTCCGGCCCCCCAAAACTTGCCAGGCCTGCGGCGGGGGGCCGGGCCGGCCGGTCCCGTGCGGGGGCCCGGGGCGCAGCGGGTCCGGTGCGGGCAGAACGTTGCGGGCAGTGCCAGCGCGCTCCCTGTCTCTCCCCAAGTCCTCTCCAGCCCCTGGAGCCCCGGACCCCCACACCGCCCCGCTCCACTCCTCTCCTCTCGTCTCCGCAGAGCGGAGCACACCACCGCGGGACGGAGGAGCAGAGAGCAGCGGGGGCTCCGCCCCCACCGCCCCACAAACTCCCTCCCTCTTCTGCTCTCCCCCTCAGCTTCCCCTCCTTCTCTGCTCCCCCTCCTCCCCCTCCCTCCCTGCTCCCCCTTCCCCCCTACTTCCCCTCTCTCCTGCTCCCCACAAACTCCCTCCCTCTTCTGCTCTCCCCGCTGCTCCCCCTCCTTCTCTGCTCCCCCTTCTTCTCTGCTCCCCCTTCCCCCTGCTCCCCCTCCTCCCCCTCCCTCCCTGCTCCCCCTTCGCCCTCCCTACTTCTTCTGGTCCCCCCTTCCCCCTCCCTGGCTGCTCCTCCTGCCCCCACCCTTTCCCTGCTCCCCCTCCCTCCCTGGTCCCCCTGGTCCCCCTCCCTGCTTCCCCTTCCCCCTACTTCCCCTCTCCCCCTGCTCCCCCTCCGTTCCCCTGGTGGTCCTCCCTCCCTGGTCCCCCTAGTCCCCCTCCTTCCCTGTTTCCCCTTCCCCTCTACTTCCCCTCTCCCCTGCTCTCCCTCTACTTCTCTTGGCCCCCCTCCTTCCCCCTCCCTCCTTGCTCCCCCTGCCCCCACACTTCCCCTGCTCCCTCTCTGCTCCCCTGGTCCCCCTCCCTCCCTGGTCCCCCAGCCCCCCTCCCTCCCTGTTTCCCCTTCCCCCCTACTTCCCCTCTCCCCTGCTCTCCCTCTACTTCTCTTGGCCCCCCTCCTTTCCCCTCCCTTCTTGCTCCCCCTGCCCCCACACTTCCCCTGCTCCCTCTCTGCTCCCCCTCCTCCACCTCCCTGGTCCCCCTCCCAGCTCTCCCTCTAATTCTGCTGGTCCCTCTCCTTCCCCTCCCTCCCTGCCTCGCCTTCCCCCACACTTCCCCTGCTTCCCCTCTGCTCCCCCTGGTCCCCCTTCCCCCACACTTCCCTTCTCCCTCTGCTCCTCCTCTGCTCCCCCTGGTCCCCCTCCCTCCCTGTTCTCCTCTCCCCCTCTACTTCTCCTGGTCCACCACCCCCCTTCGAAGGTGGTAAGTTTCCTCAAATCGTTGGGTTGGTATCCTGGATCTGACGGAATGACACCTGGAGCTTCACCCTATTCCTCTATAAATCCTTTTCTCCATCCCTCCCAAATTCCAGGGGTGAGCACGTGGAACTTGTTAAGACTCCAGTGGGGAAAGGTGAGCCCTGGGCCACCCTAATAGTAATAATGATGGTGGTGTTTAAGTGCTTACTATGGGTCAGGCACTGAACTAAGTACTGGGGTAGATACAAGATAATCATCTTAAGCACAGTCCCTGACGTCTCAATCCCCATTTTACAGATGAGGTCACTGAGGCCCAGAGAAATGAAGTGACTTGCCCAAAGTCCCACAGCAGACAAATGGAGCTGGGATTAGAACCCAAATCCTTCCGATTCCCAGGACTGTGCTCAATCCACTAGGCCATACTGCTTCTCACCCGGAGGCTTCAGTCATGAAGTTCTCTGTTTGGGAGGATGAGCCTCCTTCCAAGATGTTGGGTTTCCCAATAAAGTGTCATTTTACACCCATTCATGAAACTTGGCAAATACATGCAGGACAGATTTCAGGTGAAAATATATTCTATGACTTGTGGTGTCTTATCACTAGTTCCATTGTAAGCTAAAATGATCTTTTTAGTTTTCTAGTTTGCTTAACCCTTCCTCTTCCAGGTCCACAGCCCATGTTCCCCCGCCTCCATCCATTTACTGACCAGACGGATAGTGATAGTGAGAGAAGCAGCATGGATTAGTGGAAAGAGCAGAGAACTGGGAGTTAGAGGACCTGGGTTCTAATCCCTCCTCCGCCACTTATCTGATGTGTGGCCTTGGGCAAGTCACATCAATCAATCGATCAATATCTATTGAGTGCTTCCAGTGTGCAGAGTGCTGAATTAATCCTTGGCAGAGTACAACACAACAGACACATTCCCTGCCCACAGTGAGCCTACAGTTTAGAGGGAGTTTATGCTTTTCTGTCTCAATTTCCTCATCTACCAAATGGAGGTTCAATACCTGTTCTCCCTCTGACTTAGACTGTGAGCCCCATGTATCTACCCGGTGCTTAGTAGTAATAATAATAACGATGATGCTATCTGTTAAGCACTTACTATGTTCCAGGCACTGTTCTAAGCACTGGGGTAGAAACAAAGTAATCAGGTTGTCCCACGTGGGGTTCACAGTTTTAATCTCCTTTTTACAGGTAACTGAGGCACTGAGTAGTTGTGCCTTGCCCAAAGTCACACAGCTGACAAATGGCAGAGCCAGGATTAGAACCCTGACTCCCAATCCCGGGCTCTTTTCACTAAACCACGCTGCTTCTACAGCACATAGTAAGTGCTTAACAAATACTGCAATCGTTATTCCGAGTTAAAGCCTGCTCTGAATGGCAGCAGTGCAGTAATTCTGCCTCCAGTCATAATCCATCCATCAATCAATATTTACTGAGTGCTTATTGTGTGCAGAGCACTGTAGTAAGCACTTGGGAGAGTGCAGTATAAGAGAGTTGGTAGACACATTCCCTGCCCACAAGGAGTCCACAAGAAGGGAATCAACTGTAGAGCAAGTGATCTAGTGATGGTCCTGCTACGGCTAAGAGGACAGTTTAGATTTCTCAGTGTAGAATCTGCACTCAGATACGGATAAGCCTCTTCCCATTCTTGTTGGCTGCTTTTTAGCAAAAATAGCCCTCCCATCACCGGCACCATCTCATCACATCAGAGCACCACAACTTTTGGAATCTTTTATTTTTTAATTTTTTCTTTTGGTTTGGCAGCAGATTTCCAGCAAGCCTTGAATGTTAGCCACCACTAATTTTGTTTTTGACTGAATCACTCGTGTTTTATGTTAAGCCTCAGGTATTCATCACTTCGTGGCCCAGATTCTGTCTATGAAGTCGCCATTTTGAAAGGAGGATGTTTTATGGAGCTATGCCTTTGAGCTGGTTTGAGTAATGTGCTGCCATGGCATAACAAATGAAGTTCTTTTTCTAATTCCCATTCTTGGCCTTCCTTTCCTCAACCACTGTTTATCTGAAGTGTTGAAGAAGTTGTAATGTGTGTGGGGTCTTGGGTTGACTGATAAAGAGTCATTTTTCCCTACTTATGAAACTTGGCAAATGCATACAGGACAGATTTCAGGTGAAAATATATTCTTACGATTGTAGTGTCTGAGTGTTTTGGGCTACTAGTTCCACTGTAAGCTAAACACTATCATCTTTTAAATTACTCAGTTGGTTTAATTGTGATTGTGTTTTGGGAATTCCCTTCCAAAGGCTGCTTATAGCTTATATTTTCCCTCTTCCTCTATTAATTTCTTAAAATTCCCAGAATTTTTTTATTGTTTAATTATTGACTGGTTCTTGGTAAAATAAGGCATACTTATCATGGGACATTAAAATTTATTCATTTTGGTGCATTTTTGGACTTCCTCTAGACTGTAAGTTCATCGTGGGCAGGGGACATACTATAGTACATCTTAAATTGCACTCACCCAAGAGTGCTCTGCACAGTGCTCTGCACAGAGTAAGTGCCTAATAAATAGAGTTGATTGATTGACTGATTCTGCTGTATGCAGATCACTGTACTAAGATTTGGGGAGCATATCCTAAGGGTAACAGATACAGAAGGACACTGCCCTTGGGCAGCTTATAGTCTAGTAAATCTAATATTGGTGGGAAACCCCAAATAAACATCAAACACTGATCCCCTGTCAAATCATATAAAGTAGCCAGATCTCTCCACTGATATCACTAAATAATTATAACCTTACACAAGGTGTGATACTTTTTTTATGGTTTTTGTTAAGCACTTACTTGTCAGGTACTGTGCTAAGTGCTGGGCTTGATCTTGGGACATAATCCTATTTACATATCTCCTCCAAGAGGCCTTCTCTGACTGACCCCCTTTTCACATACTCCTCTCCCTTTTGGGTCTCCTCTGTTCTTGGATCTGTCTTCTGTAAGCACTTGGTATTCACTCCCAAACTCAGACCCACAGCACATATGAACATATCCGTCACTGATTTTAACGTCTTGTCTCCCCCTCTGGCCTGTAAGCTCCTTGTGGGCAGGGAATTGTCTGCCAGTGCTGCTGTGTTGTACTTTCCCAAATGTTTAGTACAGTTCTGTGCATAAAATAAGTGCTTAATAAGTACCACTGATTGGTGTAGCCTGGGACTCAGGTTGCCACCCACCACTCCCACCCGATCAACATTTTTCCAGGTTCCCTCTAGCAATCTTAGGCCCTGACGCCTTCACCTTTGACCCCCAAATCCCACCATGAAGACCAACAGTGGCGGTGGGATCTAGGATTAGCATTCTCTGCACTGTCAAGGAGAAGGAGCATGGCCTGATGGAAAGAGCACAGAACAGGGAGTCAAAAGGCCTTGGGTTCTAATCCCATCTCTGCCTCTCACCTGCTGTGTGACCTTGGAAAAGTCACTTAACTTCTTTGTGCTTCAGTTTTATCAGCTGTAAAATGAAAATTCAATACATGTTCTCTCTCCCCCTTAGACTGTGAGTCCCAGGTGTGACAGAAATTTTGTCCAATCTACCTTCCATCCTGTAGCACATCAATCGACCCAAAGATATAATAAACACCACAGTTACTATTGTTACCCATAGGCTTTGTGAAGGTAGCAGGCCTATGGTTGGGTCGTAGCGATTTAGATTGCAAATACAGGCATACCTGACCTAGATTCTCCAGATGGGTGGTGAAGAGGAAGGTGAGTTTTCAGACCTGCAGGAACCTTCCAAAGTTCCTTATAGAGGACTGGAAGGACCACACCTACGGATCCTTCACTCTGTGGAGTCTTCCTATGCTGATGCACTGGTCTATAGTTCGGGGAGGACCCAGTCAGAAGGAAGCAGTCCCATGTTCTTCCCAAAGCTAGGCTCTTCTCACAGTCATCACTGAACTTGGTAGGGAAGGGTTTGTGTGTGTACGTGTGTACTTATGCCTAATAAGGCAATCAATCCAGAGCAGGGGCCTGGGAGTCACCAGGACTTGAGTTCTAATCCCTGCTCCACCACTCATCTGCTATGTGACCTTGGGCAAGTCACTTCACTTCTTTGGGTCTCAGTTACCTCATCTGGGAAAGGGGATTAAGACTGTGAGCCCCATATGGGACAAGGACTGTGTCCAACCTGATAAGCTTGCATCTTCCCAGCCCCTAGTAAAGTACCTGGCACATTGTAAGTGCTTAACAATACCATAAAAAGAAAAAAAATCAATCCATGGTATATACTGAGCACTTACTGTGTGCTCATTCCCTGCCCACAAGGGTCTTACAGTCTAGAGGGACTGTAGGCAAGCAGTTTTATTTCTGGCCTTCCACATCACTTTGAAGATGCAGTCAACACAATGTCAATCAACCCAAGGGTTGTTGTCTAGAGGGTCTCTCCTAAACATTAGGGGAAGTTGAGTAGCACAATCTGGCCCTGGTCACCATCTCCATCTAGGTCTTTAACCCAAGGGCTTTGGAGGCTGCTTGTGAGCTGGAACTGGATTTCAAGGAGGAAAAATTTGAAAAACCCACTTTGACTGGAGCAAAGAGATTGGCCGTAAAGTGTAATAGTACAGAAGAAGACTGGAGATCTGAACTATAAGACATTAAAGGGTAAGTTTGCTCTCAAAAACAATGTTTTCCTTTCAGATTATTTATGGAAGGAAAGATTTTATGAACCAAAAAATTGACTGCACCATTTTAGAATACAAGAGAAGTGTGACAGAGCAGCACATACTAGCCAATAGAAAAATGGGGAAAAAAGTGGAAGAGGGGAAAATGTGCTGAACTGCCAAAAATCAAAGTCCAATAGGAAAAGGAGGGAGGAAGGAAATCATGTAAACAATTAAGATACTTTCAAAGAAGAAGGCCACCATACAAAGAACAGGAAATTTGGCAAATGGGATTTTAATTTTCCCCTGATGAATTAGCAAATGTGAGAGAAAAGGAAGGAAATGATATTTTGACCTACTCATAGGTCTCCCTGAATGATCAGTCTGTACTGAACGGTTGAAAAAGGAGCCAGCAGGAAAAGAAAAATGTCAGTAAGAAACACTACCTATAGTGTATTGTGAAAACCTAAAACAGAGCAGGGAAGTTATCGTATGTTTGCAAATTTAGAAAGAAGCAATTGCAATTTCCTTCCAAAGCAAAAGTATTCAATTACTTCCTGAGCTCTTCCCTTACTCCCCAACTAATGGAAAAGAAAAAGAAAGAAATATATTTCTACCAGGATCTGCTACCCCTTCCAAACTGTAAATTACACAAAATGAGAATTTAGAGCCCTTCCAAAAGAATAACCTTCAAAAATCACCCCTTTTAAATGACTTCCTCGAATAATAATGGTGGCGAGCTTACAATAACTGCATCATGTGCCTAAATTGGGAGGGGAAGATAACTAGAGGCTTCAGCAAGTTTAGAAGCAGAAAATGTTGGGTAAGATGCGCTCTGGAAGGGTGCCAGATAGCTTTCTGGGAAAAAGAAAATTTGCCATGGAGCAGATCATTAATGATTCATCCTTCCGAACAGCATCATTTTACAGTTGAGGAAACTGTGCCTAGGGACTAGTGCATCACAGGAATTACACGGATAAATAGATAAAGGTTAAGAGAATCACACAAGGGTCAGAGTCAGACTCCAGTACTGGAAATGACTAGGGGAGAGATAGAAGCAAACTTATTTGCAGATAGGATAGAGACTGGAAAGATGCATAGGAGAATAAGTGTGTACTTAAGTAGTAGAAGACATAAATTGTATTGTATCCTCCCAAGTGCTTAGTACAGTTTTCTGCACACGGTAATCGCTCAATAAATACCAGTGATGGATGTGAACAAAAGTGTAACAGGCGGTGTGAGACCATAGTACTGATGTAGTATTTGGACATATAACTAGAAGATGCCTTATTACCAATCAGTGGTATTTATAGAACACTTCCTATAGTGCAGAGCACTGTTCTAAACGTTTGGGAGGCTACAATGCTACAGAGTTGGTATAACCTAGAAATTCCTTAATAAATCTGATACTAGCCATACACTATGCCCTGGCACTTAACTAGAAACATAATCAAGAAGGCCAGACAGACTTTGGGAGATGACAGAAGATTTTAGCAATGGCACGGCATCTAGCTTCCTATCAACATGAACTGTTTCATGCTCATCATCTTTGAGCCAAGTTCAACATCAAATAAATGGAAGAGTAGAATAGCCAATAATGAGGTCTCACCTGCTTTGAAAACAGTGGTGACAGCACCCCATCCTTATTGGGCCAGACGATAAAGGATTTGCAAACAGTAATCCCAAAGTATATCACATTATTTCACCTGCTTGAACTTGCCCCTGTTCAGTTCTCCTCTCAATTACTGCAATCTTCTCTGCCAATAATCACTCAATTGATCACATTTATTGAGTGCTTAGTGTGTGCAGAGCACTGTACTAAGTGCTTGCTGAACAATTCTCCTCTCACTGCACTCTTCAGTGCCAATAATCAATCATACATATTGAACACTTACTGTGTGTAGAGCTCTGTACTAAACTCTTGAGAGAGTGCAATAGAGCAGAATTGGTAGACACATTCCCTGCCCATAACAAGCTTACAATTTTATTGAAAAGTTTTTCTTTCTCCTTAACTTGTCCTCTCTTCTCTGACTTCTGGTGGCACAAGAGGAACTGACGTGACTGAAATTTTGTGAATATTTTTTTCTCAGAATGCAATTTACAAAACAACCAGGAGCTTCATTTTTTCATGCTCTTTTTGCCATATTTTTTATAATCCTCTGCCCTGTCATGTCTGAAATGAATGTGAACAAGTCTTTCAATGTCATATAAGCATTCAGTACCAACCAAAGCATCTGCTCTGATGGAAAATAACTCAGTCATGGGTATCTTATACCGTATTTAGAATAACCCACGTACCCTTAAAAGTTGAACAGTAATTTTAAAAAGAGAATCCAAAGTGACTGAAAGGGTCCTGAACAAGGATATTCTCTGAATTTTAAACACTTTCCTTTGGTATGACCTGGATACATTTTGAATTATTTTTAACTTATTTTGCCCTGAGATAGTATGGTTCTACACATGCAAATTAGCAGGATAATAGAAATACAAATTTGCAGCTATATAAACCTGCACCAAAGCATGAAATATATATACATATATATTACATACACATTATATATAAATTGAACAAGAAGTTTTCTTGAGGGACTGATTTATTTGGGTTATCTGCATGTTTAGTTATTGAGGGAGGGAGAGAGAGAGAATGAATGAAAATATGAATTGCACATGACCTGATCTTTCTATTAAAGATGTTGCTATTGATAATAAATTGGGTTGTTACTGAGGCTAAAAACATAATTGCTAAACCTTCAATACTTACTAGTGGAAAGAGCACAGGCTTTGGAGTCAGAGATCATGAGTTCAAATCCCAGCTCTGCCACTTGTCAGCTGTGTGACTGTGGGCAAGTCACTTCACTTCTCTGGGCCTCAGTTACCTCATCTGTAAAATGGGGATTAAGACTGTGAGCCCCTCATGGGAAATCCTGATTCCCCTGTGTCTACCCCAGTGCTTAGAAGAGTGCTCAGCACATAGTAAGCACTTAACAAATACCAACATTATTAGTATTATTATTATTTGTATTCAGGTAAAAACAATTCCTTGTTGCTCTGATGCCTTTCCTACCTGTGTTTGTTTTCAAATCTGTTTCTTGCTATCCAGATGTTCACAAAAGCCCCACTCAAATTCCCAGACTGGTCTGTCTTCTCTTTTGGTCTCCCAGAAGTCTATGAGGGGACAAGACAGCAGGTATTAAATTTTCCCATTTTTCAGATGAGGAAATGGAAGCACACAGAAGTTAAATGACTTGCCCAAGATCACACAACAGGCAAGTGGCAGAAACAGGATTAGAATCCAGGTCCTCTAACTCCAAGGCCTGTGCTCTTTCCACTTAGCCACACCATCAACCACCTGTGTTTGTCACTTTCCCATGGATAGCTCAGTTTTTTTGATGCCATTTTCTACTTTTCAGATGCCTATGTATCATTGGATTGTGAGCTTCTTGAGAAACCTGAGCTTATTACTGTGTCCGGCACATAGTAAGTGGTTAAAAAATATCACAGTTATTATTATTATTATCACTAGTATTATCATCATTAGCAGAGGTTTAGGGCACCTTTAAGCTGTTTGTTGCCACATGGAGGCCAGAGCAAAATGTTCTTTAATAATCTCTGGTTTGCTTCCCAAAAACATTTTTCAGCAGGCGTTTCAATGATAGTGACTGGAATGAATGTTCTCCACTGCCAATCTTTAACTCACTCTGCTTGGGCATAGAAATGCAATTATTCATGGGAGACTCTTTCCAAACGACACCTCTGATTTAATCTTTGGAACTGGAACCAATCGAGGGCCCATCAAGCTTGCCCACCCCCCGACATTTGTCCCCCCAACACCCTTCTTCGAGACCAGAGGTTTTACACCTGGAACTTGGGTGGCTGTGATATGGTGCAGGAGAGAGAGGACCAGGGCATCAGCGGGGCTGGACACCAGCCCTGGAATCCAGGTGAATTGGAAGATCCTCCCAGGAAAGCACTCACCACAAACCTGTTAGTCTGATGTGACTGACTCCATTTTGGAAACCACCATTTCAGGACCCTGAAAGGGACACGTAGGCATGGCCACCCCGGGGGAGACAAATATTCTGTCCATGCGGTTACAAGTTCTGTTCCTGTGGTTTCTGAGTTCCTCAAAAACCCACGGCCCTCTTTGGTAGACAACCAATCAGAAGCTACCACAACTCTTGGTGCTCAACGATCCGCTCCCCCTCAAGGATTTATGAGGCCCCTGCAGACACATTTGGAGCTGATCATGGGACACCCCATAACTGGGTGAATGGTCGGCCTAGACTTGACTATCTGGGATGCCCGGGTACTCCTTGACCAAATGCAGGAGATGCAAGTAACGCTGCTCCTTGTTTTCTGGTGGTTCTTCTCAGTATTCCCTCTTTACCTGAATTGCAGTTAGGCTTCTGTTTAATGTTTAGGTATTTCCAATTGTTCGATGCACCCCTTTGCATAGAACCCTCTCCCTGTCGAATTGCCCTGGGACCACACTAACCAGGAGGACTCGGTGATACCCTGAAGAGCTTTGATTAATTTGTTATTGCTTTGTCTCTGTTGTGACTTTTAAAATAAATTGTTACCTTGCTTCAACCACCTCCATGGAAACTAGCCAGTCTCCATTATCCTGACTCCTGGGATCTCGACACCCAGACGTACCCTACCCTGGGTACTACAGTAGCTCGTCCCTATAAACAAAAAAAGTTTCTGGTCACTGGCTTTGAAGGTCTCCCACCAGCTTCCCCCATTTTACTCATTTGCCCTTTTGATCCACTTTGCCACAGTTAATAATAAAAATAATATAATGGCATTTGTTAAGTACTTACTCTGTGCTACACACTCTTCTAAGTGCTGAGGGAGATACAAGGTAATCAGGTTGTCCCATGTGGGGCTCACATTCTTAATCTCCATTTTACAGATGAAGTAACTGAGGCACAGAGAAGTTAAGTAACTTGCTCAAAGACGCACAGCTGATGAGTGCCGGAGCCAAGATTAGAACCTACAACTTCTGACTCCCAAGCCCGTGCTTTTTCCACTGAGGTGCGCTACTTCTCTAAGCACAGTTCACACTCTTTTCTCCTCCAATCTCACCTCCTACCCATATGCTGCGTCTGACGCCCCTGCTTCCTACCACTGTTTCCTGCTGTTTTCCCAGCCTGGAAATCCCCTTCCTCACAAATCCACCAGACACAGCCCTCCCAATGGTCTTCTCAGATCCCACTGAATGTTTCCAAATCATAGTGAGTCTATGGATCTTTTTCCATAAAGGTTTTCTTGGTAAAAACACAGAAGTGGTTTATCATTCCCTTCTTCTGTGCAGCAAAACTTTAAGCCTCTGCTGTTGTCTTTGATGAATAATTTGATCATTTGATCATCCCCCTTTCACTCTTTCCCATGATACTGCTTCCCAGCAGAGGTGAATCAATTCTATCTAAGGTCTAAGCCCCTATAAAATCCCACTTCGTACAGGAAGCCTCCTTGGGTTAATCCACAGCACAAGTGATACCTCCCCAATGGTAAGTGCTCAATACACAGCACTGATTGATTGAACGATTAATTGAACCATCATCCTTGGCATTAAATTATTCCCCCCATGCTCAGTATGTATGCTATATATTCATTATCTTAATTCAGCTCCTCTATAGACCCTTTTATCAATCAATCAACACTGCAGAAAGCACAACATAAACATTGATAACCATGATCTCTGCCAGCAAAGACTTACAGTGTATGGAAGAACATATAATCTCCTTGTTTCTTCTGCTGCTCCCAAATTTGTCAGTCATTTTTGTCTGTCTCCCTCTTTGAAGTCATGGAAAAAAAGCTTCTTGGGAGCAGGGGTGTATCTTCCAACTCTTTTGTACTCTCGCAAGTGCTTAGTCCAGTGCTCTGCACACAATAACTTCTATTGATTGAATGATTGTTTGGATTATTTTGGTTCTGTCGTACTTTCCCAAGAACTTAGCAGTGTACTCTCCATTCAGTAGAGATTCAGTAAATAACAATGATTGATTGACTGATAAATTGCTTTGCTGATGTGAGCCCCTCCTGCTATTTTCAAGGAAATCCAAACACGCTCTCCCAATTTTTGTTTGGAGAATGAGACAGAACCTGTAAAGGCAAATAGCATGAGGTATCAACTCAGATTCTTGTCCAAATCTGAGGGATTTTTTTGGCGGGGGGTGTAGGTAAACTACCTGATTCGACCAGTCTTCACTCTCCAAATCTCCCTGCAAAGCCAGGCATAAAGCCTCTTTTGCTAGGTTTACAGACTCAAATAATTCCTTGGCCCATGATTGCTTGGTTTGAGGCATTTGCTGTTTGCACTTCCAAATTTGACCTGAGCAGAATATAAATCTCAAATTCTGGAAGGCATTAATATTTCAGGATCTAAAATGTAATTTTCAATTCACAGAACTAATGACTTTAAGAGGAACAATACTTCGTTTTAACACATATTATAGAGACATAAAAAATACTTGGCGGTTCTACCTTGAAGGGCTGGAGGATGTGGAGTAGTTATACGGATGGAAAGGGGAAGGGAGGGAAGGAGTTTTAAAACGTTCGGGTCAGGCACTTTAAAAGCGTTCCCCAAACCTCAGCAGAACTAATCTTCACGCTTGCCTTTCCATTTTGATTGAAGGGCCACTCTCCCAAATCCAAGCTGAGATATTCCAGCCACAGTTCTCAGCCTTGTTTGACTGCACTTCATGAAGTACTAAATCTCTTGCACATTATGCAAATGATCAGAAACTGTAGAGCTCTTTTATTATCTTTTAAACAACTTCTAAAGTCAGAGGAGTAAAAACTTGCCTATTAACCTTTGCCCATTGCATTACTCTTTGTGTTAGACTTAATTCTCCCCCACTCCCCACCGATTCGTGCAATATCAGTACTATCCTGTGCTGATCCTGAAGTCAAGCGGAGCAGAAACCCTGATGGGGGAAATAAAGTGAAATATGAGGCAGTGTGTGATTGTTTCCTAGAAGGGGAACTACACCAGCAATTGGCCAATCCTTGTGCTAAGATTCCAATTTGAATTTAGTAACTACTAGGAATAAACACAGGGAAGCAGCCCAAAGGGACCCTCCAGGCACATGTAAATTTTTAAATTTCTATGAAGAAGATCGAATGCAATAAAAGCAATGTCACTTTTCATCATCAAAGCACTCTCCTATGTGGTGAAAATCTTGTGGGAAGGACCAGATGGCACCCATAAAGCAACTGCCTTATTAAAACAATGAAAAAAAACCCTCCAATTATTGAGGAAAGGAGATACCCAGCGTTTACTATTCTCTCCCCATCCGTCTTGACTATCCTTGAAGCATGTGGTTCTCTGCTAAGCATATTTTTAAGCACTTAATGTCTAGAACATCAAATATGGAGACCTTTTACTCACACTGGCAGAAGCAAGTTGGTTTGCCTTCCAATGTCCTGTTGCTATAACACATCATTTTAGAGTGGGTTTCACCGTTTTATTGAAGTGTTATTTTTGCCCTCACTGTGTGTGTCTGTGCCCCTTTGCCTGGCCATAAACAACTGCTAGGGGTATCTCGCTCTCATTCATTCACCTCTTGAACCCCATCATGCATAGTGAGCATAACTTTGATCTTAGCAGGATGACTGTGTTCTAAGGGCCAAATTGTTAATGAACTCACCAAGTCAATTGATGCTGAATATGGCTGGCAGATGACACTGGTGAAACTCAAGACACTCTGGTGTGTCCAAGTCTCTCTGTCTGAAAGTAGTCTGAATTTCACCTCAGCATTTTATATCTTTACTTTTTGCATGATGCCTTACTTATTAAGCTTGAACATAGTCATCACTACTCTGTGTCGGTCTCCCAGAGAAAATCCTGGCTTATTCGATTTACTTGTCTGTTTCTTTGTGTTATTGGTCTCATTGGATGCTGTGCTGCCTAGCTAGCAGAATGTGGTGGCCACATTCAGTAATGGATTGTTAATGAAAATTTTCAAGTGTGAAGCTTCACGGGCATGGATTAGTACACAACTTCATTTTGCTTCAACCTTATGTGAGTTCATATCTCTGAGCTGTCTCTGTGAAGTGAAAATATAATCATGGGCATATTGTATTGTATTCTGGAGTCAAGTTATTGACCATCATAAGCAACTGTTTGCTTGTCCCAAACAGTTTTGAGGACATGAGAAAAACAGGGGGATGGATTAGGTTAGATGGTGGAGAAGTGTATAAATACATTGTCATTTGGGTCTCTCCCTATCTGCATTCTCCACACTAATTTTGGGGGACAAATGGGTTTTTACCTCATCAATTTTTCCTGTTCATTGAGTTATGTATATGGGATGTTTAACATCATTCCCCTTAGTTTATTTGTTCATTTGCACCCCGAGATAATGTTGGTATTTGTTAAGCTCTTACTATGTGCAGAGCACTGTTCTAAGCACTGGGGTAGAGACAGGATAATCAGGTTGCCCCACGTGGGGCTCACAGTCTTCCTCCCCATTTTACAGATGAGGGAACTGAGGCGCAGAGAAGTTAAGTGACTTGCCCACAGTCACACAGCTGACAAGTGGCAGAGCCCGGGATTCAAACCCATGACCTCTGACTCCCAAGCCCAGGCTCTTTCCACTGAGCCACGCAGCTTCTCTATCTTCTTCACATCAGTTCTTTGTTGGGAACTAATTTCATTTTCTAGTTATTTATAGACGATAGCTGATTTTCTAAAAGAAGATACTCAAAATAAACCTCTGAACCTCTATACCTCCATTTCTACATTTAACAAAGATCACTGAAATTTTTCAACCTGCCAGGGTCTTTGAAGAATTTCTGGCCCAGGGTTTTGTGCCAGAAATATTCACCTGGTATTTAGTGTTCAGAGCGATTAACCATCTGTTTTGCTTTTGTGATTTTTTTTCATTTCTGTAATACTCTTTTTATTGACATTGGATTTATATATGTGCTTTTTCAGTGTCAGTTTCTTATTGGCATGCATTTCAGTCCTAAACAGAATAAAAGCACAAAACTGCCTTTTCCAAAAATCAACCTTTTGTTAAGCTTTATGAAAACTTGTACCTAGTTTCTAATATCTACATTTTTAACAATTCCTCAGGGTGAGCTTCATGATTCTTGTTTAATGTCAAATTCAGAGACCCAAATAGCTCCTGGGTTATAGATTATTAACATCAAATGGCAGTCTCTCTTTTTCCCTTTTTTTTTGTTGTTTCAAAGGAGGGACAGTATGCTTGAGTTTAGCCTAAGGGGATAAAGTAGCATGGTAACAACCTAAATACGCTGGTTTGCTGGCATGTTGCAGACGCTGAGAAAGATTCTTGGCTTCACAGCTCTCACCAGCTCTGTTCTGCTTATACAGATGTTTTCCTTCAGCCATGACACCCCAACTTGTAGGCTCCACATCTCCCAGGCTAACCTCCTTGACTGGAATTCTCTCTGCCATCAGACTACATCTCTTTCCCATCTTCAAAGCCCCCCAGGGGATGTTCCTTAACTCATTTCTACTGTCTCTGGTCATAACTTCTGTACAAATCTTTAACTGTGTATTTTGATTTACTTATTTACTTATACTGTCTCTCTCTTGCTCTGAACTGACAGCTCATTATGGGCAGGGAACGTGTCCACTAATTTGCTAATTCTGTTGCATTTTATTCTCCCAAGCACTTAGTACACTTCTCAGCACCTAGTAAATGTTCAATAATTACCAGTGATTCATTAATTAACATCTTCCCAACAACCTCTTAGACTACCAACCCCACATAGGATAAAGACTGTGCTGTGAATTTAGCACAGTTTTGGGCACTTAGCAAGTGCTTAATATCAAAAAGTCAATAGTATTTATTGAGTGCTTACTGTGTGCACAGCACTATTCTAAATGCTTGAGAGAGTGCAATACAAGAGAAATTAACAGACACGTTCCCTGCCCAGAATGAATTTACAGAGAGAAAACAGCCGGAATATGTACACATACACACACACTCATACACACATGCACAAATGAAGTATTAAAATCAATTTTATAATATCCTTGCTGTTTCCATTTGTATCTGAGTCTTTCCTTTGGCTTACAGTCTAGTTCTCTAGACTCTAAGCTCGTTATGGACAGGGAACATATCTCCTAATTCTGTTGCAATGTGCTTCCCCAAGCACTTAGTGCAGTGCTCTGCACATAAGTGCTCGACAAATATGATCGATTGGCTGATTGCTCTCACTGTTTGCATACAATTCTATCTTCACTATTAATCAGTTAATCGATACATGGTATTTACTGAGCACTTATGGTGTGTAGAGCTTTGTACTAAGTGCTTGGGAGAGTACTGTACTACAAGATGTGGTAGACATATTTACTATCCACAGCGAGCTTACCGTCTAGAGAACTCTAATTCAATTGTAATTACATCCATCAGGGACAGATGGATGCCTATTGTGTTTTGCTAAGTGTCTAGCACAATGCTCTCCTCATGTCCACTAAGCTCTATGCACAATCAATCAATCAATTGTATTTATTGAGAACTTCCTGTGTGCAAAGCACTGCACTAAGCTCTTGGGAGAGTACAATAAAACATCAAAGCAGACACATTCCCTGCCCACAGTGAGCTTACAGTTACTCAATAAATACTATTAAAAAAGTGCATGATTGAATTAATGTATGAAAGAATTCATGAATGGATGAATGAATATAGAGGCACCTTGCCCTTCCCTGACACTTTTTTCCTCATCACCTAGCTACCTTGATTTTCTCCCAAACCCTAAGGGTGTTGCCTTTTCCTTTCACTACCTGAATAGAGTGAGATTGGATCATCATTCCGCAGCATTTATGTACATAACCATAATTCCATTATTCATATCAATATATGTCTTACCCTCTAGACCATAAGCTCATTAATAGTAATAATAATTATTATGGTGTTTGTTAAGCACTTACTATGTGCCAAGCAATGTTCTAAGTGCTGAGGTAGATACAATGTAATCAGGTTGGACACAGTCCCTGTCCCATATGGGGCTCATAGTCTTAATCCCCATTTAACAGATCAGGTAACTGAGGCAGAAGAAGTTAAGTGACTTGCCCAAGATCACACAGCAGACAAGTGGCAGAGCTGAGATTAGAACCCTTGTCCTCTGACTCCCAAGCACATGTTCTTGCCACTAGGTCATGCTGCTTCTATGGGCAGGAAATGTGTCTACCAACTCTGTTATATTGTACTTACCGAAGCATTTACTACAGTGCTTTACACAAAGTCACCACTCAATAAATATGATTGATTAATTGATTCAACATAAGTGGTAATGGATACCATGAAGCAATCTTCCTCTATCTTGTCCAAAATTTCACTGTGCTCTCCAGTGATTTACCCTTTCAACCCTAATTCTGCCCTGTCATTGAGTGAGTGAGCATGGGAATGCTGCCCTAGGGGAAAGTGGGTGGTTTCAAGTGCTCAGTATGGTGCTCTGCACATAGTAAGCACTCAACAAATACTATCGAATGATAGAATGCCATCAACTTCCTCTGAATCTCAGCCTTCCCTCTGAATGGCCCTCCCTGTATTAGGCCTATGTAGAGTGCTATGTGCACAGTAAGCACTGAAGAAATATGATAGAATTAAAATACAATTGAATGAATAGGGAAACTTGCCTATTGGGTAATCTTGGGCAAGTCACTTAACTTCTGTGACTCAGTTTCTTCACCTCTTTAGACCTGTTTTCCCTCTTAGACTGTGAGTCTTATGTGGGACAGGATCTGTGTCCAACTAAATGTCTTTATCTTCCCCAGTGCTTTGTATAGTGCTTGGCATATAGTAAGCACTGAATGAATTCCCCAATTATTACTACTATAATTACTGGCTCTCCCTTCTACTTAGACTGTGGGACATGGACTTTATCTGATCTTATTATCTTGTACTTACCCAAGAGCTTAGAGCAGTGCCTGGCACACAAATTTACAGATAATATTAAAGTGAATACTAGCAAATAAGATATTACTATAATGTATTGCTATTGTTATTACTATTATTATTATTTCTCTATTTTGAGACAAGTATAGATAAACTAAGTGAGATTTCTTCGGGCACATTATCTCACATACTGCTTCAAATGCCTTTTCTCGGCACATCAAACTCAAGAACAATCTTTCTCTAATTCCCCCAGAAAAAAATCTATCTTTTTTCTTCTTCGGCAGAGCTCACATTGACATCAAAGTCGGAACCCCAAGTCTGAAGTCAATAGGAGTTCTGTGTGCAGATGAAACAGGTGAGGGCGTGGGAAGGATAATATAACTGAGTGGCATAACCCTTTTCGGCTTATTTTTAAGAAAGCCGAGGGAGCAAAACGGGAGGAGACGGAGGAGGTGGAAAGCGGGACTAGTCACATAATCCTTGACTCCTTTTTTGGGCTCAGCAGTAACCTTAGTAGCGATAAAACTTAGCATATTGATAGCCCCAGAACTTTAGACTCCAGTAATCCACTGAATGTTATGGATTGTTCCCGGGCAATGGTGGAATTGCTTCCTGAAGAGCACGTTGAAATCTGTTTAACCGTTTAACTCCTAAGCCACGGATTTCATTGAGCTCTGCTGAGGTGGAAATTTTTCTTCTATGGAGAAAATGGCAGAATTTTTTTTTTTAAACCCTAGCCCTGAAACAGTCACCAACTGAGAGGCTTTTAAAAAATCTCTGATCTGAATGGAATTTACTAAGTCGTCTGAAAAGTACAAAAACCAAAGCAAAAAAACCCCAAAATCTGTTTCTGATTCATAGACTCCATTTCCTAATCATAACCATCTCAGTGAGTAAATTTGTCCTTATGTTTAGAACTGTTGCCTCTGCTTTGTGGCTGCTTGTGTCACTAGTGGAAGGAGAATTGAGTCAATAATCTCAGAGTATTAATCGTGAGTCTCTCTTCATTTTGTCCACCAAAATCAAGCATCAAATGAGCAGTTCATCGAGCCTACCAGACAAAATTGCAACCGACCACACAGGAGTCATCAACAACCTTTTAGATTAGGAAATTTAAAAGAAGCAGCAGCATGGCCTAATAGAAAGCATCCAGGAATGGAACCTGGGTTCTAATCCCTGTTTGGCCACATGACTACTGTGTGTGATCTTGGGTAAATCACTTAACTCCTCTATGCTTCAGTTATTTCATCTGAAAAATGGGGATTAAGACTATGAACCTCATAGTGTCCAAACTAGTTTGTGTCTACCTCAGCTCTGAGTAAAGTGCCTGGCACATAATAAACACTTAACAAATAACATATATATATATATATATTTATGTATATATAAATATATGTATATATATGAAAGGAAAAAACACCAAATTCATTCACTCAGTAGTATTTATTGAGCACTTAATATGTGCAGAGCACTCTACTAAGTGCTTGGAATGTACAATTCGGTAACAGAAACAATCCCTGCCCATTGATGGCCTTGCAGTGTAATTGAGGGAGACAGATGGACAAAGACAAGACAACTTAATCAAGATAAATAGAATCAAGGGGATGTACAACTCACAAAATAAATAGGGTAATAAAAATATATACAAATGAGCACAGTGTTGAGGGGAGGGGAAGGGAGAGGGGGAGGAGCAGAGGGAATGGGGGAAAGGGGGTTTAGCTGAGGGGAGGTGAAGTGGGGCAGAGAGGGAGCAGAGGGAAAAGGGGAAGCTCAGTGTGGGAAGGTCTCTTGGAGGAGGTGAGCTCTCAGTAGGGCTTTGAAGAAGGGAAGAGAGTTAGTTTGACAGAGGTGAGGAGGGAGGGCATTTCAGGACAGCGGGAGGATGTGGGCCAGGGGTCGACGGCGGGATAGGCGTGAATGGGGGATGGTGAGGAGGTGGGCGGCAGAGGAGCGGAGCGTGTGGGGTGGGCAGTAGAAAGAGAGAAGGGAGGAAAGGTAGGAGGGGGCAAGGTGATGGAGGGCCTTGAAGCCTGGAGTGAGAAGTTTTTGTTCCGTGCGGAGGTTGAGTGCATAGTAACTGTGGATTCCAGTTCATAGCAGACATTTGAAAAGCAGGCAAAACTCCAAAGCCAGCATTTCAATTCTGTTCTTCATTTTAGCTGTTCTGAGTGCCCGCCAAGATTAGTTAAGAATTTCCTCAGATGAACTAGTGATGTCCTACGTTCAGTTCAATATGTGAACCCCTCATCTATAAATGGCTCCCACAGAAACCAGAGCCTGCTGAAGGTGCCCACACATTCTGACCCAAGGTTAATAAGTCCTTAAATTTTGCAGCCCATGTAAGAAAATTAGTGGTTGATGATAGGGGGAGAGGGTGCTGAGTAAAATCTCAAGAGATTAATTATTAGAACCGGAGAAAAAAATGTGGGAAAGTGTAGGAAAACACTTAAACCCCAAATCAACTCTATGAGTCTATTATCAGTTGCTGCTGTTTTAGAAAAGGTACTGGAGATTCTCTTGGAGATTTTACTCTGCCAAACAGAGGTAGTTGTGATTTAGGAAACACTAATCGGCACTGAAGTTAAATATCAGTTAGTCCAGCAATGTGCTAAACACAGTTTGAGGTGGGCCCTCTAACTCAGTAAACTTAATACTAATAATCATGGTATTACTAATAATCGTGGTATTTATTAAACACTTTGTAATGACATTCGTTAAGCGTTTACTATTTGCCAGAGACTTACTAAGTGATGGGGTAGATACAAGGTTGTCAGGTTGGATAGGCACAGTCCAGGTCCTGCATGGAGCTCACAGTATTAATCTGCATGTGATAGATGAGGGAACCAAGACCCAGAGAAGTTCAGCTACTTGCCTAAGGTCAGAGAGCAGGCAAAGTGATGAGTCAGAACTTGAACCTGGATCCTTTGTTTTACTGGTCTGTTTTCTTTCCACTAAGCCATTTGGCAGAGAAACATTTGGGGACAATTTAGACTTTTTATTTGCCAGTTGATAGTGTGATTTCCATTTTAAAAGAAAGTGAGAATTCGTTATCCAAATGACTTCCATTCAGCTCTTAAATCAAACTGAAGATCTTGGTCATGGATTTGAATAGTCATCATCAACTGGCCTCTCCTTACCACACCATCCATCCACACCAGCTTAGGCTGTTCATGTCTCCCCCGCCTCCCCCACATCAACTCCTTCAGTTTGGCAAATCTACATACAGTTAGTGTGCCAACTTCCCACTGGAGTGTAAGATGCATGCTGTTAGGGAATGTGTCACTACTTGGCTTGCACAACCCAAGACTTTCATTCAGTGTCTTGCATCCAATGGGTGCTCAATAAATACCTTGCTACCATTTCTAGAATACTGTCACTTCTGGACCTATGAAGTGTAGCAAGGGGGCCATCTTGAATGCATTCTTTGTGCATATCTGTTTGTTATGAAAAAAAAACATGACCTTAAAAAAACCCAGAGGGGTGCAAAAACTCCATCCTAACAGCTGTCCTGTGGCCAATTCCAAGCCAGAGCAGAAATCACTTCCTCTGGATGCAGCTGTGCCTTAAATCTCTGGTGTTTCAAATTTTCAAGGGAAGTAACCATGCCCCTTTCCAGTTCCACAACTCCTCCCCCTACCTACCCCTCCTCTCGTCGCATGGCTTGGAAGATTTCCTTTCATTCAATTGTGTTATTGAGCACTTCTTTCCTTCCCTTCCTTCCTTCTCTCCTTCCTTCCTTACAATACAAGAATAAACAGACATGTTCCCTGTCCACAGGGACCTTAAAGTCTAGAGGGGGAGATAGACATTAATATAAATGAGTAACAGATATAATAAATAAATTAGCAAAATAATAAAGAAATTACAGATGCTGACCCTGCCCTGGCCCCCAAACTCACTTCCCTGTTTCCCCAGTCCTTTGGTGGACCCACCATACCTCCACCACCTACAAACACACACACACTGTGTTAATTCACTTTTTTTCCCAACAGTTCCAATGCTTGCTGGATCTCATAGGACATCCCGCTGCTCCCATTTACACCATCACCAGATATCACAAGTGTGGGCGAAGACCGCTGGCCTAATCCATCCACTACCAACCCAGGGCAAGGAAATCCAAGAGCCAGGAAAACCCGGCAGCCAGGCTTTGGATTTTGCTTGTTTGTTTCTGTAATGTTAGTTAAGCACTTATTATGGGCCAGGCACTGTTCTTAGCTCTGGGATAGCTACAAGCTACTCAGGTTGGGCACAGTCCATGCCCTACATGGGGCTCACAGTCTTAATCTGCATTTTACATATGAGGTAACAACTGAGGCTCAGAGTAGTGCAGTGACTAGCCTAAGGTCATACAACAGACACAGGGAATAGCCCGGACTAGAACCCAGATTCTTCTGACGTCCAGGCCCGAGGCCTAACCGCTAAGCAACGCTGCTTCTCTTGCTGCTTGCTTATGATTGTTTATCATGAACATGGCTTAGTTTTGAATCAGGACAGTGAACGCAAAAGGGAGGAGAAGCAGGCTTGCTGCACACATTTGTTGAGGTTAGACCAATCATTTTGCCACCAAATGCCTGCCAGCCTCATTTTCCCCAAAAGTCAGGGTACCCGAGCGTAAAACCAGCCCTCGGGACTGAGTTAGTCATTTGATTAAAGAGAGGCATTTTACATGACTGCACCATTAACTTCATGATGTCTAATGGAACCGAAGGCCAGATGCTTTTGTGTTTTCTGTAGTATCTGATTTTCATGGGTAGTTTCTAGTTATTCTTAATAATGGGGTGGGGGAAGTGCTCCTTAGTAAAATATAAAATCCTCTAATACTATAATCGGAACTCCAGGAGAGGAAGAAAAATCAGTATTGTAGATTTCATGATTCTGTAATCAATCGCCTTCAGCTAAGCATCAGCTCTGTTCCAGAGAATTTCCTCTCGTGTGGTGGCTGTACTATTCAAGAGGCAAGATAGAATTAATCAATCAATCAGTAGTATTTACTGAATTCTTAACTGTATACAGAACACTGTACTAAGAGCTGGAAGAAGACAGTACGGTAGAGTTCTTGCCCACAAGGAGCTTAAAGTCTAGAGACGGCAATAGTAGGGTAGTGAAAAAGAGTCAGACCCTTTCATTTGTTCGGTCATATTTACTGAGTCATTAGTGTGTGCAGAACATTGAACTAAGCACTAGGGAGAGTACAACATAATAAACAGAAGCATCCCCTGCCCACGATGAGCTTACAGTCTAGATCATTTGTGTAGAAGTGATATTTGTCCCATTGTACCTTTGTGGGGTGGAATACTTGAGGACGATAAGCTGGAACAAGAAACTGTTAATAAGGTGAACACTTCAAAGGCACAGTGAAGCCAAAATTTCCACCCAACTGTGGATAGTAGATGGATCATCCTGGCATGGAGGGAGAGAAGCAGTGTGGCTTAGTGGATAGACCATGGGCCTGGAAGTCAGAAGGACCTGGGTTCTAATCCCAGCTTCATCACTTGTCTGCTGATTGACCTTGGGCAAGTCACTTCACTGGGCCTCAGTTACCTCTTCTGTAATATGAGAATTAAGACTGCAATCCCCACGTGGGATATGGATTGTGTCCAACCTGTTAATCTTGTTTCTACCCCAGCACTTAGTACAGTGCCTTGCACACAAAAAGTGCTTAATAAATGCCATAAAAAAATACAAATGGCAACAGAGGCTTCAAGAATATCACAAGACAAAGGAGAAAAAAAATACCTCTAGACACCAGAGGCATTACAGGTACTATGACGCATCAATCCATTGATGGTATTTATTGAGCTTTTACTGTGTACTAAGCATTTGGGAGAGGACAATACAATAGAGTTGGTAGACATGATCCCTGTCCTCAAAGAGCTTAAGGTCTCGTGAGATGGGACCAAATGTACATGCATCACATGTAATGAGATTAGAGGGTTGTCAGTAACCCAGTACTTTTATTAGCCACATCTGCAATTACTGAGAAAAGCCTTACCCTCAATATCATCATCTTCAAACTCAGACAGAAATATCAGTAATAATAATAGCTGAGCATTACGTTGGGTCAGGCATTGTACTGAGCACTAGGATAGATATGAAATAATCAGCTCAGACCCACGCCCTGATGAGACTCACAGTCTAAGAGCGGGTGGGAGGGGAGAAAATAGGTATTTAATTTGACAGTATGGTAAATTAAGACCCAGAGAAGTTAAGTGAGTTGCCCAAGGTAACGCAGTAGACGTGTTGGAGCTGAGGTTAGAACCCAGGTCTTTTGACTCTCAGTCCTGTGGTCTTTCCACTAGATCAGACTGCCCTAGGGGACCAGAGACTAAAGTCATGTGGAAATCCAACTTGAATTTTATTTCACAGATTGTGAAAGGGACAAATTCTCTTAAGATTCATACATTTGGGGACTAGAGATCAATCGATCTTTTGGGATCAGAATGAGTTCCCAGGGTATTCATGGTACATAGGTACAGGATGAGGGAATAATGTGTGCTGGTGCTTAGTGCAGTGCTCTGTATCTAGTAAGCACTCAATAAATACCATTAATTGATAGGGGAAAGATCACAGGTATGAAAGGTGGGAGATCAATAAAAAAATCAATTAATCAATCATACCACAAGTCCTGGGCAAGTTATCTCACCTATCTGCACCTCAGTTTCCTCATCTGAAAAACTGAAGAAATAATTCCTGCCTCACTCCCAGGGGTGTTGGGAGAACAAAATGTGTTAACTTATATCTACCCCAGTATTTAGAACATTTTTTGACACGTAGTAATCACTTAACAGACACCACTAAAAAAAAGTGCCGTGGAAAATTACTTGAAGCGTGAAATGACAGTATGCAAATTTATGATTTAGTTAGTTCCATCATCACATGTGGTTTCAAGAGGCATTTTCAAAATGCTGTTGGGAAATGGGGGAAGCTTCTTCAATCAATCAATTAATCAATTGTGTTTATTGAGCACTTACTGTGGACAGAGCACTGTACTAAGCACTTGGGAGAATACAATGTAACAGAAAAAGTAGAAATGTTCCCTGCTCACAACAAGCTCAAGGTCCAGCGGGGGAGACAGATGTTAGTATAAATAAATAAATTAAGGATATGTACATAAGTGCTATGGAGTTGAGGGAGAGGTGAATAAAGGGAGCAAAACAATGAGCATTTTTGGAATAGAACATGCTGTCGTGCTAGAAGGATAATAGTAATAATTTTGGTATTTGTTAAGCGCTTACTATGTGCAGAGCACCGTTCTAGCGCTGGAGGAGATACAGGGTAATTAGGTTGTCCCACGTGAGGCTCACAGTTAATCCCAATTTTGCAAATGAGGTAACTGAGGCACAGAGAAGTTAAGTGACTTGCCCAAAGTCACACAGCTGACAAGTGGCAGATCTGGGATTCGAACCCATGACCTCTGCCTCCCAAGCCTGGGCTCTTTCCACTGAGCCACGCTGCTTCTCTAAGGATCAGCTCTGTCCATGTGCCCAGTGTCAAGGAAGGCACTTTTAATGAGGAAGACAAGAAAGACTTATAATGAGAGTTTTTCAAGAATGTAACCCCTGTACCCCTTCTCAGGATGGCAGCTGGAAAGTTTCCAGTACTCTACGTGTCTCAGCTACAGGAGGGAGAGTCAAGCAGAGGCAGACCCATTCCATTCCTAGCTTAGGCACTAGCTAGCGGGTGGAAGGCAATTTGCTGCAAGTCAAAACTCACCTGTGCTGGGCAGCAGAGGCATAGAAGAGAGGCAAGAGCAGAAACTCAGGTTTACTGTGTGGAAGAAGGAAATGGTAAACCACTTCCATATTTTCTACCAAGAAAACTCTATGGATACACTACCAGAACAATTGCAGATGGAGGTGAGGCATTCTGGGAGAGATGTGTCCATGGAGTCATTATGAATTGGAGATGACTCGACAGCATAAGACAAGAACCCCTGCACAGAGAACTGACTATAATTATTTGCAATAATAATTTCTTCAGCCTAAGGAATGTGGTTCCCTACAGCATTTCAGAAATGATTGACTTAAAGCAGAGTGAATAGGACTGATCTCACCTTTTTCCACCACTCTTTGGTGCCATTTAGATAATTACTTCTCAAGTGTCCAAAAACTTGTGGCCTTTGACTGAACTTGTCAGACCAACCCACCAATGGAAGCGTGGATTATTTATTTCTGAAACTGGGTCTCCAAAGTGCCCAAGAGGGAATAATCATTAAGTCTAACCCTCTTCAAAAATGTTGGGATCTATAAAAAAAAATTTTAGTGGTCACGTCTCTTGTAAAATCTGTCTAGGCAAAGTTATACTAGAGCAGACCATTCTTTTGCTCAAAAGAAACTGTCAATATTTTACAGCTCCACCCAGAAATGAGAATGGCATTCTAAGAATTCTGTCGTGCTGGAAAATTATGCATGTCCAGAAACTGCCAAAATGTTTTGAATCTTATTCTTGAAGGACTTTTTCATGAACACAAACACTTTCCAACCTTCATCAGAATTTTGAAGGCTATAGATCTTTCTTTTCTTTTCCTGTCTTTCCAATTTAGATCTAGGTTGAATTCCTACTACCAATCCAAAGAATAATAACTGTGGTATTTAAGTGCTTTCTATGTGCCAGACAATGTACTAAGCAGTGGGATGGAAACAAGCAAATTGGGTTGGACACAGTTCCTGTCCCAATAGGTCTCACGGTCTCAAACCCCATTTTACTGGTGAGGTAACTGATGCATGGAGAAGTGATTGGCCCAAGGTCACACAGCAGGCAAGGGGTGGATCTGGGATTAAAACCCATGACCTTCTGACTCCCAGGCCCAGACTCTATCCATTACACCTAAAACTACTGAATTATAAAACATGTCAGATCATTTGCACTGGGAAAGAGATGGCTTTGCTGTATTGTTTTCCTCACTGACCTCTTTGCCTCCAGCTTCTTCCTCATCAGTCCAGATTTCACTTTGCTGTTTAGATCATTCTTCTAAAAAATAATTCTGCACACATCTCCCCACTTCTCAAAAGCCTCTGACAATCATCCATCTCTACATGTGACAGTATCCCAAATGATGTGCTTGACTTATTGATTTTTTCTACTTTCCTGTCTATCACTGCTTTGTCAGTGTCTGCCTAGGTAGCAAAATTTTGTGACAGACTGTAGCTCTGTGCTAAGAACTCCGTTATCATCCTCTTACAGTTTTTCACTTCAATGGAGCTAAAGTCTTAATTCCTGGAGGAAGATTTCACTGGAAGCAGTAATTTCTTTGTCAAAACTATTTTCTAGTCCCAATTTTGAATTAGCCAAGCGAGCGGTAGTGGGTGAGATAGGAGGGGCCAGGAGGAACCAGGAAAGAAAGGTGGATTCTCCCCTTTCCTCTTAGGAGAGAGAGAGTTGAGTGCACTTGGGGACTTGAGGAAACAGGTTCAGTCTGTGGCCTTCTCTTCAGTCCCAAGATGCTTTACTCATGGGCCCAGGCTGGGAGAAAATGAAGGGAAAAGTCATTCTTACTGGCTCCACGGCTCCTCAGAGACTTTGAACAGACTGAGAGGAGGAGGAAAGATTCATAGGCTGAGCCGCACCTCAGATGATGACTGAGAATTGGTTCAAAGAGACTACAATTTGTTACCACAGGTCAGAGAATGACTGGATTGGAGCTTCCACTGAGCTGTCCAAGAAATAATTCTATTCAAGGGATCGAGAAAGATGGGGAGAGAGAAAGATGTAGATGTAGAATGGTCAAGCTGAAAGTGCAAGGGCCTGGGGGTAGGGAAATCTGGGTTCTAATCCCGACTCGGCCATTTGCTGCCTGTGAAACCTTAGGTAAGGCACTTAGCCTTTCAGGTCCTCCATTTCCTCATCTGTAAAATGGGATTTAAGTACCTGCCTTCTTCTCCCTTAGATCGTGAGCTCCATATGGGACAGAGCCTCTGTCCAATCTCTTTTTATTGTGCCTGCTTTAGTGCTTCATTCAGTGTTTGACACCTAGTAGACATTTAGTAAATACCATTTGTATTGTTTTAGAAAATAAGAATATTAAATACATTTTTAAAATCTCAGAGGTTTTTTTCATTCCTCCAGGTCCTGAGGGTGGCATCAAGGACAAAGCAATTGCTTTGTTGGCTTTCCAGGAACTGAGTTCAAATTGAGGATTTGGCAGGGAGGGTTTGGCTAGAAAAATGAAATAATGATAATTATGGTATTTGTTAAGCACTTACTATGTGCCAGGCACTGTACTAAGTGCTGGGGTGGTTACAAGCAAATCTGGTTGGAATCCCTGTCCCACTTGGGGCTCACAAACTCAATCCCCATTTTCAGTCCCAGATGGGGGGACTGAGGCACAGAGAAGTGAAGTGACTTGCCCAAGGTCACACAGCAGACAAGTGGCAGAGCCAGGACTGGAACCCTGACCTTCTGCCTCCCAGGTCTATGTTCTATCGACTACACCATGCTAACCATGAGGAAAGACAGAAAGGGGGCTGGTGAGTGGGACAAAACTTTCCCACCCAGCTTGGGCCATATTGTAGCTTTCTGTGTTTGTATGATCCCAGTGCAACGAGAAAAGCAGCGATTAAAAGTAGAACTTTTGCTTTTAGAGGCAAAATAAAAAGACTCTCTTCAGGGTACATCTGAAAAAAAAATAAATATAATTTAGGGATAGCACATTCCTGAGCTAATTTAATAGTGCATTTCTTTAAAGCAGACACCACCTGGAAACAGTCATAATAACAACAATAGCAAATCAATTTTGGGGCACAAACCAAATATTAAGATCTAATAATATCCGGCCCCAGCAGCAGCTGTAAAATCCCTTATTTCCCCTTTTCAACCATATTGCTAATAGTTAAAAACCATAACATGTATCCATTACTTCCACCTAGCTGAAAGCAAAATCATTGATTTTGACTTAAAAAAGGCCTTTAATATGGGCATATTTCTGTAAGGTGTAGAGTTTATGTGTTTGCCCTATGCGTTGGGAGAGAAATCATCTGAGGCTTGATGTCTTTTTCTCCAAAAGACCTCGGCTTATCTCTGGAATCCAGGAACCTCTCAAACAATTTGAACAGGTTTCAGCTTTGCAGGGATGAGTCGCAAAACTTTAGTGGAAAGGACAGGTGCATGGTATTCCAGAGCTTTCCATAAAGGGCAGGATTCAGACAAGCCGTCAGACACTTTCTGGATATTTTCCCCAACCCAAGCTCCGACTCTGTTTTCCTAGACCCTCGGGAGGCTCCAATTTCCCAATTAGAATCAGATATCTTATGACAGGAGGGGCGTTTGGCAAGAATTTCTGAAGGCAAGACCTTTTTCTATTTTGTAGAGCTGTGCAGAGGAAAAACATGTGGAGCTGTCAACTTTCCCTCATGTTTTAACCCATTTTCCTCTGTGGCAATTAGAAACTTCTCCACCTTCCCCCAGTGTTTTAGAGGCTAATCTCTCAACTGGGAGACCCTGACCGCCTAGGGGGGACACAGCCACTGCTTGGCCATTAAAGAGGGTTGAAAGGGTTGCTGGAACTTGGACTTTCCCAAAAGGAAATTGGGGTCACCAAGACAGTTTAGGCATATCCTTGTTTTGAGGCAAGGGGATGGACAGGATGACCTTTCAAGATACAGCTTGGCCTTCAGCAAAGAACTCATGCCTGGGAATCAGAAGACCTGGGTTAATAATAATGATAATTACTGTACTTGTTAAGTGCTTACTCTGAGCCAAGCATTCTTGTAGGCACTGGGGTAGATACAAGTTAATCAGGCAGGACGCAGTCTCTATCCCTTATGGAGCTCACAGTCTTTATCCCCACTTTACAGATGAGGTAAATGAAGCACAGAGAAGTGAAGTGACTTGCCCAAAGTCACACAGCAGACATGTGGCAAAGCCTGGATTAGAACTCAGGTCCTTCTGACTCCCAGGCCTGTGCTTTATCAACTAGGTCACACTGCTCCTGGCTCTGAGCATTTGCCCGCTGTGGGACCTTGGGCAAGTCTCAACTTCTCTGGGCCTCCATTTCCTCATTTGTAAAGTGGGGATGAAATACCCGTCCTCTCTCACTGTTAGAGTGAGAACCCCATGAAGGGTAGGGAGTGTGTCCGAGATGAGTATATTTTATCTGATTCAGCACTTAGTATAGTGCTTGGCACATAGTAAGCATTTAACAGATGACCTGATTGCGGTTTCTTTTATTAGCATGGCATAGTTGATAGAGCATGGGCTTGGGAGTCAGAAGGTAATGGGTTCTAATCCCAGCTCTGCCACTTGTCTGCTGTTTGACCTTGAGCAAGTCACTTCTCTGTGTCTCAGTTACCTCATCTGTAAAATGGGGATTGAGATTGTGAGCCCCAGGTGGGACAGGGACTGTGTCCAACCCGATTTGCTTCTATCTACTCCAGTGTTTAATACAGTACCTGACACATAATAAGTGCATAACAAATACCATAATTATCATTATTAGCATGTTAACGGCCCTCAAGGAGTTTACAATCTAATGGGCTGTACTGCAGAAGATTGAAAGCCCAGGCAATTAAAGGGTTTGGCTGTGGTGACGGTAGGAGTGAGGGTGAGAATGATCGTGGGGTTGGATGAGATAGTACTGTAAACCCAATCTTGGGAAGTTTTGGACTCTAATAGATCAGGATTAAGACATTGGCATACCAGTCCAAATCCCTCAGGATACGAGCACTATGATAATAGTGATTATGGTATGCGTTAATGTTTATTATGTGCCAAGCACTGGGATAAGTGCTGGGGGTAGATAAAAGATATTCAGATTGGACACAGTCACTGTCCCAAATGGGGCTCACGGTTTAAGTAGAGGAAGTAGAATTTAAAGCAGGACATTTTCTTCCTAAAACTAAAATATGGTGGGCTAAATTAAGATTTGTTGGACACAAAAAGGAATGTAGTGTAATTTTTCCTTCTCACTTTTTTAATGGTATTTGTTAAGTATTTACTAGGTGCCAATCACTCAACTAAGTGCAGATACAAGATAATCATGTGGACACAGTCCCTGTCCCTCATGGGGCTCGCAGTTGTAATCCCCATTTTACAGATGAGGAAGCTGAGACAAAGAGAAGTTAAGTGACTTGCCCAAGGTCACCCAAAAGACAAGCGGTGGAGCCGGGACTAGAATCCATGTCCTCTGCCTCCCAGGCCCAGGCTTTTTCCACTAGCCCATGCTGCTTCTCTGCTTGACTCACTGCAGTTTGAGTTGTGCAAATGAGGTCCAGGGATCTAACTGCTGGGATTCTATGAACCACAGAGGAACAAGACTCAATTTTCCTGGCCTTTTCAGTAATTCTGGCCTCAGCTAAACATCCGTCTCTTCCTTGGTCACAACAAATTGCAGCTTGCCATTCCCAGGTCTATTTTTCAGGCATCGTGTCTTGGATGTGACCATCAAACATACCAGCTGAAGATGAATGGCAAGAACATCAACCGGGAAAGAATCTTCAAACTTCCACCTCCTGCCCTTGTCCGGTTACCGTCTGAGGTTTAGCTGACAGAAATTCCACTCATTAGTTGCTTAGAGCAAAAATGGTCAGCTAGTGTTGCTCTAATTCTTTCGGATGACAATGATGAATTGAGCCATTTATTTCCCGCCTGTGTGGATTTCTTGCTTTACTGATCTACTGAGGTTGGGAATCAATGTAAGAATGAACTCCATTGCCCCTATCTTCCTTCTCCAAAAATCCTTCCTAATGTTATCGCTCATTGTTCAGTAGATTGTAAGCTTATTATGGGCAGGGAAAGTGTCCATTAATACTCTTGTATCATACTCTCCCAACCTCTCGGTGGAGAGCTCTGCACATAGTTAGCACTCAATAAATGCAACTGATTGAGTCACGTATTCTGATTTTCGACTCAAAGGGAAGGAAGCCATTAGACTGTAGACAGCACCTTGGTAATAGGCCAAATACAAGAGGCACCATTATCCTAAAGCCACTTGGATCATGATTTTCCAACGTGAAGGGGCCTGAAACTTTGGAGAAGCAGCGTGGCTCAGTGGAAAGAGCACGGGCTTGGAAGTCAGAGGTCAGGGGTTCGAATCCCGGCTCCGCCACTTGTCAGATGTATGACTGTGGGCAAGTCACTTCACTTCTCTGAGCCTCAGTTCTCTCATCTGTAAAATGGGGATTAAAACTGTGAGCCCCACGTGGGACAATCTGATCACCCTGTATCTACCCCAGCGCTTAGAACAGTGCTCTGCACATAGTAAGCGCTTGACAAATACCAACATTATTAGACAGAAGGTGTTTGTCCTAGATAAACCAAGCAACCTATAATCCCAACTCCAAAAGGCTCTGAATCCTCCAAAGGATCACATTTCTTGAAAAGTTCTGGTCTCATAATCTGACATTGACTTCTCTTCTAGACTGTAAACTCCTTGTAGAAACATGTTCATTCATTCATTCATTCAATAGTATTTATTGAGCGCTTACTATGTGCAGAGCACTGTACTAAGCGCTTGGGATGAACAAGTCGGCAACAGATAGAGACAGTCCCTGCCGTTTGACGGGCTTACAGTCTAATCGGGGGAGACGGACAGACAAGAACAATGGCACTAAACAGCGTCAAGGGGAAGAACATCTCGTAAAAACAATGGCAACTAAATAGAATCAAGGCGATGTACAATTCATTAACAAAATAAATAGGGTAACGAAAATATATACAGTTGAGCGGACGGGTACAGTGCTGTGGGGATGGGAAGGGAGAGGTGGAGGAGCAGAGGGAAAAGGGGAAAATGAGGCTTTAGCTGCGGAGAGGTAAAGGGGGGATGGCAGAGGGAGTAGAGGGGGAAGAGGAGCTCAGTCTGGGAAGGCCTCTTGGAGGAGGTGATTTTTAAGTAAGGTTTTGAAGAGGGAAAGAGAATCAGTTTGGCGGAGGTGAGGAGGGAGGGCGTTCCAGGACCGCGGGAGGACGTGACCCAGGGGTCGACGGCGGGATAGGCGAGACCGAGGGACGGCGAGGAGGTGGGCGGCAGAGGAGCGGAGCGTGCGGGGTGGGCGGTAGAAAGAGAGAAGGGAGGAGAGGTAGGAAGGGGCAAGGTGATGGAGAGCCTTGAAGCCTAGAGTGAGGAGTTTTTGTTTGGAGCGGAGGTCGATAGGCAACCACTGGAGTTGTTTAAGAAGGGGAGTGACATGCCCAGATCGTTTCTGCAGGAAGATGAGCCGGGCAGCGGAGTGAAGAATAGACCGGAGCGGGGCGAGAGAGGAGGAAGGGAGGTCAGAGAGAAGGCTGACACAGTAGTCTAGCCGGGATATAACGAGAACCCGTAATAGTAAGGTAGCCGTTTGGGTGGAGAGGAAAGGGCGGATCTTGGCGATATTGTAGAGGTGAAACCGGCAGGTCTTGGTAACGGATAGGATGTGTGGGGTGAACGAGAGGGACGAGTCAAGGATGACACCGAGATTGCGGGCCTGCGGGACGGGAAGGATGGTCGTGCCATCCATGGTGATGGAGAAGTCTGGGAGCGGACCGGGCTTGGGAGGGAAGATGAGGAGCTCAGTCTTGCTCATGTTGAGTTTTAGGTGGCGGGCAGACATCCAGGTGGAGACGTCCCGGAGGCAGGAGGAGATGCGAGCCTGAAGGGAGGGGGAGAGGACAGGGGCGGAGATGTAGATCTGCGTGTCATCTGCGTAGAGATGGTAGTCAAAGCCGTGAGAGCGAATGAGTTCACCGAGGGAGTGAGTGTAAATGGAGAACAGAAGAGGGCCAAGAACTGACCCTTGAGGAACTCCAACAGTTAAAGGATGGGAGGGGGAGGAGGCTCCAGCGTAGGAGACCGAGAATGATCGGCCAGAGAGGTAAGAGGAGAACCAGGAGAGGACAGAGTCCGTGAAGCCAAGGTGAGATAAGGTACGGAGGAGGAGGGGATGGTCGACAGTGTCAAAGGCAGCAGAGAGGTCAAGGAGGATCAGAATGGAGTAGGAGCCATTGGATTTGGCAAGAAGGAGGTCATGGGTGACCTTAGAGAGAGCAGTCTCGGTAGAGTGGAGGGGACGGAAGCCAGATTGGAGGGGGTCTAGGAGAGAATGGGAGTTAAGGAATTCTAGGCATCGATTGTAGACGACTCGTTCTAAGATTTTGGAAAGGATGTCTGCCAACTCTGTTCAACTGTACTCTGACAATCTCTTAGTTCGGTGTTCTGCCCACGGTAAGCACTCAGTAAATACAACTGATTAATTGATTGACTGTATATTCTCAGTGAGTCACTAAACTTTCCTCTTTCTCATTTCCCTCAACCACATGACATAATAACAATAATTACTGTGTGTCAGGCACTGTACTAGGTCTTGGGGTGGATATGAGCAAATCAGGTTGGACACAGTCCCTGTCTCGCAGCGGGCTCAAAATCTCAATCCCCAAGTGAGGTAACCGAGGCCCAGAGAAGTAAAGTCACTTGCCCAAGGTCACACAGCAGACAAGTGACTGAGCAGAATTAGAACCCATGACCTCCTGACTCCCAGGTCCATGCTCTATTCACTACCCCATGCTGTTTTTAGGTTCAAATGAGATTGTGCATGCACTTGAGAAGATAAAAGCATTAAGTAATTCATGGTAAAATTATGATGATGATTATTTCTCCTTCTTCACACCAAAAATTCAGCTCCTGGCTTTTCTGTGGAGCCCTCTTGTGCGGATGTTTAATGTTCACTCTTCCTGTGAAGTGGAAAGGTGCTTAAAGGAGCATTAGGGAATCAGAAACAGAAACATTCATTCAGCCCTTCAAGCACGGGGTTGAGTTGTGTTGACCGTGGTGCATATTTGCTGCTGGGAATCACTAATCTGCTAAAAGTGGATCATGATTACAACAAGGGCATCCACCGTAAGAGTTATATGTGATTAGATGGAAAATAATCACGTTTATTTCCCCATCACCGCTTCCCCGAAATAAACACAAGATGTCAGCTGCAAACCAGAGAAGTAGCGTGGCCTACTGGATAGAGCTCGGGCCTAGAAGTCAGAAGGACCTAGGTTCTAACTGTGGCTCAGCCACTTGTCTGTTGGGTGACCTTGGGCAAATCACTTCATTTCTCTGGGCCTCAGTTACCTCCTCTGTAAAATGGGGTTTAAGACTGTGAGCTCCATATGGGACCTGGACAAGGTACAGCCTGACTAGCTTGTATCTACCCCAGAGCTTGGTACAGTGCCTGCTTAATAGTATGTGCTTAACAAATACCATTAAAAAAAAAATGCTGATTTTTGCAGTTCTCTTTACCGAGGCACAACCCTTACTGGATTTTTCCAGAAACAGAGGAAACTGGCAGCACAGAAGGGAGAAGTCATCGGTAGATAAAAAAAAAATCAAGGCATCATTTGTTTTTGAGCTCCTGTTGGTGAGATCCTATCCATGTACATGGGGATGGTTGGAGAGTTGGAAGCATATCCAACAAACCATTCCACTTTGGGAACATGGAAAGGTAAATCCTTTCTGCTCTGGACTTTACAGGGACTGCAATTTTTTTGAGCCTGCCTCTTGGTTCTGTGACCTCCTTGAGGCCATTGCTCAAGGAGCACAACTTTTCTCTCTCAAGATTGCTACCTACCAGACCAATGTGTTTGTGGAAAGGGTCTCCCAGCGGGCTCCTGCTATAATCAATCAGTCAATAGTGGACTTGCTGAGCGAAGACCACTGTATTAAGTGCTTGGGAGAGTACAAAGGGGATAAAGAGCACGATTGCTGCTCTTAAGAAGCTGACACTCTAATAGGGGAGACAGGCACAAAATAATTTACAGCTAAGGGGACAAGAGAATGGAAAGACTGGAGAGCAAATATGCTTAGTTTAGTATAGTAGATAGTAGTGTTTAATATAGTAGAGTATGAAGATTGATATATACTTATACTCTGGGTAGCTGTGAATACATAAAGTGAGAGAGTAGTTGGGAGATGTAACTTGGGGAAAAGCAAATTAATCAGGAAATGCTCTCAGTGGAAGATGTCTCTATAGGAGTGTTTTGAAGATGAGGAGAGCTGTGATTTGGCAGTTTTGAAAGAGGAGGCATTGCTCAAGACTACTGTTTCTTTTGAACTTTTATTCTCCTCTCCCATCATGCAAATCCTCCTTTCAGCTGACCATATTGGAGCCACATGAGTATCTTGATATTCTCCTTAGATGTCTCCCAAAAGCAAGTCATGTCTCTGCCAGTGAGGTGTTATGCCTGGCCTTAGGTATCTGCGTTTTTCACACATTATTCCCCAAGTTTCTGTCTTTACTACTCCCAAGCCAATCTTCTAGCTGCTTCTCACTCTTGACTCTCTCATCTCCATTCTCTACCTCCCTGGGTTTGGAACTCCCTCTTTTCCCACATCAGATATCATATCTCCACATTCAAATCCCTCCTAAAATCCTACCTCCTTCAATAAGTCTTATCACCCCTTCAGCCAACTCCAGCACTTAGGAACTTACTTCAACTTTACTTAGCCTTCATTTATGCATGTATAGTCAATTACTGATTTTGACCCCTCTCCGTGTATTTTTATGTTTGCTCCAATAAAGTGGAAGCTTTTAAAGGGAAGGCACTGTTTCAGTTCTTTATCCTTTATTCCTTATCCCTCTAGACTGTAAGGTCCTTTTTCGATGGCATTTGTTATGCACTTATTATGTACCAGGCACTGTACTAAACACTAGGTTATATATATAAGCTAATCAGGTTGACCAGATCAGGTCCCACATGGGACTCACTGTCTTAATCCCCATTTTACAGAGGAGGAAACCTAGGCCCAGAGAAGTGAAGTGACTTGCCAAAGGTCACCCAGCAGACAAATGGTAGATCCAGGATTAGAACACAGATCCTCTGACTCTCAGGCCCACACTCTTCCCATTAGGCCATGTTATTTCTCATGTAGGCAGGGAACATTTCTACCAACTTTGTTCTATTGTACTCTAGAAAGTGCTTAGTACAGTGCTCTGCACACAATAAGAGGTCAATAAATACAATTGTTTGACTATTCTCTACTCCCAAGCTTTTAACACAGTGCACTGCGTCACATTATTGTTGTCTTATGCTGTCAAGTCAGGTCTGACACATAGCGACACCATGGACACGTCTCTCCCAGAACACCCCATCTCCATCTGCAATCATTGTGGTAGTGTATCCGTAAAGTTTTCTTGATAAAAATCTGGAAGCGGTTTACCATTGCCTCCTTCTGCGCAGTAAACCTGAGTCTCCAGCCTCAATGCTTTCCCTTGCCGCTGCTGCCCAGCACAGGTGAGTTTTTGACTTGGAGCAGATGGCCCACAACTCGCTAACCACTGCCCAAGCTAGGAATGGAATGGATATGCCTTGGCTTGACTCTCCCTCCCCTAGTCGAGACTAGTAGAGTACCGGAAACTTGCCAGATGCCACCCTGAGCAGTGCTGCATCAAGTAGTGCTCAATAAATGCAAATAATAGTAGCAGTAATAATTGTATAAAATGCTTACTGTGTACAGAGCCATGTACTAAGTTCTGGGAAAGAATACACAGGTGGTAATTTGACAAGGTCCAAGTATATCAGGGCCCTACTCCTCCAAATACTGTCTTCCATTCGGTATTGACAATAAAATATGATTGAATGAATGAATGAATGAGAATGGTGCTTAGGTAACACAGATGGAGAGGCTGGATGGGTCTTCTGGGCTAAATTCAGGCTTCACAGCCATACTGAATCAATCAATCAACGGATCCATCATCGTGTTCACTAAGCACTTACTGTTTGCCAATCCCTCAGTTCTTGGGAAAGTACAACAGTATAGCAGAGTAGGTAGACACATTCCCTGCCCCCAACAAGTTTACTGTCTAGAGGAATGGAAGTTACCTCAGCTTTATAGACTGTTTTTTTGGTATGGAGCCAATGCCCCTCGTCAACAAATTGTCCAAAACTCTCAAAAGTCATGTTGGCCTTCTTGGTTCTCATTTGCATTTTTCTATCTAAGGGTGCATTCTTTGAGAGTGAACTACCTAGTTATCAGGATTTAGTGACGGTCATAACATCTGTAATGCCAATGAAAACCTTTGTGGGCAGGGAATCCTAGGTGTGATGGGTTTTCTTCGGG